>NC_056743.1:928990660-929306747 GCF_019279795.1 Protopterus annectens | reverse complement strand
AAGAACATACGTTACCAGATCATGTTAGCTAAATTACTGGATGCACCTTTACAGCAGAATGTTTTATTTGGAGTTAAGGCAGAAGAGGTATTAAAGAAAATGGAGGATAAGGCAAAATCCATGCAAACAGTGAAGGATTTCTTACAGGTTCAGCCTCCTCGATTTAGTAGAAACTGGCCAACAAAGAATTGGTCCTTTCCAGTTAATGACAGACCTCAGAGGGGTAGATACAGACGGCCAAGAGGTAGAGGTCAACCACAAGGTCCTTACAGGCCTCGACAGTGGGGTGCATCAGGCCAGAAAGAAAGGGAAGACAGACACCAACCATATAAAAACAGCCCCAATGACTTTCCCACTCCAGCTGCCAAACAACTCACTCTTGGCAGCCCCTTTGGGAGGAAAACTGGCACCTTTTTATCACAATTGGCATATGATCACCCAAGACAAATGGGTTCTCAATATTATTTCAAAAGATTACAGGTTCCACTTTCACACTCTGCCAAGATTAAAAGGAATGCCAAATCTGCCACTAAATCAATGGGCAGAGGCCCAAAAACAAATTATGGCACTCATGAAAATGGGAGCTATTCAAAAGGTACCACCACAGGAACAAGGGCAAGGATTTTACTCAAGACTCTTTCTGGTTCCCAGAAAAGACAAAGCCTGGAGGCCCATTCTGGATCTTTCTTCACTAAACACTTACCTGGATGTTCTGAAATTCAAAATGTTGACATTACAGCAGCTTCTTCCCGTGCTGGGCAAGCATGCTTGGCTCGTGACTTTGGACCTCAAGGAGGCATACCTGCATGTCCCTATCAGACAAAACTGCAGAAGATACCTCAGGTTCTTAGCTGGTCCAATGCACTATCAATTCTCTGCACTGCCCTTTGGATTATCTACTGCGCCCAGGGTCTTCACAAAGTGCTTGGCACCAGTAATTGCATTTTGCAGACAGAAAGGAATTCAAATTTACCCATACCTGGACAACTGCCTGATTCAAGCAGAGAGCAAGGACATTCTTCTACAGCATCTGGTGTTTGTAAAAAAGTTAAGTTGCCTGGGGTACACAGTAAACGAAAAGAAATCAAAACTGTTGCCCTCACAAGAGATAATATTCCTGGGTGCCAGCTTGAACACAATGGCCCAGATGGCTTTTCTCACGCCAGACAAGCAAGGACAATTGACACAATACTTTCAATTGATGGCAACAAAGACCCATCTCCCTGCAAGAAAAATTCTGCAGGCCTTGGGCTTCATGGCGTCTTGCATACTACTAATTCCATATGCCAGACTGCATATGAGGAAACTACAATGGTACCTAAAGAATGTATGCTCTCAACACTGTCAAAGTTTGGAAACAGTTATACCACTAATACCTTGCCTTCAACAGGAGTTTCGATGGTGGGCTCAAGCTTGTCACCTCAACAAGGGACAGCCTTTCACTTAACCCACAGCCAGGCAAACACAGACAACAGATGCATCGGATTATGCCTGGGAGCACACATGGCAGGAAAATGTATTCAGGGCAAGTGGTCTGCAGAACAAAGGTATCTTCACATCAATCAAAAAGAGATGCTAGCTGTACAAAATGCCCTTACAGCTTTCAAAGACCTGTTGCATCCAGGACAACTACTACTAAAGACAGACAACACCACAGTTATGTGGTACATAAACAAGCAAGGGGGCACTCACTCCTACCCCCTCTGCAGACAAGCCATGATCTTGTGGAACACTGCTATAAACTATCAAGTTAATCTACAAGCACAATTCCTGCCAGGAGAGAAAAACACACTGGCAGACGACTTAAGCAGAAATATCATGGATCCCCGCGAATGGGAATTGAATCCTCAAATACTCAGAATGATAACAAAGAAATGGTGGAGCTCGGACATAGATCTGTTTGCCTCCCCAATGAATTGCCAGCTAAAGAAATTCTGCACAAGGAGTTACCATCCGCAAACATGGAAAGTGGATGCCCTCTCATTCAGCTGGACAAACCTGCAAGTGTATGCTTTACCACCACTGCCTCTTCTCCCAAAGGTACTCATAAAAGCCAGGCAAGAAGAGCCAAAAATGATCCTGATTGCACCAGACTGGCCACGCCAGCACTGGTACCCAATCTTAAAAAACTTAGCACAAGGACCACCCTGGATTTTGCCTCAAATACTACATCTGCTGTCGCAGCACAACAATCAGTTATTCCACAGCCAGCTAAAGACACTAAACCTAGCTGCATGGAAGATTCCATAGCCACGCAAGCAATGCCTCTCTCCAAAGCATTTATGGATGTCATTCTGGAGGCCAGATGGTCTAGTACCAGGAAAGCCTACTCGGATAAATGGAAGAGATTCTGTGCCTGGAACCAGGCTCACAGCCTTGATCCTCTTGTGCCAGACATTCCTCAGATACTATAATATTTGACTGAGATGCTGGACAAAGGCCTCTCCTTTTCATCCATCAAGATCCACGCCTCTGCCATCTCTGCACATTACAACACGGATCCACCAATTTTCTCTAATCCTTTGCTAAAACAGTACCTCAGGGGGGCTAAAAACATAAGACCGCCCCGTAGAGCACCGACTCCAACTTGGGACCTCAACTTTGTTTTGGAAAAATTAACTTTACCTCCTTTTGAACCAGCTAGCACGGTAGAATTAAAATACATTTCTTGGAAAACTGCTCTGCTCCTGGCAATAACTTCTGCAAGAAGAGTTTCAGAATTACAGGCACTAATGGCAGTGGAATCTTTCCTCATTTTCCACCAGGACAGGGTGTCCTTAAGAACTAATCCTACGTTTATGCCTAAGGTGGTTTCAAGTGTGTCTCTAAACCAAACCATTCACTTGCCTACTTTTTATCCAAAACCACAGAATAAAGGGGAAAGACTACTGCATTCATTGGACATTCGCAGGCAGTTACGCTTCTACTTGGACAAAACCAAAGCTTTCAGAAAATCTGAGCAGTTATTGGTAGCATATGCTGCAGCAGCACAGGGAAAAGCTATTTCAAAACAGACTATTTCCAAATGGATAGGACATTGCATACGTTTCTGCTATACGTACCATGGAAAACCTGTGCCGAACAGCATTAGATCTCACTCCACCAGGGCAACAGCCACTTCAACTGCCTACCTCAGAGGAGTACCTACCAAGGATATTTTGGAAGCAGCAACATGGAGTTCTGTGCATACCTTCACCAAGCATTACCATCTGCCTCTATACTCTAAATCCAGAGCTGGCTTTGCCTCTGCAGTGCTGCAGGGCCTTATAGCCACCCCTAATGCCTTATAGAACCAACCACCCTACCTCAGTTTGGGATTTTACCCAAGTGTTATGACTGCAGCAGTGTCAAACGATGAACATAGTACAGTTTTGTACCTACCATAAATGTAGATGTTAGAGTGTAGACACTGCTGCAGTCTGGGTTACCCTCCCGCCTTCCCCTCTTACTGGCTAGTATGTACCTAGTTCCTCTACCTTTTACTACCTATGGGGAGTATTTGCTGGTAGCTGAAAGTATGTTGTTTGCATTTCTTATGTATGTTTTATTCGCAATTTGAATTGCTTACCTATTTGGGTGCACCTGACATCTGGGGCAAGAAAAACTGAAGAAAATGGTGTTGGCTGCATCTTATATACCCCTGTCGCACTGACGTCAGGGAGGAGGTGACAGCAACTGACGCCGGACCAAGACTTTGGAACTCAGGCCGGCTGGGGAACCGCCTGACGGCAGGATAACCCAAGTGTAATGATTGCAGCAGCGTCTACACTCGAACATCTACATTTATGGTAGGTACAAAACTGTACTTTTCTTAGTCCTCAGAAAATACTATTGAGTTGTTACAAAAGGAATTTCCAAATCATAAACCTATTCCTCCTGTTGTGTCTGCTTTAGGGGATGTGTGTGTGACTGCCTGCAGTTTTGCTGATAGTCAGTCAGCTATCCCTAAAAAGGCAGAATGTATAAAGTTTCTCGGTTTTTAAAATGTTTATACATTCTTCCCAAACCTGACCCAGCAGCAAAGGCTTCTGGGTAACCAAGTTAGCAGATGATTACAAACTGGGAGCAGTCATTGAATCCCCCACCCACACCTCGTAAGATGAGAATACCCTTCAGGAAGGTCTAATACAGACAAACGCTTGGTGCTAAAGGCATGGCTTAAAACTCAACCTTCCCTCAGGAAACATCAAATATAACTCCCCTACTATCACCAGGGAACAGGTCTTTAATGCTCTCTCTAAGACCAATAAAACTGCATCAGTGGGCCCAGACAATATCCCAGGATGTGTTTTAAGTAGCATGAAAAATTACCTATCGGGACCTCTGGAATTACTATTTAACTGTAGCCTCCAAACAGGGTTTATGCCTCATGAATGGAGAAAGGCAACAGTGATTCCTCTGCACATAGGTGGGACATCTACAGACCCTGGAAACTACAGACCCATAAGTCTCACTGTTCTTATATGTAAAGCCATGGAAAGAATTATCATGGAGATGATAAACAGAGATATAGGAAACCTCCAGATACTGGACCCAACCCAGTTTGGTTTTGTCAAGGGCAGATCATGCCTATTCAACCTGGTGGACTTTTTTGAGAAGGACACCAAAGCAACGGATGAGGGTAGAATCGTTCACACTGCCTACCTTGACCTGGCCAAGGCATTTGACACAAAACCTCACTCAGGCAAGGAGGTTAGGTACAAACCCATATGTCACCTGGTGGATAGCCATATGGCTCACAGACAGGACCCAGTAAGTTAGAATTGGGGAGTCCACCTCTACAAAGAGGCCAGTCACATGTGGAATCCCTAGGAGATTAGTCCTTGGACCACTCCTTTTTGGCATTGACTTCTGAGAAGTCAAGGCTAATGTCAGTGGTCTCTGGCTGACTAAATTTGCAGATGATTGCAAATTAGGAGCTGTCATTGAATTTCACATTGACACAAATGTTCTCCCGGAGGGGCTGACACAAAGAACTGGTTCAGAGCCATGGACTAAAACTAAATGCCAGGAAATGCGTAATAGTATCCTTGGGAAGTCATCCATCCCTGGTAACTATCTTATCGACAACGCACCCCTTAGAGTTGACCCAGTAGTCAGGTACTTAGGGACACACACAGATAATAATCTAGCCTTCGACCACCATGTGTCTACAGTGGCGTGGAAATCATTGTGTGCTGTGCAACTTATAAACAAAGGTATGGCATCTAAGTTCAAGGAAGTCATAGTTCGACTGTGTTCGGCATTCATCAGACCTATCATTGAGTACAATGCCCTCTTTGGTAGGTACCTAACCAGGCATATCTGACAATTGGAAAGTCTACAGAGGTTTCTTACTAAAAGAATAAGTAAAATGTCCTATGCAGACCGCCTCAAGGCCCTATCCCTGTATTCTGTCTCCTACAGGCTTTTGAGGAGAGATCTATGCCTGGCATACAGGACATTGTCAGACCCCACTCTGATGGCCCTCCTGCATATTTACAAAACAAACAGCACCAGAATTACCCATTATAAAGACTTAAACCTTGCCTGTGATATAAATAGGACCTGCTGGAGAGATAGGTGTGTATCCCAGAGACTACCTTGTCTATGGAACAGGCTTCCCATCCATGTGAAGCAGAGTTTTCAAGTGCAACTTGGACAACTGGATGGAAAACTGGAAATTCATCTCTGGTTTGCCACATATCTCTCTAATGGACACAGGTAACCTGTACATGGTTCATCTCCCAGGCCCATGCTTACACTTATCAAGGGTATCAGAACGTATCAGAGATTTGGGATGCATGGCTAGGCTTAAAAAGGTCCTTGTAGTCGTTAGACTAGTAAACACCTATGAACCTATAAGAAATGCAGTATAGTACCTTTTGGGAGGTCTACCACCCCGGGTAACTATGTCATCAATAAAACACCCTTAAAAGTTGATTCAGTTGTCTTGGATCTAGGAATTCATGTAGATAATAGCCTAGTCTTCAATGAGCATGTGTCCAAGGTAGTAAGAAAATCCTTCTATGTTGCTCAACTTGTAAGCAAAGGCATGGCCTCTAGGTCCAGAGAAATCACCATACCACTGTACTGTGCTCTCATCAGACCCATCACAGAGTATAATGCCCCCTTCAGTATGTACCTGAGCAGACACATGCAGCAAATGGAATATCCACAAAGGGATTCTACAAAAACAGTACAGGGTGTAAACAATGTCCTACACTGATTGCCTCATAGCCCTGTTTCTGTACTTGGTATCTTACAGACTTCTGAGCGGTTAACTTTGCCTGGTATGCAAGACATCCCTGGACCCTGTTTTGATGAATCTCTTGCACATCAGAACTACCAGGTTAAAAGACCTAAATTTTGTTTGCAACATAAATAGCACATGTTGGAGAGATGGATCCGTTTCTCAAAGAATTCCCATTTTCTGAACAGCCCCCCCCCCAATCCATGTGAAGCAGAGCTCCTTCCTATCCCTATTTAAGCGCAAATTGGACCAATGGATGGGTAATGGGAAATTCACCCCCTGGTTTGATTCCTATGTCTCTGATGAATAGAGGCAGTCAGTAAATCACCCTATATAAATCAAATACATATCAAATTTGTTCATAGGTTGATCCTAGGCTATATGCCCTAGGCATTTATCAGCCTAGCCAGAGTGTGTTTGGCTTTCGCCACCCTTTAAAATGAGTTTAACTGTGCCCTTTTTTAGGTTAGTTTACTGTGCCTCTGTCTAGTAGTGACACAGAAGTGATCCCTGGGGTAAACCTACGATCTCCCATCCACTCGTCAAGATTCCTCTTGAAGAGAGTCAGTGAGGGGCTCTGCCTGATATCGACTGGGACTCTATTCCAGAGTGCTGGGAGCCTCTGGGTTATAAATCTGTCTCTCCAGCATGTCCTATTAATATCTGTGTTGAGGTTCAAGTCCCTTGAGCGCGTAGCTCTAGTGGATTTGGATTTTTTGAGGTGGAGCATGTCTATTAATTCTGGGTTGGACATGGCTTTATACGTCAGGCACAGATCGCCTCTAAGTAGGCTGTATGCAACTGAGTAAAGCTGGGGTTTCTTTAACTGAGCAGCATAGGTCATCTGTTTGAGACCCTTGATCCTCTTGGTGAGGTACTTTTGGGGTCTTTCCAGTTGCTGCAGGTGTCTGGTAAGGTACATCCCAAATGGGGCATTGTATTCAATTATGGGCCGGATGAGTGATGAGTAAAGGGGCACAATGACCTCACTTGATCTAGATGTGAATCCTTTCATGATAAGGTGGGTTATATAGAAGGTCTTTCTAACCACTTTGGCAACGTGGTTGTCAAAGGAGAGATTACTATCAACTTGTGTTCCCAGGTCCCTAATTACTTCCTCTGTACTTAATGGGTTACCGCCTGTGTGGTAATTTATGGGCACTTTGTTTTTCCCAAAGGGGATGACTATACACTTCTTGGCGTTTAGCTTTAGGCCATGGCTTTGGCACCCGTTATCCGTCTCTGTGAGATTCTTTTGGAGGATGCTTGTGTCATCTGGAGAGTCGATTATGGCACCCAGTTTGCAGTCATCTGCGAACTTGGTCAGCCATAGTCCTCCCATGTTGGCGTGTACCTCAGAAAAATATATAGCGAACAAGAGCGGTCCCAGGACTAAACCCTGTGGGACGCCACTTGTGACTGGTTTAGAGTCTGACATGGCTCCCACAATTCTGACCATGTGGGTTCTGTCCTTGAGCCAGTTTGCAACCCATCTTACGACATAGGGCTTGATATTTAAGCTGGAGAGCTTATTTATGATGCCCGAGTAGGGTATGGTGTCGAAGGCATTTGCGAGGTCCAGGTAGGCTGTATGGACTACCTTCCCTTCATCTATGGCCTTGGTGACTGTTTTGAAGAAGTCAACCAGGTTCAAGAGGCAGGATCTGCCCTTAACAAAGCCGAATTGGGTAGGATCTAGCATCTGTAGGTCCCCAATGTCTTTGTTTATGAGTTCCATGATGATCCACTCCATAGCTTTGCAGACCAGGCTAGTCAGGCTTATTGGGCGGTAGTTTCCAGAGTCCGTTGAGGCACCACCTTTGTGGAGTGGGACCACTGTTGCTGTACGCCATTCCTTGGGTACATATCCTGTAGTAAGGCTGAGATTGAACAGTAACTTTATATGAGGTTCTAGCTCTTCTTGGAGCTTGTGTAGGACGCAGCCAGGGACACCGTCCGGTCCCACTGATGCTGTGTTATTTGCTTTGGAGAGGAGCATCTGAGATGCCAGGGAGACAACTCTCTGCTGGGATAGATAATAGCTCTTGTGGGGGGGAAGGGGGGGGGAGTTTGCACTGAACCTGTCCGCCAGGATGTTGGCAATGTCTGTGGGTTCAGTGTATTTTTTGTCATTTTGGACTAACTCCGAACATATCTGGGAGTTGCCACTCTGGTTCCTAACATAACTAAAGAAGACCTTGTGATTATCTTTAGTGTCCTGTGCAATTTTTCTCTCGAAGCTGGCCTTGGATGATTTTATGAGGGACCGTAGTTTTTTGCTAGTACTGATCAGTGATGCCTTCCTTTTTAGGGATTTTGCTCTATCCTGTAGTAGCTTCCTCCTTTTGTTGTATAGCTTATTTATGACTGGGGTCCACCAGACAGGACGCCTGCCTTTGGAGGATTGGGTCTTGGTTTTATTTGGGATTTCATGATCCATGCATTCCTGAAGGTGTCCATAGAATGCTTTTATAAAGGATTCTGCAGTTTGGGCTGTAGTTTCCACTGGCCCGGGGGCTTTGAATGATTTCACATCAGTTTTGAGAAGTGTGAAATTAGCTTTTGAGAAGTTTTTCACTGTGGTTTTCTGGGCTGGTGGTGGGGTCGGGATGTGGATGTCCAGAGAGATTAATTTGTGGTCCGATCTTACCAATTGAGGGGTGTACCTCTGGTGTGGAGCATAAAGTCCCCATGTTTGTGATGATCAGGTCCAGTATGTTTTCCCCTCTTGTGGGAGTGGTGACTAGTTGTTCCATAGCATTTGAGTTTATAAATTCTAGGAACCTTTGGGCTAGGGTGTTGGGGCTTGAGCAGTGCTCCCAGTCTATGTTTGGGTAGTTGAAGTCACCCAATATAAAGGTGTTTGGAGAGACCTTCATATTCTCCAGTGTTCTCAGGAAAGCCAAGTGAGGTTCCTGAGTTTGGGATGGTGGTCTGTAGCAGGCTACAAACTGAAAGGCAGTTTTGCCCACTGTTAGTTGCACATTTGGGTTGCATGGCTACACTTTTAAGGCCCTAGTGGTCATTAGACTAGTATACATCTATGAACCTGTCAGGTATACTTGATCCCAATACATCTAAACACCTAGTCAGTTCCAATCCTACTCATTCTGATAAGGATGGAGAAATTATTGATAGATATGGGGAAAAATGTATATGTCTGCAACTTTTGAATTGTCAGGATCATATCTTAAAGTTTGATCTATTTGTGAAAGCATGAGGAATGTTTTATTTGCAGGGTTTTTTTTGTGAGGAAAAATCTGCTTTAAATAACTTGGTTTCTTCTATTGCACAGATCACTACTCATTGTTTATAGTTCAGCTGTGTTGATACTTGAGGAGGTTTGCATGGCTGCATTCCCAATACTTCCCAGGTGATATAAAAAGTGAGATTTAAATTTTTCTGTTAGATAGCAATTATATTTGGCCCCCTCTGCTGCAGAGGTAATGAAAAAGTGTGATGAAAGGGGCAAGCTTATCCTTATCCAGGGAATCTCTTAAGATTTTTCAGCCCTCCTTTTCCAAATTTTCCAAGAGATTTTCTATCTCCTCATCCAATTTTGTCAAAAAGCAGAATGAACAAAATAAAGGTAAATTGACGCTTAAGATTAATTATTAAGAGTGTTATAAAAAGAGTAGTCTCGAAAATACCAAAACCAAGGACAGTCCAAGAAGTCTGACTCTTCAGCATACTGTGACCCTGTCCCACCTTGGCCCCTTTTTTGTGCTAGAAAGTCTGAATCTCCATTTTTATTCTCTTTCGTAACAGATAGCTTCAGATAAGTGGGTTGTGAAGGTCATTCATCAAAGTTACAGATGGCAGTGGGAGAAAATTCCTCCTTTTCAGGGGGTCATTTCTCATCCTTCAGATTAGATTCCTTTGTTTCCATCGGTTCTCCATCACATGCTGCCCCAAGGGCTGATAGAACCAGTTCCTCCTTCCCAGGTGGGGAATGGTTTTTATTCAGTGATGCTCCTAGTGCCAAAGAACGAAAGAAAAAATGCTAGGAGACCAGTTCTGGATCTTTCTTTCCTAAACCTGTCTGTGCCCAAATTCCAAAAAGTCACTTCACAACCTGTTGCATCTTCCTCTATCAAGTTTCCTGGTAACACTAGACTAAAAAGATGCTTATCGCATTCCTATTCATCCAGATTTCAGACATTTCTTAAGATTTTGTATGTCTGGATCACATTATCAATTCCATGCCTTACCCTTTGGATTATCCCCTACACTGAGTGTTCACAGAGTGTCTACCTCCAGTTATAGCTCATTGCAGACTCAGTGTATCCACATTTTTCCATATTTAGATGGCTTGCTTATCTTTGTAGTCTTTTTCAAAGTGTCAGGGATTTCTCTTGTGTGAGAGATCTCTTACACAAGCTGGGATTCCAAGACAACATTCAAAAGTCTTTCTTGACTCCTCGATACAAGCTTGTGTTCCTGAGATGTCAACTAGACACCTTAATTCAAAGAGCTTTTCTTCCACAGGGAAAAAAATAGATCTTTATCTAGATCTATTTCTAAGGCTTTCCAGTCAGATTTCGGTCACTATGAGGGGAAATACCTCATGCCATCTTTGATTCTCAAGATACCCCTGGCAAGATTCCATGTGAGAAAGGTACTTTGGTAACTGAAATTTCTTTGATCCTGGCACCATCACCCTTTATCTTTTCAAATCCCAGTGCTGGGGTTTAACAGAAGAGGAATCGTTTGGTAGACAGCAGATAGCCTTAAATCTGGGTCTCCCTTTCTCCATCCCTGCTCCAAAGCAGTCAGTCACTACAGACACCTCAGGCTTTGCTTGGGGAGCAGTTTCAGAAGGGATAAAAATGCAGGAGATGTGGAGTACCAAGGACAGATGTAAGCACACAAACATCAGATTTGCTTGCCTTGATCAAGGCACTCAACTCTCTCAACCGTCTTTGGTCCCCGGTACCTCTTCAAGTTGTTACAGGCAATAGCAGAGTCATGAAGCAAGAGAGAACCAGATTTTACTCCCTTTGCAGGCTAACAATGTTAGCTTGAGATATAGCCTCACAACACAGGCATCCTGCATTCTGTCAGAGCAAAATGTTGTGGCAGACAAGCTGAGCAGGGCCAAGGCAGACCCTCACAAATGGAAATTATACCTTGAAGCACGATGGGGTGTCTTGCCAGTTCATAGTACCAGCCCAGGGTGCTGATTGAACAGACTTTTGGGTGTTTGATGTAGCACATTAGTCAACTTCATTTTTCGAGGATAGGGTCTTAATTCATTGTGGGCACCCGTGTACTAAGGATGAGCATCAAGTACTAATGGAGATAAGAAAGCCTGCTACTAGAAAATCATGTATTATCAAATGGAAAAGGTTTTCTGGTTGGTGCCAACAACATAACCAGCACCCATTCAGGGCTGTTGATGTCCTTCCATATCACTGTTGCAGTACCCTTTACCATAGGGATTCATTCCCAAGGGTAGCCCAACGGCCTGCCAATATACCAAATCCTTAGGATGTATAGATGTACATCATGTGTATGCTCCCCACACAAGGCGTAGGACATACAGCTTTTCCTGGTTAAGGGACGCCACAGCAGATCACCGGCCTGCAGATTAATTGGCAGTGGTGTTTTTATGGTGTTGAGTTGGCAGCCTGGCATCCAACCTTCACAGAAGGCACTCTTCTCACGATCATACAAATTTTTCTGTTTGTCAGGCATTTGTACCTAATATCCTACGGAGTTTTCTCTCCTCCTTGTCCATTTATCTGGAAATCCAGTGTCTTAAATTGTTGGTGCAGGGCGCTGTGCCGGAATTTTCCTGTTCCAAATTTCAGCCACCTACCAAGAAGGCCAAGAGAGTCAGGTGTGATTCGGCTGCTGTCCTGCCTCCCCCAATCATCTCGCTGAAGGCTGGTGAAAGCCCATAGAATCATCTGGTTGTTATGTCTGATTCCTCTACCGTGAACATATCAGAGGCCGGCATGGATCAGACTTCTCTCATGTCCTCAGAGCCTCTGCAAATGTCCATTCCAGATGTTGAAGGGGAACCTCGGCTGATCATTTCAGATGAGGGGGGTTCCACAGATAATTGTTTGGGATGAGATTCCCACTATGTTAGTTGAATGTAGGCAAGGGTCTGAACCTCCTGTGGTGTTCAGGGCAGACATCCCTCAAAAGAATAAACCAAAACAAAAAAGTCATATTTCTCCTGCTTCTAAAGATCTACAGCGTGATTGGCAGGATTTTACCCAGGGGTTATTTAATGCATAGATAGCCTTGAAGCCTCCCAACCAGTTTCTTTACCTGCTCCCCCTTGGTCCTCCGACTTGCGTCGGAGGATGAATCTGGCTTATTCCTCTCAGATCTCTTATCCCTCGGATTATGGCTCTGAGGAGGAAGACTCTATTAGCCCTGACTCTCCCTTTGAAGAACTGTCCTTTGGGGGCACTGTTTCTCGTATGATGGGAGTTTTTTAAATGGGACTGTTCTTAGGTTTCTGACATTCTTATGAGCACCTCCAGATGGAGTCCCCTACATCTTCTGTTGTTACTCCTGTCTTGGCTGCCTTTTTGGATATCTTTTCAGCAGGTTCTGTGGCCCCAGATTCTCAACCTCCAGTCCGTAAGAAGCCTGACAGATTTTATAAGGTGCCCGAGGAGTGTAAGTTTCTCTTCAAATGTCCTTCTGCCTCTGCTGACCCTTCTGTAGTGGCCATCTCTTCTGACAAACCCTCTAAGCTTTTGCGTTCTAAACTACTTCCTTCAGACAAGGACAGTAAAGCTATGGAATGGCTGGGTAAGAAGGTTTTTACTACTGCCACCTTGGCCTTTTGGGCTATTAACTAAAAGTCCCATATGACCAAGTGTGTTTTGGTCCTTCTTTCTCAGGCTTCCCAGGCTTGTCTCCAGCCATTACCTGATGATATTAAAGCTAAACTGCCAGATGGTCCTGTTAATAGTAAGAACTTGTTTGGTTCTGGGGCTGCTGAGCTTTTTAAGTCTCTGCAGGATGATAGGCCTTGCAGGAATTGAAGCACATCTTTATTTTTCTTATTCATAGGTTCTAGAGGAATTGTCTATCTAAACCTGCTTTTGTTTGGAGACAGCCTTGCCTTCCTCTCAAAGGTAAGAAGGGTTTGAGGCAGGTTCCTCCTGCTTAAACTACTCCGACTGCCACTTCTCAGAAACCTCCTTCTCAAGACAAGACAAGTTCTACGTGACTGTTTGCTTCCCCCTTTCCTGAACCAGGTTCCCTTATCTCTTCATCTTTCCCTGACTCTTCTCAATTGGTTAAGAATCACTCAAGACTCTTGGGTTTTACCCATCATCCATCAGGGATATTTTATGGTGTAGAATCCCCCACCCCTTTCTGGGCATAGCTCAACCTCCTCAGGAGCAGCTTCCTTTTTTCCCAGAACTATTAGAGGTCCTTCTGGCTCAAGGTACCATTCAAGCTGTGCCTTCTTCTCAGGAGAGGAGGGTTGTCTATTCCAGAATGCATCTGGTTCCCAGGAAGGACGACACCTGGACACCCATTCTGGACCTTTCTCAGCTCATCACCTTTCTGAAGATCCTTTCATTTCAGATGTTGTCCCTTCCGACCCTTTTTTCTCCTCTTCTTCCTCAAGTTTTCTTGGGTCTCTCTGGATGTCAAGGATTGCTTATCTTAACATCCCAGTTCCATCAGCTTTTCAGGAAGTTTTTGCATTTGTCTGTTTTTCCCTTGCAATTTCAGTTATTTGCTTTGCTTTTTGGCCTTTCTGTTGCCCCAAGGGTTTTCACCAAATGGTTCACTGCTGTGATTGTTTTTTGCAGGATGGGTGGGGATGGGGGATCAGATCTTTCCTTATGTGGCTGATCTAGTTGTTTAGGCTTCCTCCCCATGACTTTGCTTTAGCACCTCTACTTTACTCTTTGACTTTAACAAATCATCTGGTTTACCATGAACCTCCAAAAAGTAGTCCTGGTTCCTTCTCAGGATAATGTATTTCTCTGTTGCAGGCTCCAGACTGTCCATATACTGGCTTCCCTGCCTCCTCCCAAGGCACTTTCTCTTCTCACCTTTTTTAATCCCTTCTTCCTTGGGTTTCCTTTACACCCAGGGAGTTTCTGAGGGTACTAGGATTTATGGCTTCCACCATTCCTGTGCTACCTATAGCCAGGCTTCACATGAGAAAACTTCAGTGGTTCCTGAAGTTAGTATGGCTCCAACACTGCCATCCTTTAGATTTTCTAGTCCCTGTTCTTCCATGCTTAAAGCTTGAGCTTCAGTGGTGGAGTCATCAGATGTTACTCAACCCAGAACTTGCTTTTCAGCCCCCATTCTCCTCTCAGGCACTTTTTTCCAGATGCCTCAGACATGGGGTAGGGTGCTTTCTTATGTTCCCTCAGTGTCCAGGATCTCTGGCCCCATCATCAGAAGTCAGACCATATCACTCTCAAGGAGATGGGAGCTCTTCTTTTCGCCCTTCAGACCTTTCATTTCCTTTTTCCTTCCACGGCCTCTCAAAATCTTTACAGACAATGCCGCAGTGATCAACAAGCAAGGGGGGGACACAGTCCTACCTTCTTTGCAGGTTGGCTGTTCAAGTTTGGGATCTGGCTGTCCAGCATCAAGTGACTCTTCAGGCTGTATATATTCCTTCAGAGCAGAATATAGTGGCAGACTCCTTGAGCAGGTCCAAATTACAGTCTCACGAATGGATGCTTTACAGAGATGTGTTTTTGGACATTGTCCATCAGTGGGGTACTTTTCAAGTAGATCTTTTTGCCTCCCCTTTGAACAGACAACTTCCTCTTTTTTTGCACCAGAGTGTATCTAGTCTGGAAGGTGAATGTCCTGTCCTTTTCTTGGAAGGGGATGTTTCTCTATACCTTCTCCTCCCCTTCTGTGATGACAAGAGTCCTGCTCAAAATAGTGCAGGACTCTGCAAGAGGAACTCCAATAGTGATAGAAGAGGGAAAAAAGATAATAATGGAAGATGCATAGTACTAAGGAGATACTGGCAAGGGAGAAGGATTACACTGGCATGCATTCAGATTAATTTACATTCCACCTAAAACTGCTACAGTGGAGCTTAAGAATATTCTGGGAGAAGTAATCAGCTTTCAGCAAGGAATATTACTTATAGGTGGAGACTGGAATTTGGTTTGCAACAGTGACGGTGTGTCTGGTGGGGGGGGGGGGGCTAGAAGCGAAAATATAACAAAGGAGGGTAGATTTTTGAAAAAAAAATTATGAAAATGTTTGGCATGGAAGATGTGCATTCAGTAATAGGAGTTTGGAGTGAATTTACATATTATTCTCCAAGATACAAAAACTGAGCTAGACTAGATAGAATTTGCATCTCTCAGGAACATGTGCATTTAATTGAAAGTCTTAAAATGCGCCTAATAACTATTTCAGACCATGTGCCAGTAATAACTAAAATAAAAATGCAAAGTAATGAAATAAAAATAAGGCACTGGAAATTTCCCACCTATCGGTTGAAAAGAGAGGAATTTAAGGAGTGGGTTTTGGAATTAATTCAGGAGCTACTAGAAAAGATAGAATTTTTTTCTGAAAATGTAGCTGGGAATGGGATAAAATTAAAGTGGAGTTTAAAACTAAAGTGGAAATAAAGGAAAAGGAAATATGGTTAAGAAGTAACCAGAATTATTTAGAGGGACTGACAAATGTTAAAGTATTGCAAAGTACTGGGAATCTCTCAGAATGAGAAAAGGAGCAACTGCAGAGTGCTAAACAGATAATGAGGGATTACCTCCATAATATGCACAAGTTTAGAAATATTGCTGTTAAGCAACTTTTTTTTATATTTGTATAATTTATATATATATATATATATATATATATATATATATATATATATGTGTGTGTGTGTGTGTGTGTATATATTTTTGTGATATAAAAAATGAGACCACAATAGATCATTTCAAAACTTTTTCCACCTTTAATGTGACCTTTAACCCGTACAATCATTTATTTTATATTTGTTTACCAGGAAAGTCCAACTGGGCACACGTCCTTTTTCATTAGAGGCCCAGGGAGAAAAGCTCCAGTTAGAACAGTAAAATACAAAAATAAGGCACAAAAATGTATACTACAAGTCAGCAAATGCTTAGTAGGAATAATCTGAACTTAATACATAGATGTACTCTGTAGAAATAATCAAGGCTAAGTGCCATTATACAATGACTCCCCATTAATATTCTAAAACATGCACGTTGATTGGTCAGCATGCACGTTGTAAATCAGAGTTATACTAATGGAAAAAGGTCCGGTTGCCCGGACTTTTTCCATTAGTATAACTCTTTTTTTTTTTTTTTTTTTAAAGCGATGGAGAATGCAAGATCTCCATTGCTTTTTACACACTGTCTTGCTATGTTAAACGAGTTTAACATAGCGAGACAGCTTTAAAAAAAAGTAACTGAGATCTTCCTATCTCCGTTGCTTTTTTTAAAGGTGTCTCGCTATGTTAAATGGGTTTAACATAGCGAGACAGCTTTAAAAAAAGCAAAGGAGATTCTCCGTTGTTTTTTTTAAAGCTGTCTCGCTATGTTAAACTCCTTTAACATAGCAAGACACTTTGTAAAAAGTAACGGAGATCTTGCTTTCTCCGTTGCTTTTGCCCACAGCTCTGATGAACTGCTAAGCATATGTATGTGCAGTACATCAGAACTGCCCCAGAATACCAGACAGCTGTGGAAGAGCAGCAAGGAAGCATTATACAATGCCATTATTTAAGAAAAGTAATTATTTTTTTCCTTAAATAATGTCATTGTATAATAGCAATAACCCACTTCTGGGTGTGGGTAATGCTGGATTTATCCACAGTTGTCTTTGTTTGGCCACTCTGGCTTCGACCTCTTGACCAAACCACACCAACCGGGGATAAATCCAGCATTACCCACACCCAGGCATGGGTTATTGCTGTAATAATGTATATTGCAGTATCACTCTAATATTATATAAACAGCAGGACATTAGTGGCATTTTATACATGTTTGGAAAAAGATTCATAATAATAGCAGATATCACCTAGTGTTTTCTGAGTTGCATCCAGGCATCAGGGAGAGATTCATATTTACAAAATGTTAAAGAAAAATATAGAACAAGCAAGAGTTTGTTATACTTTCTTCTTAAGTATGTCAGTGGTAGATTGTGTAGATGGTAGATGTGAGAAAAACGCACAATAAGCTGGTTGCATAAGTGTGCACACCTTTAAACTAATACTTTTTTGAATCACCTTTTGATTTAATTACAACATTCAGTCTTCTTGGGTAGGAGTCTGTCAGTATGGCACATCTTGACTTAGCAGTATTTGCTGACTCTTCCTTGCAAAAGTGCTCCAAATCTGTCAGATTGCGAGGTCATCTCCTGTGCATAGCCTTCCTCATGTCACCCCACAGATTTTCTATTGGATTTATGTTCGGGCTGTGGCTGGGCCATTCCAATACTTTAATTTTCTTCTGGTGAAGCCATTCTTTTGTTGATTTCTATGTATGCTTGGGTCATTGTTGTGTTGAATGATGAAATTCCTCTTCATTTTCAGCTTTCTAGCAGACCCCTGAAGGTTTTGGGCCAAAAGTGACTGGTATTTGGAACTGTTCATAATTCCCTCCACTTTGACTAAAGCCCCAGTTCTAGCTGAAGAAAAGACCCCAAAGCATGATACTGCCACCACTATGCTTCACCGTGGGGATGATGTTCTTTTGGTGATATGAAGTGTTATTTTTGCACCAAACATACCTTTTGGAATTGTGGCCAAAAAGTTCAAGTCTTGGTCTCATCAGACCATAACATATTTTCCCACATGCTTTTGGGAGTCTTGATGTATTGTTTTGCAAATTTTAGCCAGGCCAGGATGTTTTTCTGTGTAAGAATAGGCGTTCGTCTTGCAACCCTACCCCATAGTCCAGACATATGGAGAATATGGGAGATTGTTGTCACATGTAGTACACAACCAGTACTTTCCAGAAAATCCTGCAGCTCCTTCAGTGTTGCTTGTAGGTCTCTTGGCAGCCTCCCTGACCAGTTTTTGTCTTGTCCTTTCATCAATTTTGGAGGGACGTCCAGTTCTTTGCAGCGTCACTGTTGTCCTATATTTTCTCCACTTTTTGATGACTGTCTTCACTGTGTAGCTTGGTATATCCAATGCTGTGGAATTTTTTTTTGTACCCTTCTCCTGACTGATACCTTTCAGCGGTGAGATCCCTGTGATGCTTTGTAAGCTCTCTGTGGACCATGGCTTTTGCTGTAGCAGGCAACTGAGTAAATGTCAGGAAAATTGTACT
This sequence comes from Protopterus annectens, assembly GCF_019279795.1. Classification (NCBI taxonomy): domain Eukaryota; kingdom Metazoa; phylum Chordata; order Ceratodontiformes; family Protopteridae; genus Protopterus; species Protopterus annectens. The sequence goes on along the minus strand of NC_056743.1, from coordinate 929,288,243 downwards.
AGAACAGCTGAACTTTATTTGGGGTTAATCGGAGTCTCTCTAATTGATGGCAGCTGTGTACCCAAGAAGACTGATTGCTGTAATTAAATCAAAAGGTGCTTCAACAAAGTATTAGTTTAAGGGTGTGCACACTTATGCAACCAGCGTATTGTACATTTTTTATTTTTTATAATTTTTTCCCCTAACAGATTTATTTTTCAATTGAATTGTACAGGTTATAGGTCACATTAAAGGTGAGAAAAGTTTTGAAATTATTTATTGTGGTCACACACAAAAAATGGCATTTTAACAGGAGTGTGTACACTTTTTATATCCACTGTTTGTATGTAAATATATATATATATATATATATATATATATATATATATATATATATGTATATATATATATATATATATGTGTGTGTGTGTGTGTGTGTGTGTGTGTGTGTGTGTATGCATAATTTATATAGTTTTTTGATAATTCTAAAATGTTTAGCACAATGACTCAGGCAACAGAAAGTGGAAAGGGCTGTCACCAAGCTTAGGGTGACTATAAAAAGGAAAATAACAAGAGATGCTGTGGAAGTATTAGAAATATTTTGGAAATTTTAAGAATGCTTGTATAAAGCAGAGAAATATGAAAATCAACAAAAGGTACAAATGGAAATGTTTATGAAGATTTAAAAATGCCAAGGTTAGAGGTAGATGAGGCTCAATTACTACCAGTTAGGCTAGGAAGAGATGAGATAAAAATGGCTTTATATAACCAATCTACAGGAAAGTCCCCAGGAATAGATGGTATTCCTGTGGAAGTTTGGAAGCTTGGAGGAAAAGATCTGGAAGGTTTTGTTTATCAGTATTTTAAGAGGAGGAGAAGTGCCAGCATCCTGGAAGAAAGTAGTGGTAATGTTAATACCTAAAGAGGGTAAAGATCCATTGGCTCCAGCTTCATACAGGCCCATTTCAATACTAAACTGTGAGGGAAGCAGATTGTAAGAAAATACCACTGTTACAGGTGAGTCTTGCTGCAGAGAAAGCATTTGACAGAGTAAGCTGGGACTTCATGAGCAGGGCAATGGAAGCATTTGCTTTCCCTGATACAATGTTAGGGTTGATGAGTATATATGAGGGATCAGAGATGAAAATTAAACTGGGAGGGATCCTCTCTGATAACTTGTGCTTGAGTAGAGGAACTAACAGGGTTGCCCGCTTTCCCCTTTGTTGTTTTCGTTATATTTAGAACCATTGGCAAGGAAAATAAGGGATTCAGAAATTCAAGGATGTAATTGGCATGGTAGTCAGGAAAAGCTGGCTCTATTTGCAGATGATGATATTTTATACATGACAAAACCAGATAGGGACATTACAGTGTTGTGGAATATTTTAAGACAGTTTCATATCTTCTCTGGATACAAAATGAATGAAACTAAAACAAAGGCAATGGCAGTAAATTGTGTACCCACACATGAATTGGTCCTACTGTATCCATATTTATGGGAACGTGATAAAATGAAGTATTTAGGGGTATGGATTAGAAATGACTCTGTTGTGGCAGCTAAGGATATGTGGAAAGAGATTAAACAGAAGATAATACAAAAATTGAGAAGCTGGAAGCTTTGTTATATGGATACTAAGATACAAGCAATTAAAATGTGTTTAGCCCTTTAGTCTTATACACAGGTCAGGCATATTTTTATCAACCAGAGGAGAAGCTGTGGATAGCAATTAAAAAAAGTGTTGAAGGATTTTAGCCGGGAAGGGGAAGACAGCAAGGGTCAAGTGGGATAAGCGATTCTTCCAATAGAACAAGACAGACTAGGATTACCCAATGTGAGGGGGTATTTTAGAGCAACACAGTTAAGGCTCTTATACATAGCACAAGCAGAAAACTATAATTCAAAGTGGAAAGGAATGATGATGATACAGAGGGGAAGCTCAAGAAATAGGGAGAGAATGAGATTTTGGATGCAGATTCTTAAGGAGAACAATAATCATACAGAGTATTATATTCATAAAATAGCAGGGAGTATTCTAAGAACTAAGCCAACACGAGAATGGAGAAAAGAGATTCTGCCGATAGGGATGACTGAGTTATGAATACAGATAACAGGCAAGAGGGGCCTGGAATTTATTGGAAAAAAATGGTCAAGGAACCAAGATATTGGGAGCAAATAAATAAAAAGGGAAAGGTAAGGAAGAGGACAAGACTTTATTTGGACTGCAGGTTAGAGATTGCCTTCAGTATAAAGGATATCAGAGTATAGTCAAATAGAAAGAAATGGGGCACCCTTAAATGAAAGACCAGCACTGGTAGAGTTTTTAATAGAATCTAGAACAGAAGCTGCCATTGAAAAAAGAAATAATTAGTAGAGCATATAAAATATTGCATGATGTCTATAAGAATTAATCAGAGGAGCTTAGAAAGGATTGGGAAAAGAGATAGGTTAAGCAATTCACAAAGAAGACAATGGGGGGATATGTATGTAGCTCCCAAATATGCAACAAAGTCTGGAAGATCTAGAATCTTTGCCTGGAAGTGTTTACATGGGTATTTTTTATACTCCAAGTAGATTCCAACAATTTTTTCCTCAGGTGGATAGCAAATGTTGGAGGTGTGACAGGCAGGAAAGAGTTGGCTGGGAACATAGTTTTTGGGAGTGTAGTGAGCTGGCAGAATTTGGGGATTCCATGTGGACCTCTGTGTTGGAGCTGCTGGGTGACTGGATTGGATTGACTGGGGAGATTATTTTTTTGAGCTATGGTACTGAATCGGAATTGCCTAGAGATAGTAAAACATTGCTGAGTATAATTATGACGGCTGCCAAAAAAGAAATTACTAGAAAATGGAAATCGAAGTCTAGACCAACATGATCAGAAGTGGTGAATATAGTAACAGAGATATAACAATTAGAGCTGAAATCTTTAGAAAAGGGAAGGAGCAAACTACATAGGAAGAAATGGGAATTGTGGGAACAGTATATGTAGAGAAGAAACTAGGTTTAAGAGGCAGGATTTGAATGAGCCGTATGATGCTTAACCGACGATTCTCATTTTCTGTAGGGACAGTGTTTCTTTGATAATTAATCCTTTTATGCCTAAAGTGGTATCCATGTTTACCTTAAGCCAAAGTATATATTTCCCCATTTTCTTTCTTGAACCTAAAAATGAGGGATATCCACAGAAAACTCAGGTACTTTCTTGACTGAACTAAATCTTTCAGATATTCATATCAGTTATCAATTTTTTGTGAAGGTAAGAAGGGACAATCCTGTTTCAGAACAGGTTTTTTCCATATGGTTGTGTAAGGATATTACCTATTGCTGTACTTAAGCCTTGGCTTCATCAATGGCTTTTTGGAAAGGGTTGGATTCTAGAAGTATGCCAGGAGCTGCTACTTGATCCTCTGTACTTATTTTTACAATAACCTTGATTCCTTCTCTAGGTCCAGATCAGGCTTTCTTAGGACCATTCTTCAGGGGCTCCTGGACTCTTCTTCTTCCACCTCCCAAATGCAGTTAGCTAGGGTAATCTATCAGTAGATACTGCAGCATTGATCAATATGATGAACATAATACAGTTGTGTAAGTAAACTTACTAAAACAGTAGATATTGCAAATGATCACTGAGGCAGTAGATGCTTTCTCCATCCTCCTGTTTTTTGGTGTGCTTTTTATGTCAGGGTGTAGACATTTATTTTTTGTTCCTAGCATTGTCCTTGCAAGGCTCAGCCCCACCCTTTCCTTTGGCAAGAAAGCTCTAAATGGTTTCATTCCCAAACATGTTTTTTAGCCAACTATTCTAGAGCTTGCCTGATAGTTTGGGTGCATGGAAGGTGGCATGCTGCTATATCCTTGGCAGTATATAACCAGTATAGCTAAGGCTACTGTGGCAGTGGTCATTTGAGCATCTATTGTTATGGTAAGTTTACTTAGACAACTATAGTTTCTACATTTTCTGATTACTTCTTCAAATCTTCCACTACAGTGTATTTAAAGCTTCTTGCTTGGAAAATGCATTTTTTGGTGGCTATCAATATAGTCAGAAGAGCTTCAGAGCTTCAGGAAATATCTAGTGTACATCCTTATTTGTTTTTTTTTTCCTCACAAGGACCAGGTTTTCTTGCAGCCTAACTTGTCCTTTCTTCCTAAAGTGGCATCCGACTCTAATTTGAATAATTCTATTCTGCTTCCTATCTTTTTTCACAGTTTCAGTAACAAACAAGAGAATATACTTCATTGTTGAGATGTTCTTCGTCAGCTCAGATTCTTTAAACATTTCAGAAAATCTGTTCACTTGTTTGCATACTTTTCTAAATCTAAATTTAGGAACCTGTCTCCAAACTGACCTTATCCAGATGACTATCTTATTGACTCTCCTTAGTTTACTTAAAAAAAGGCCTGTGATGTCCTTGCAAGCTCGAGGCATACTGTACGAGGGTAGTTGCCACTTCTACAGCATTTTTTAGCTGTAGCTCCATTGATGAAATTTGTTCAACAGCAACATGGTGAAGTACTTATACCTTTGTTGTTTTATTGCAAGCTAGACATTCAGTCTGTGTCTAGATCTGTCTTTGGCCCCACTGTATTGTGAAATATTTTCTCTTAGTGTCACCTTTTTTGACTGACTGGGGACTCTGACCCACAGGTTGAGACAGATGGAAAGACAACATTGGATAATAAAGTTATGTATTTACCATAATGTGAGATCCGTGTTGTCTTTTTCATCTGTCTCGACCACCTTCAAACCTTTTCCCCTTCCAAATTGTCATATTAGTATGTATTTCTTTGGAGGCCTCACAACCAGCCCAAGGACTGTGTCGCAGCCTTCTGGTCTGTTTTCATAATTTTTCCTGGCATGAGGGTCTGTTTTCCCCTTCCGTATTGTGCCTTTATTTGCATAAGGGGCCAACTTGATCTGAAGAGTAGTAGACTTGCAGGGCATTATGGGAGAGGAGATGGAGCTTTGAAGCTGAAATCTTGGTGTAGCTGGCACTGGATATGTGGAACCTACTGGTTGAGATGAACAAAAGAAGACAACATGAATGTAGCATTATGGTAAGTATATACCTTTCATTTCTGTTATGTCATTTCCATAAGTAAACAAAAGATTATACAGAAATTGCGAAACTAGAACCTCTTGAGTGTGGATAAAAGATACAAGAACTGAAACTGTTTTTAGTCCCTTTAGTTTTATACAAAATTAGGCATGTTTTATCAACCAGAACAGAAGTTGTAGATGTTAATTGACAAAAAGTTGAAATAATATGTATACGTTAAGTGGGATAATTTGATTCTTCCGCTAGAACAAAGTGGTGAAGGATTATTTAATTTGAAGGAATACTTTAGAGGTATGAAGTTAAGGCTCATGTACATAACACAAGCAGAAGGTTATAAATCAAGGAAGAAAAAATTATGGCGAAATTGGGAGGGGGCATTCCAGAAGTAAGGAGAGAGGTCTTCAAGGAGAATAAGAACCACCATGCAGAATATTATGTTCATAACCTAGCCAAAGGTATTCTAAGAGCTAAGCAAACACTGAAGTGGAGAAAGGCAATTTTGCTAGTAGTGGTATAGAAAATAGATGAGGGGTCTGGAATGCACAGGAGAATGTTAGCAAAGGAGTCAAGGTACTGTGAGCAAATAACTAGAATGGGAAAGGTTGAATGGAATGAGACCAAGCAGAAATTTTCACTGCAGATTAGAGAATGTCTTCTATACCATACATTAATATTAGACTGTATGCAGATAGGGATGGAGGAATGCTAAGTAAAAGATCAGTTGTAGTAGAGTTTATAGTTGAGTTTAGAACAGACATTGCTGTTAAAAAAGGATAATTATAGGGCATGTAAGGTATATAAGGTACTGCATGTTAAGTATAGGGATCAGTAAGGGGTCATTAGAAAAAATTAGATAGAGAGACTGGAAATGCAGTTTACAAAAGAACAATGAGGGGGGGAGTCTGTGTGGCTCCTACCTAAGTCCAGAAAGTTTAGGAGTTTTGTTTGGAAGTGTTTTTGTTTTTGTACACCTAATGTAGACTTCAGACAATTTTCCTCAGGTAGACAGCAAATACTGGAGGAGTGATGGAAAACAGAGGTACTTGAGAACATGTTGTATGCGAGTGTAATACGTTGGCAGATTATAAAACCCTCAATTGAAGTAGTTTGTCAGAAATGTTGGGGGAGCAAATGGCTTTAACTAAGGAAATTATTCTTTTGAACTGGGACAGTCATAGTAACATAATATGTAATGCACATGCTTTTGGTGAAGAAGGCTGTGGATTCTATTAACACACTAGGTAGATGGATTCATTTTTCAATACTGACACTGCAGTGCAGCATAAGTAAGGTGCTGTACTCCTGAGTGCGCCATACCTGGGAAGTCGAGGCCCCATCTGTCTTGAGTTTGCGGTAGTGCAAGTGAATGTAAAAGATCCAGTGGCACTTAGCAAAAATAGTAGGAATTGCTTTATTTACATATTTCACATTGTTATTTATAGTATATGTATTTACACTGTTTACACCATTTACAAAATGTCACATCATATACTCTTTTTATGTTCTTTAGAACTCCATCTTCACATTCTTCTTTTTTCATGTAACATAATGTTATAAAATAACATAAAATAATCTAATTTTGAAACATAAAAGGAAAATGTCACATAAATTTCCAATACAGTTTTCCTATTTAAAAAATGCATATTCATCCACCTCTTTGCTTACTCCATAACCACCCTATATTTCCTTCAACACATCTTCATATTCTGTATTTTTCCTATATCATAAGCTTCCACATCTCCTTTTCCGTTGCATCCATACAGCAGTAAATATCCTGTCACAGTTTTCAATTTCATTTTTGATTTCCTTTCCATACTTTTCTTATAGTGCCATCTCTATATTTATTTGTATTATTTTCCAAATCAATTCCACTTGCATTCATTGTTTTAAAACAATTCCCAATTTTTTATTATTTATACAGTTCAGGAAAATTATGTAATTTCTTCTATATTACATTTTTTTTTTACATTTTTCTCTTATCTAACACTATATATTTTGCATTGCATTTAACAGGTTACTTCAGCAGTAGCCTCCTCAAAAAAATTGCTTATTTCATAAAAAAAATTCAAATCTTTTCCTAATTTCGTGTGTATATATATATATATATATATATATATATATCTTTTAACATATTCCCTTAATACTTTCCATGGATGTATTAAATAACAGTTTTCCATTACATTGTTATACCATTCGTGTAATCGTGTAATATAGCATTTTCCAATCTCTTGTTTCCTATGACTTTATTTTTACATTCTTTATTTTATAACCATCTTTCCTTTGTTTTCATTTTTCATTCTCTTTATTTCATATTGCCTTTTGTCTCACTGTGAAGATGTGAAATCTGCCAGCCTAGCTGGATAGAAGTGTAGATAATTCTATGTCTCTGTCAATATTAATAAAAGACATTTTAGGTTCGTTAAATGTGAGAAGACTGTATTGGATGTTGAACTGCAGAAATGTAACAACAGTGCACTCTGCTGTAATAAAGCTGATAAGTCAAGCATTTTATGACTGTTTGATCTCAGGGCTCAGAGCTATGGTGTCTGAACCAGCAGATTCTTTCTATTGTTTTGAGACCAGAATTAATTGCTAGATTTTACATATATAATGTCTAATTCCTGTGATTCCTGACCAGGTGGAAGCTTACTAATTGTAAATGTAGAGTTTCTGTTAGCCAGGGAAACCAGAGATTTGTTAAGAATGATGTAATCTAAAATGAGTCAGCAGGATACATTATCAATTTAAAGGACTTTCTCTGAGAGAGAGAGAGCATTTTGGATTTTGTCTAAAGCTGACAGCAACTCATCAGTACTTTACTTTGCTCTGTATGCAAGTTTATTTAAAACTGTGATCGCTCTTAGATATTGATAGACAATAGTAAGTTTAGTTTAGCAGTTTTTTCTGTATTGATGTCAGAACTATTCTACTGTATTATTTTAAGCATTTTCCTGTGATCTCTGAACTCTTGACTAGCACTGTGTAGTAAGAATATTTTCTTGTGTTTTTATTATGTATTATTAAATATTTTTAAACCTTTCAACTGTGGCTGTTTTGTGTAGAGATAATTTAAGCTCTAGAGTACATTGCACATATATATTGATACTGTCCAAGCCACTCCAATAGCTTTAGCCCTGGGTCACACTATTTGGATAATAATATTGCACAGTAATAATTTGGACACCCTTTGGTAAGGGCCTTTTTAGTAGCTGATATTAGTCGTTGATGGCAGTTGGTACTACTTTATAGACTGACAGGGGCATAGCTGGAGAACCTGTACCAGCCTTCTCCAGGAGTGTCTGTATGGTTGTATATAACTCTTATCTCAAAGTGGGTGTATGTCAGCTACTTGGGCAGCGAAATGAAGTACTGGTTGGACAGAGAGGGTGCTGGAGGTTTTAGCTTGACCACTAGGCTGAGATCTGGACCCTAAAGCTGTGCCGGTGGGGAGTCTTATTGGGATCTGAAGAGAAAGGGAGAAACCAGCCCCAAACTGACTGTGATCTCTGTGTGCTCTTAAGGGAAATTGTACTTAACTGTGCGTGTACTTGTTATCCTTCCCAATGTGGACGTGCCTCACTGGTGTTAGTGGTGAGGATTGAGGCTCTTTGATTACTGGGCCATTGCACGGGTGCCACACTCACATTCATAATTTTTCCCCACCATATTTTTCTTTGTTTCATGAACGGTTTTAATTAGAATAGATGCATAGATGCCAGGTATGCAATACGTTTTTTTTTTTTTTTTTTTCAAATTTAACCTTTTTCCTCCTTTTCTATTATAATTTATACCTTTTTTCACATGATTTAATTTTGTACTCCAACTAAAATTGAAAAAAAATCCATTATTTCTTTTTCTGTGATACTCAGAAATGGAAACATATAAACTCCACCCGACTATGCTAATTTTTTTGTTACATAGGTGTTTCTGCTTTACCCAGTTAGGGGTTGCCAGAGCGGAACTCTGGTCCGCTAATGATTGGCAGTGGATTTTTACAGTGCCGAGGTGCCAGCCCGACGCCCAACCTTCAAAGAAGGCACACCCATTCACGCACCTACCTGCATGCATTTGACATATATACCTTTTTTAAAAAAAGACAGAGTAAAGGTTTTGTACCATGCTGTCAATTTCCTTACTACTTCCAGTTTTTCTTTCCATTGTTCTGTTACTCTCTCATATTCACCAAATCTTTTATTTATTTAACATTTGTTGACCGGAAAGTCCGACTGGGAACAAAGCCAATTTTCAGCAGAGGTGTGGGGAGATATACTCCATATGCATGTCTTTGTAACGTGGGAAGAAACCAGAGCACCCAGAGGAAACCCACATGAATGCAGGGAGGGCATGCAGACTCCACACAGAAGGCACCCCAGCTGAGATTCGAACTGGAGAACCTCGTGCTGTGAGGTGACAATGCAACCGCTGCACCACTGTACCTAGTACATTTATTTGTTTTATGTTATAATCTATACCATATATTATTGTTACTTTACCATACTCTTAACTCCATTTAATTGCAATCCATCATTAACTGTATCACACTTCTTAATATTTTACCATCCTTACCTTATAACCAAGTCAGCTGCATATAACATGCATATTGGAACCCCACTATCCAACACCCATGATGCATTTTTAGCCCATATTCATATTTTTGCTATAAAGCATTCATTACCAAAGCAAACAGTTGCATGCCTAGTGGGCAGCATTGCTGTGCTGTCCTTTCTATGTTTTTTTTTCAAGCCACCTTACCATCCCCTTAATTCAGAATTCTCATAACCTGGCTTCATAACCTTCACTATTGTTTTGCCTATACCATATGCTTCAAGTAGTTTCCACATTGCCTCATGACTTACCCTTTCAACAGCTTGTACAACATCACTTGCTACTGTTCCTGCTTAATTCTCCTAATATCAAATATATAACATCTCATTCATTTCTCAACCTTCATCACCAAGAGCACCATCATCTAATACATGCACCAGCACCTTTTGCAAAATTTTCTTAAATACTTTGTAATATGTGTTTTCTAAGGTTATTGGTCTCCATTTCTGTGATGGGGTGAAAAATTAATATAAATATTTTTTTTCTTTCATCTTTTCTAAACCATTCATTTACCAGATGGCAAAAACTATTCTTTCTTCTTTACTCATATCTTTATAAAAAATTAGATCCTAATCCATTTGGACTTTATGCTGATTTTTCTTTTCATTCCTTTATTATGGCTTGTAATTTACCTTCATTTTTTTTTTTTTTTTTCTCTCTCATCTGTAATTTTCAATACTTTCCATACTTTATCTTGCACATATTCCTTTGTACACATTGTTAAACAACATTCTCAATTGTCTTAATTTCTTCTTGTGTATGTGCAATAATCCCCGTTCTAAAATTGCATCACATTTTCCTTCTCTTACTTTAGCCTGTTTTCCTATCCATGGAGAAATTTCTTATTCTCCTTTAAAAAACTGTCTAAACATTAGTAACAGTTTCCTTTTTTCATATGAATTTTATAAACAGCTCAGCAATAAGTCCAATATCCTTAATATTCTCATATGTTCATATCCATCCATCCTTTGCCACTTTTTCCCATTTTTTGCACATGAGGTTGGGGTGTCAGTCACCTCAAGTCAAGATTTACACCATTGGGTGGCTAGCCCTGCTGTAGTAGGTCTTCCACCCCATATACTTACACACAACTATGGCCAGTTTAGAGCATCCAGTCCACCTAATACATGTCTTTGGAATGTGGGAAGAAACGGTGCACCTGGAGGAAACTCATGAGAACACAGGGAAGATATGAAGACTCTGTACAGAAGGCACCCAAGCCAAGAATTAAACTGGGGAACCTCTTGCTGTGAGGTGACAATGCTATCCTCTGGGCCATTTTGCCACCCTTCATATAATAATACCAAATTTCTCTCTATCTCTGTTTTATTATATGAACGTCTGCTGTTAACCTTTCTAGTCCTTTTTTTCATAACATTTTCGTTATCACCCACTGAAATCCATATTGCTTTATGATCAGAAAATTCTGCAGTGTTTACACCTCCCATTATTTCTTTCAAATATTTTTTTGAGTATCGAACATAACGTATTTCTGATTTAAGTATAACTGTCTGGTAAATCCAGTTTCTTTTAACCCTAATATTAACTCACCACATTTTATTACTTATGTCATAACTTTTAAATGTCATCTTTCGTTTCTCTTAACCTATAATGCAGTTACAGCCTGCTGTCATAATTATTGACATATTCACCACCATAAACTTTATCTCTTCAAACATTTTTCCCTGCCTGTCATATTAGTATATGCATATGTAACACAGACTCTTACTACTACTACTTTTTGTTATTTCACATCTTACAAGTATTGGTATGATAGCTGTGTCCATTATTTTTACTTCCCATCTTTTAATAATAATTATTCTGCCTGAACACATCTCATTTCCTACTGAGTAAAAACCGTTTTCCCCAAACAACTCCAATTTTTTCTCTTGGCCCTCCTTTATTGAGTCTGGTATCTAACAAGTATATGATGTGTCCACATTTAGTTTTTACCCCATTCTTTTACTGACAATCCAGCCAGGCCTCAATACATAATTTCTAAAACTGATTGCATTCTGACAGCACTGAAACATTATCCTTTTTTTTGCATCCTTTGCAATTGCAACTTTTTATTTTCTTCTTCTCGCTCTTCCCTAATGGATTTCACTTTTTCCTCCTTATTTTCTTTTCCTGTTTCAGTATCCACTTATTTTCCTTATCATTCCTTAGTATATCAAACTTATTTTGTATCCATTCTTACATATTTGCTTCTATTATTGTTTCAATAGTCTATAGCAACTTTATCTACCACTACTTCATCCCCTTCCTTACCCCCCCCCCCACAGTCATCTGTAGCTGCACTGTCTTGCTCAGACTGTGTTTTATCTTAGAAATGTTTTTCTTCCTGTAATCTTTCTTCCTGTATCAGTTGACAATCCATCGAAAAATTAGCTGTTTGACTAGTATCTTCACATTAACTGCATCTTTTTGTTTTGCTTTCCTACACTAAATGATCACAGTAAAGGCATGCTTTTGGCTGTCCCCGGTATCTTACAGTACAGTACCTCTTTTTCCATTCTTGTTAATCGCATTTGATACATGTTTATCCCTCCCTTCATACAACCAAACTTCACAACCACATCCATACTTTTTTGCATCATAAACTTTTTTTTTAATTTCATGCACATTGTGACATTCAGTTATAAAATACGTTTTCAATTCAGTCTCTTCAAAGTCATTTGTTCTAAATTGAATGGCTTATTTCCTCAGTTGCAGTACTAAGTTCTGAAAAAAATGCACCAGTTCTGTATCACAGAAAACATCTCTAGCAGAGTAAAAGATTCAAAAGTTACATCATAAAAATACACTGTACACAAAAAGTCATATCACTGCCTTAATAATCATGCAATTTTGACCTTACTTGTACAAATCAAGTATTTTATACCTGTCTTTTCATTAATATTAATCTTAATTTTTACCACTGGCCATTTTCTTTCAGTCTTGTATCATCCATGTTTTTTACTGTTTGTTTCTGTATTTCCTGTCCGGATGTTGGCCTTTTTCACTGCTTTTGTAAGCCTCCAACTAATGTTTTCTTGAAGCACTGTTGCCAGTGCATGCCCTTAGTTACTTTTTCCACCAGCAAAACATGTGCCAGATAACTGATTTTTCAGACTCATCTTACTGCCTTCCGTCTTTATTCCACATTAGTGCTCTCCTGTCTTTCCTCAGCAAACACTCTTTCCACCACTTTACTCAATTTTTCACCATCACTGTTTTCTGAATTATCCTGGTTTATTAAATCTACCTAGACCTGTGCATGTAAACCTCCTCCTTGCACTGTTACCATGAGTTCCTCATTATCTGCAGTCACACTTTCTATATTTTCTTGCTCCCTTTCACTGTCTTCATTTTCTCTCCTCCATCTCGGCTTTGTCTACTCACCACTGAATCAGCCCTGTGGCACTACCTAGTGACAAAAAGAGTATGGAAGGTTATCCAGTCTACTGGCCAAATTTCCGCTAGTCAGTATGAATACCACCTTGGGTCTCCCCCCTGAAAAGAGACCATTGGGGTAACTTGGTTAACTAAGTGTAAATAAAAATGAAAAATAAAATTTGAATTACATCAATGTAGTAAGGCCTTACTAAGCTGAATGGCACTGACTGCCAAAAAAAAAAAAAAAAAAAAACAATTAGAAAATGCAAATCCAAATCTAAACCAGCAGAACTGATTATGGTAAAGGCAATGAAATAACTGGAGGTGAGATCTTTATAAAAGGGAAGGAACAAATTACATAGAAATAAATGGAATTTGTGGGAAAAGTACATGCAAAATAATGTCAGAAGGAGGAGTTGGGTATAAGGGATGACAGAGGAACTAAGCAATTTATGTAATGTTGGAACAAATGATAATTGTTAAAAAGAAAATGTATGTGCATAAAAACAATGAGAAATGTCACTATGGATTGTTTTATTTTCTTTTACTGTATATGTACCTTTGTCATTTAATTTGTGATTTATTAAAAGAGGTTAAAAAATACATCCTCCATGGGGCCTGATATGCCTGGCTGCTTAATCAGTAGTACTAAACAGGCATTGGCAGAGCTTTTCCTTTAAATAGTTCAGTGTGAGCCTAGCCACTGGCTTTGTCCCTGAGATCTGGAACATAAGAGCTGTGATGCTGCTTCACAAGGGTGGTCCCACCACTGACCCTTGAAATTGTAGTCCTGTCAGTTTGACAAGTATCCTCTGCAAAGCCATAGAACGTATCATAACTGACCTGATTAACTAAAACAATAAAAAGCTTATCAACTTGCAACATTTTGGCTGGATCCTGTGTAATGAATTTGGTTAACTTCTTTGAAAGGGTAATGCTGGCTGTTCACAGCAGTCGTGCTGTACACACAGTGTACCTTGACCTGACCAAGGCATTTGATTACTGTTCCTTATGCTAGTATAATCAACAAGCTAAATGCACTTCAGATAAATCCCTGTGTAATAATATGAATAGCAAATTGGCTTAAAGTTAGAATCCACACAGTACGAGAAAGAGGTGCTTCCTAAGACAGCATGTAGCAGACATTCCACAGGGCTTCGTACTGGGAGTGCTATTGCTGGGCATCAACATTTTGGATCTCCAAATCATGTCCCAAGATCTTTGGTTAACCAAGTTTGTGAATGACTGTAAAGTGGGTGTCATTCTCAAATTCCCCACTGAAGCGCAGGCTTTCATTTGTTAGTACCAGCTGTAAAAATAATGGGCTCAGAGTAAATGCAAAAAAGTAAAATGTTGTCATGCTCAATAAACTATATCTTTCCCCATTTTATAGCATGTATGACATCTTACTTCAAAATGAGGATTTAGTTAGAGACCATGGAATATGGGTTGATAATTGTCCTTTGATCACCACATTGTGAGAGAAGTCCTTCTACTTAGTGCAGCTGATCTCAAAAGGAATGTTATCTGCATCTAAAGATGTAATTGCCCTCTTGATTCTGCATTATTTAAGCCATTTGTCAAATACTTTGCATACTTTGGGATGTACCTCAAAAACATATCAAGCAATTAGAAAACCAAAAAGATCATTGGTTAAAACCACCAGAAAATTCTGTAAGTTTAATGTCCTGTAGACTTCTGAGGGGTGATCTGTGCCTTGCCTTTTGTGCCATTAGGTACCCAGTAGCCCAGGATTTCTATTTCCATAAGTCAAACAGTTCCACTAATGCTAGGACCAGAGAGCTCAAACAGCATCAGCAAATAAACACAGCATTATGGAGAGAGAGCAGTTCATTATGCATTGCCTTCCCCACTTTTGGAATGGACGTCCACTGCTTGTTAAGCAATACAATGCATATTTTCCATCAAATCGGAACTAGATGACTGGGTAAGTATTTACAAATTCACCTCTGGCATGACTAGCCTAACTCTCCTTGAAAAGGGATATGAGGTTTGAGTGGCTACTGAAAATGTGTAAATGGTCACTCTCTCACTTGCTTTGCTTTTCCAATGTTACATACTTTTTTATGTTTTAATACCTTTATTGAAGTATCACTTAAGACATAAACGTACATTTATATAAAAGAAAATCCATGTTAACATGTTCAGTTACATACTTGTACATTGCATATATTCTTTTACACAGTTATCATCAATCAGTCATTACATAACTTGATCAATTCCTGCCTTTCCTTAAACCTCACTCCTCCTCCAAAACATTATTCTGCATGTATTGTTTCCACAATTTCCATTTCCTTTTATGTAATTTGATCCTACCCTTTTTAAAAGATCACATTTCCAGTTCTTTTATCTCTTCTAGAATGCACAGTAGTTCAAATATGGTTGGTTTAGACTTTGATTTCTATTTTGTAGTAATTGGATTTTGTCAGCCAGCAGAATTAAACTTAACAAGACATTACTATGTCTAGGCAATTCAGATTCTCTATCCCAGCTCAAAAAAATAATTTCCTTAATTATACCCATGTGCCATCACAGTACACTCCCAAAACATGTTCCCAGTTACCTCTTTCTTCCCATCATACCTTCAACACTTTCCAACTGCTTAAGTAAAAATTCTTTGGAATGTGCTAGAGGTATAAAAATACATATGTAAACACTTCCATGCAAAAATCCTAAAGCTCCTAGACCTTGTTGTATATTTGGGAACCATACATATCTCATCCCTTTGTTTCCTTATGAATGGTTTATCCAATCTCTCTTCCCAATCTTTTCTAACCTCTTCTAATTGATTTCTGTAATTTTCGTGAAGTATTCTATATGCTCCGTTAATTAACCTTTTATTTGACAGCAGCTTCTGTTCTAGATTCAACTAGCAACTCTACCAGAGTAGATCTTTCACTTAGGGTTCCCCTATCCCTTTCTCTTTGCTTATATTCTGATATTAATTCCTGATAGGGAAGGTATTCTCTAGCCTGCAGTTCAAATGTCTTCTTGGCCTCTTCCCTTTGTATTACCTTTCCATCTTTATTTGCTCCCAGTGCCTTGGTTCCTTTGACGTTTTTCTCCAGTAAATTACAGTCTTCTCTTGCTTATTCTCTGTAACCCTAATTGCAGTCATCCTTATCAGCAGAATCTCCTTTATCCAATCATGCTGCATTAGTTCTTATACTGCTTGACTTCATGAATATAATATTCTGTGTGGCTGATGTTCTTCATGTTTCACTTTTGCAGTCATTACATTTGGGTTATCTGCTTGCAGTAGCCCTCAGTCAGCCTGATTAACAAAGTATTGGGTCCTACATCGGTTGCTGTCATCAGTGGTATAAAAATGGCAGCTGACGTCATTATATCAGTCTTTCTTGCCGTGCGATGCCCGAAGCAGAAGCAGTTCGCAAGTGCCGGTCGGCCGCCTCCTGAAATTTTCGTTTTTGAGTTTCAGAACCAAAGTCTTCAACTAAAAGCTAAGTACCCCATTGAGGAAACTTTTTCTTGCTCTAATCTGATGTCAGTAAAAGTAAATTATTGCATTTCTTGTGGAAAGCAAATACCTCAAAGATTTTCATTCGTACTATATTCCTTGCCTAGGCCCTGACCACAACGTACCTCGCTGTCGGTTTTGTGCCTTATTTAAACCACAAACTATCCATCTTCTGTATATTTGCACTTCTAAATAGTTTAGTGCTCGGTTCAGTTATCCTGATATGTTTTCGGTAAACCATTCGACTATCGACATTCCGAAAAAAGCAAAGATAAGGACAGAGACAGTCCACCCAGTTCTCCGGTACTCAGTGAGGTGCTTTCACAGCTCCTGATACCCGCTACTTCAGATTTGCAGGCCTCTACTGAGACCCATTCGGAGTCTGGTATGATGCGAGATGCTTCAACTGTGGAACCTGCAGATGTCTCTACCTTGGATGGATCCGGAACCGCTGTGCAGGCACTGGCTTCTGAGGGTGTATTCAGGCCTACTGACTTGCTTATTAAACCAATGCCATCTTCTTCTTCAAGGCCTAAAACTCGAACCATGCCTAGAAAACTGATGCCCAGACCACATGGTCAGGGCTCTATGCCTAAAAAACGAATGATAAGAATGACTGAAGCTCTTATTACTTTAATCAGGGGAAGCCAACCTTCCCCCTCTAAGAGACCACCTGTGAAAACTTTGGTGCTGAGGACTCTATTCCCTCTGCTCCCCCCCCACCCCACCCCACCCCAAGAGGATTTCACTTTTGGTGAAACCTTGCATACTCTCAGGGAGCATTTTCATTGGGAAAGTCAGGATTTCTCTGATTCTAAAAATAGGCTTACCCTAATCTGATTGGTTCTTATAGTTTTGTAATATTTTATATTCTCTACTAATTGTTATTTTCTTAATGGCAACTTCTGTTCTAGATTCTACTAAAAACTCTTCCAGTGCTGACCTTGTTTTTTTCTGTTTGCTTATACTCTGATATCAATCTTTGATGTGGAGGGCAGTCTCTAGCCTGCACACCAATTAAGTTCTTGGTGTCTTCCCATTCTATTACTTTTCCCTCTCTAGTTATTTGCTCCCAATACCTTTGTTCCTTTGTCAGTTGTCTCCGACATATTCCCGCCCCCTCTTGTCTATCGTCTTTATACCCAATTGCAGTCATCCCTATCGGCAGAATTTCCTTCCTCCGTTCCCCATGTTGGCTTAGTTCTTAGGACACCTTCTGCTACTGTATGAATATAATAATCTGTCCTTAAAGGTCTGCATCCAAAATCCCAGTCTGTCCCTGTTATTTGCGCTTCCCCCCATTTCATCATCATAGCTTTCCACTTTGAATTATAGATGTTAAGTCGTCTAGCTCACCTTCATTCTTGCTGTTTGGGATGGGAGCCGATCCTCGGCTCCGACTCTGCCATCTTCAATAGCTCAAGAGCTGTTTACTGGCTCAAGGCTACCCCTTATCCCATGATGCCTAGTGACAGCTACCCAGATCTTGTTTGCCACTTCAGCTGCGAGGTGTGTCATTTTCTGGCTCAGGCTTGTATATTTCAATTTTTTGTGTAAAAAAAAAATATTCTGTTAGACCCCAATAGATAGTTTACTGTTCTTAGTTTTATTCTGTACGTGTTGTTGAAGTACTTTGTTCTTCTTAGTTTCCCTTGTATTTAGAACTCGTTTAAGTTAGAGAGTTCTCCCCCCTCCCCTTAGGATAGCCGTTTAACTTAGAGGCTTTCCTTTCCTTTTTTTTTTTGCTATCGTTAAAAAAAAAAAAAAAAAAAAAAAAGGAAGTTATGTATTTATAGGTGTACTTGTTTAGAGTAGTACTTTTTGTCTGTCTGTGTTTACCTTGTGGTACTTTGTTTTTTTGTAGTTGGGTGTGTCTAAGGAAGCTAAAGTATCTGGCTTTAAAAAGTGTGACTCATGCTGTCAGAAAATGCTTCTGACAGATGGGCACACTAGCTGCATTTATTGTTTGGGCGCTGTTCACCTGCAGGACTCTTGTTCTATTTGCCATGCCTTTATTCAAAGAGTCCTGTAGGAGCGTAAGAACAGATTGATCCTTAGGAGTCTGTTAAAGCCTCAGGATTCACCGGCAAAGAGTTCCCAGCCAGTGAAATCCCCAAAATCCACTAAACCATCGGCTTCACCTTCGGAGACGATTCCTGTACAGGATTTATGGAGTATGTCGGTTCTGGCTTGCACCGACAAGACAACCCCCCACCCTGTCGGCTACATGGATGTTTCGGAGCCATAAGAGGCTGAGGTCCCCTTCATTAGAGTCAGTTCATTCGGCTCCTCGGTCTCCATTATTGCAAAGTGAACGTAGCCACCATTCATCTCACTCCTCTTGATCCTCTAGGCTGTCATATCATGATGTGGAGAGAGTAGTAAGTAGGTTGCTTAAAATTACAGGCATTAGCAAAATTATTGTCTAGCCCTCCTCAACAGGTATCAGCTCCATCCACTCTTTTTCTGTTCCTCCTCCGACTCCATTGAGTTCGGAGCCGGAGTTCGTTGGGGTTCGAGTAGTGTAACCATCGGCTCCGATCACCATCTCTCCTTCGGTTCCGACTTTGGCTTTGATTAACTCAATAATTCCTTTGATTGAGGAATTTGAACGCCAGGGCTCCCTCGTCACTTCCGAGGCAGTGAGTGGCATTGGACCCTTGTCCGACCCCATTCTCCCTCTCGGAGCATCAGCGCAGGTGAGCTCGGCTCCAACATCGGCCTCGGAGCCGTCCCCCTCGGCGTGGAGAAAGATTCCTATTTCTTCAGAACCGGAGCTTTCTCTGCCTCGAGGCAGGGGCGCCTTTGAGGTCATGCAAAGTGTGCTGTCCCCCGAGACAGCTCCACTACCAGCCCCACCAGCTCCATCCCCCCGTAGTGTCTGTGCCAACCTCTGCTCCTCCCCCAGACCCCAAGCGTAGGGAACTGATGCCCCAGGACACCCCATTGGGTGTTTCCTCTTCTTCCAAGGCCTCCCCTGATCACTCAGAGGAGCCCCCTCGGAAGAAGTGCAAGAGAAAGCACATTGACTCCCCTGAGTCTCACTTCTGATACAGACTTAGATGAATTGGAAGGGTCCCCAAGATCCCCCTCTGAAGATGTTTACTTTCCGGACATCCTTGAAATGCTTAGGCAGAGGGGGAACTGGACTCCCCTAGCCCCTACCGAGGATGAGTCTGTATTCCTGGACGCTTTTGGTTCCCGACCTTCCACCTCCTGGGTTTCACCTCCTTTCGACCCACTGATGTCTGTAGTGGCTCGAAAGGCTTGGTCAGCTCCGGACTAAGTGGAACCAACTGCGAGGAGACCCAGTAAATTTATTACAGCCCCCAGGATAAGCAATTCCTTTCTAAAGGTGTGTCCATTGATGCCATGGTGGTAGCAGCAGCCACCAAAAAAGAGTTAGCAGGGACCTCTTCATCTTTTCATCCCCCTAACAAAGGAGTCTAGGACGATGGACAGGTACGAAAAGCGAATGTTTGCTTCAGCGACCTTCTCCATGAGGTCCCTGAACTGTCTATGTTATTTTACTCGCCTTCAAAGGGATCTCCTGAAAGAGCTTGGAGATGCCCTTCAAGATCCTACAGCTGAGGGAGTACAAGTCAAAGTAGCTTCCCAGCTAGCGACTTTTAATTCTGTAGTTAACTCCTCCATGAGGCTCATTTCCTATGCAGCCGATGGAGCGAGTAGAGCCACGGGCACGGGTGTGGCCCTCAGGAGGCATGCGTGGATGCAGCTGTGTCACTTTGCGGAACCCTTTTGAGCGTCTTTCACCAATACCTCCTTCAATGGCTCCTTTCTCTTTGGGCCACAGGTGAAAGATACATTGACTAGGTGTGAGCAAGAAGGCAACACTCTCTCTGCTGTGGGAGTCTGTTATTCCACTCCCTCTAGTCCTTACCCCAAGGGTCAGAAGAGTGGGAAAATGTGGTTCCGCAAATCTCAGGGAGCCTTGCCTGACGCACATAGTGATTTTTCCTCCAGAGGCAGAGGGGGAAACAACAATAATAGATGCCGCCTTCATGGCAGAGGGGGTCTGCAGAATCAGGGCAACAGCGAATCCTTTGCTGACAAGCCCTTCCAGCATCCTTGAAGGGTTGCCCAGCTGCTCACCTCTGGAGGCAGTGGGGGGAAGACTTTCGCTGTACCCAAAAGCCTGGCAAAATTTAACAAGAGACAGATGGGTACTGTCCATTATATCTGGAGGTTACAAAATTCCCTTCCATCAATCCCCCTTACAGTCAAAGAAGGCCCTTTCAGATGTTCCACCCAATCTGAATGAGCAAGCAGTAATAGAAGTTTTAAAACTGCTAGAAAAAAGAGCCATTCAGGAAGTCCCCGCAGACAAGCACGGATCCGGAACTTACTCAAGGTTCTTTTTGGTACCAAAAAAGACAGGGGACTGGAGACCGATTCTGGATCTCAGCAGACTCAACAAATCTGTACAAATAAAGTTTCGGATGGTCACGCTACAGTCCATTCTACCCTTCCTGGGTCAGGGCATTTGGGTGTGCTCGATAGATCTTCAAGATACGTCCAAGCAAAAGTGCTAAAACCAGAGTGGAACTCAGTTGAGGTATATCCAAAAAGTTTTTAATGAAGCCACACAACACAAACGTTAAAACGATAAAAACATGAATGCCTTCACTCAATACATATGCGTTTTCATCTCATTACTCAAGACTTCATCAGATGACCAGTGTAGAGAGACGAAAACGCATATGTATTTGAGTGAAGGCGTTTATATTTTTATTGTTTTAACGTTTGTGTTGTGTGGATTCATTAAAAACTTTTTGGATATACCTTGACTGAGTTCCACTCTGGTTTTAGCAGTTTTGCTTGGATTTATTGGTGATTTTAGTGCAATTCCCCAATCTTCAGGATACGTACTACCATATCAAGATGGACAGAAGCTCCAGGAAATTTCTTCGCTTTCAGGTGGGGGCCAGTCATTACCAGTTCAGAGCTCTGCCCTTTGGTCTCACCACAGCCCCCAGGGTGTTCACCAAATGTATGGCAGTGGTCACGGCTCACCTGAGACGTCAAGGATTCCAGGTGTTTCCATATCTAAACGACTGGCTCCTCACTGCTGCCACCAGGCATCAACTCTTACAAACGCAGGATTATACAATTACATCTTGCACCCAGCTAGGTATTACATTCAATTTTGAAAAATCTGCCTTGTTGCCCTGTCATTCTATCACTGACATAGGAGCAGAATTAAACACAAGGGAAATGTTTGCAAGATTACCACTGGAAAGTGTGTCCACAATTCATGAACAAGTGCATATCCTAATGCAGAGCAAAAGGATCCAAGTCAGGTATGTCCTTCAAATTCTGGGCTCCGTGGCAGCTACCATTCTTCTACTTCCATTAGCGCATTTCAACATGAGAATTTTTCAGTGGCTTCTTTTCACGCAGTGGTCTTTCCAGGAGCTACCCATGTCTCACATGATCCTGATCACGGAGGCATGCGAAAGGTACCTTTCTTGGTGAATGGTCTCCCCACTAGTGACTCAGGGCTGACCTTTCATACAGATCCTCCGGTAGCCACAGTGACTACAGACGCCTCCCTGATAGGGTGGGTGGGGGGGGGGGTTATCTGGGCAGGACAGTCCAAGGCACTTGGCAACCTCACGAGTACCATCTGCACATAAATGTCCTAGAAATGAGAGCCGTGCTCTTAGCGTTGCAAGCCCTTCAAGACTCTCTTCCTTCCGGGACCATTGCAATTCAAGCAGACAACATGTCAGTGGTGTGGTACATCAACAAGCAGGGCGGAACCAGATCCTACCCCCTGTGTCGAGAAGCACTCAGACTTTGGCAGTGGGCGATTTCCTCCCAATGTTTTCTGATTGTGACGCCCATCCCTGGGAGATCCAACGTCATAGCGGACAGGCTCAGCAGAGCTATCCTCATGCCTCACGAGTGGTCATTGAATCATGAAGTTGCGGATCTTATCTTCTGCAAATGGGGACAGCCTTGCTGCGATCTTTTTGCCACCCCTTTCAACAGCAAATGCAACAACTACTTCTCCCTTCTTCCGCTTCCAGTTCACATACCCAGAGACGCTCTAATACACGATTGGCCTCAGGGACTCCTTTATGCCTTTCCTCCATTTCCTGTGATACCGAAACTCATAGAGAAAGCAAAATTGTTGGGTTGTAAAATGATCCTCATTGCCCCCTACTGGCCTCGACAGATATGGTTCCCGTTCCTGCACCCCTACCTTCTCGATCAGCCCTGGACTCAATTCCAGATGATCTGATTCATCAATCAGGCGGGTTGCATCAGTCTCTCCAAACTCTCCAGCTCACAGCTTGGTTGCTCCACTTCTATCCTTAGCCAGGCTTCCCAGCATTTCCCCAGCAGTCCGCGAGATTATCGTTTCCTCTCATAAATCTACAATGAGAAAAACTTATGCTAGCAAATGGAAACGTTTTTCTTGTTGGGCAGAGACTAGGAATGTGGATCCCTTCTCAGCCCCAGTCCACGAAATTCTTGAATTCCTAGCACAACTTTTTCACTCCGGGGCCACTTCCACTATGATTAGGGTACAATTAGCAGCCATTTCTAATTTTCCTATCAGTTTGACAAATTCTAACATCATGTCTCATAAGCTCTGTAAAGCTTTTTTTGAGAGGAACATCTCTTCTTAGACCTCCAGTGAGAGATCTCCCTCCTCCTTGGGACCTTAATTTAGTCCTAACTTCCTTAATTCTGCCTCCTTTTGAACCAGCAGCATCCTGCTCCATCAAGTTTCTGTCTTGGAAGAAACTCTTTCTGGTTGCTATCACTTCAGCCAAGGCGTGCCTCAGAACTTCAAGCACTATGTGTTCGTCCTCCCTACCTGGTGTTTCACAAGGACAGAGTTGCTCTGAGGACTAATCCTTCGTTTCTTCCTAAAGTCTGCTCAGAAAATAATTTAAATCAATCTATAGATCTCCCTGTTTTCTTTCCAAATCATAGCAACAAGGCAGAGTACAAACTTCACCAATTGGACGTTCATAGACAATTGCATTTTTACCTACATAGAACTAAAGAAATAAGAAAGTCAGACCAATTATTCCTTTCTTATGCCTTAAACAAACGAGGTCTCCCAGTTTCCAAGGTGACCTTATCCAGATTGTTGTCCCACACTATTACATTTATTTACCAGTTACGGAATAAAGAGTTACCAACTAAACCGAAAGGTCATTCTACTAGGGCATTTGCCACCTCCGTAGCCTTTCAGTCTAGGTTGCCCTTGGATTCCATCTGTGCAGCTGCCACGTGGGCAAGCCCTCATACCTTTATTTCTCGTTACAAGGTGGATATGGCCTCACGGAGCAGAGCTGACTTTGGTTCCACTGTTCTGAAGAGTCTGTTCCACTGAGCCACCCAGGATGTTAGGTGCTAGGGACGCTGTCCCAAACAGCAAGAATGAAGGCGAGATAGACATCTTAACATTAAGAAGTTATGTACCTACCATAAAACCAAGAAAAATCACAAACTAGAACCAAAAATGTGAGCTGGAATCCACACCCGATGCAGGAACTTTTATTTGCAGATAACTTAAGCAACACGCTTTCGGAAGATACAATGACCCTCCTTCCTCAGAAGACAAAACATTAAAACAGTGTTACAAATACTTAAGTACATCCTCTAAAGGGCCATTAACAACGTGTTCATTAATAATTAAGCCTTTACACGCCTATTAATTAATCTAAGAAAACGTGAACAATTGCAGAGAGATGGAAAAAGCATAGTCACAGATTCAGTATTTAACATTTAAAATACTGTTCGTGAACTAATAATCACATTACTCATAAATTATTAGACTATTAAAATATTAAGACACTTCCTATATCTTACAGGTCTTTGTGTAGGAAGTTATTAAATTACTTTAAAATATCCCTGATTTTTATGTTATATGCATATGTTTATAGTTACAATTATTTAACCTTAAAAAATAAAAGACAAGAAAAAAGTGTACAATAATAAAAATATGTACAATAATAAAAATAAAAATACCAAAGTGTGGAACCTTTAAAACTAATAACTAGTGGAGGAAGGAGGGTCATTGTATCTTCCGAAAGCGTGTTGCTTAAGTTATCTGCAAATAAAAGTTCCTGCATCGGGTGTGGATTCCAGCTCACTTTTTTGGTTCTATGTACCTACCATAACGTTCCATGTTAGTTGTCTTCATCTCGCCTTCTTTCTTGCGTCCCTCTCTCCGTCCCCCTGTCCTAGTGGATCAAGAGGAATCCTTTTTCACTGTCTGAGTATTCTTTATTGTTAGTCTTCTGGCTAGGTCTTCCTAACCTATTCTAGATTTTAGGATGCATGGAATAACCAGTTTTTTGATGACTGGTTTCTCATATTATGTCTGGGATTAGCTATTTCAAATGAGATCTGGGTAGCTGCCGCTAGGCATCATGGGATAAGGGGTAGCCTCGAGCCAGTAAACAGCTCTCAAGCTATTGAAGATGGCTGAGTCAGAGCTGAGGATTGGCTCTGATCCCAAACAGCAAGAAAGAAGGCGAGATGAAGACAACTAACATGGAACATTATGGTAGGTACATAACTTCTTATTTTCTGCTTGTGCCATGTATAGGAGCCTTAACTGTGTTGGTCTGAAATACCCCTTCAACTTGGGTAATCCCACTCCGCTCGCTTCTGTTGGAAGAATAAGCTTATCCTCTTTGACTCTTGCCATCTTTCCCTCGTAGAAAAAAATCCTCCAGCTCTTTATTACGTGTCATCCACAACTTCTCCTCTGGTTGATAAAAGTATGCCTGACCTGTGTGTAAGACTAAAGGAACTAAAAACGTTTTAACTACTTTTATCTTACTATTGATGTCCATGTAACAGAGCTTTCATTTTCTTAGTTTTAGTATTATCTTTTATTTAGTCTCTTCCCACATATCCTTAGCTGCCACACTGGTATCATTTTAATCCATACTCCTAAATACTTCATTTTATCATATCCCCATAAATATTCATATGGGGGTACATAATTTACCACTATTGCTTTTGTTTTAGTTTCTTTCATTTTGTATCCCAAAAAGGTTTGTAACTGTCTCAGTATGTTCCATAACACTGTAATGTCCCTTTCTGGTTTTGACAGGTGTAAAATATTGTCATCTGCAAATAGAGCCAACTTTTCTTAATTACAGTACCAATTATATCTCTGAATTTTGATTCCCTTATTTCCTTTGCCAATGGTTCTAAATATAATGCAAACAAAGGTGAAAGAGGACACCCTTGCCTGGTTCCTCTGCTCAAGCAGAAATTATCAGAGAGGACCCCACCCACTTCTCTTTTTGCCTCTGATCCTTCATATATCCTCCTAATTAACCTTATTCCATTTTTTGAGTCATAAAATCCCAGCTTACTCTGTCACATAGTTTCTCTGCATCAGCAGCAGTGGTATTTTCTTAAATTCTGTTTCCCTCTGGATCATCACTGTTCTGTTCATGTTGTCAGATGTTTGCCTCCCATCCACAAAACCACGTTGATCCATATCTATCATTTTTGGCATCACTTTTGCCATTATTTTAGCCATTATAGACATAAGCACTTTCTAATCTAATTTAGTATTGAAATTGGCCTTTATGAAGCTGGATCTGATGGATCTTTATCCTCTTTAGGTATTACAGCTACTACTACTTTTTTCCAGGATGTTGGTACTTCTCCTCTTAAAATACTGTTAAACAAAACCTTTCAGATTTTCATCAGTTTTATCCCTCCTTGCTTCCAAACTTCCACAGGAATACCATTTATACTTGGAGACTTTCATGTGGATTTAGTTATACATCACCATTTTTATCTCATCTCCTCCTATCCTAGCTCTTAGTTACTGAGCCTCCTGTCCCTCTTACCTTGGCATATTTAATTCTTCCATAAACATTTCCATTTATAGCTTATCTCAATTTCTGTATTTCTCTGCTTTATACAGACTGCATTTCTAATAATTCTACAAGTTCCCTCATTATCTTCCTTGTTATAGGCTCCCTAAGCTTGGTGACAGCCCTCTCTGCTTTCTTTTGCCTGAGTCGTTGTGCTAAATTTTTTTGTTTTCTAGAGTTATTATCAAACAAACAGTTGCTTAACAGCAATCTTTCTAAACTCATGCATTTTATCAAGGTAATACCTTATTTTTTGTTTAGCATTCCATAGTTCATTTCTTGTTGTGTGACATTCCCCTATTTTGCAATACTTTAATATTTCTCAGTCACTCTAAATAATTTTTGTTACTTTTTAACCATATCTCCCTTTCTTTTATTTCCACCTTGTTTTTAAATTCCACATTAATTTTATCCCACTCCCTGGCTATATTTTCAGAAGTTGTTTCTATCTTTTCTAATAGCTCCTGAATAATTTCTACTACCCATTCCTTAAAATTCCTCTCTTTTCAGTAGATAGGTAGGAAAGCACCAGTGTCTCATTTTTATGCCATTATCCTTTGTTTTTATTGTAGTTATTATTGACGCATGATCTGAAATATTTATGTGCATATCAAGACCTTCAATTAAATACACATGTTCCTGTGAAATGTAAATTCTGTTTACCCTAGCCCAGTTTTTGTATCTTGGGGAAACATATGTGAATTCATTTTGAATTACTAGTACTGAATTCCCTTCTTCCATGCCAAATATTTTCAAAAATTTCCAAAAATTTCTTTAAAAATGTACCCTCCTGTGTTATATTTTCCTTTCTGTGCCTCCAGACATATCCTCAGTGTTGCAAATCAAATTCCAGTCCCCACCTATAGGTAATATTCCTTGCTGAAAGCTGATTATTTCTCCCAGAATTTTCAACTCTGTTATAGCAGTTTTCGGTGGAATATAAATACATGCCAGTGTAATCCTCCTCCCTTGCAGTAGCCCCTTAGCACTATAAATCTGCCATTATTGTCTTTGCTTTCCTCTTCTATTACTATTGGAGCTCCTCTTGCAAGTAATATAAATACACCTGTCTTCCTTTGCCCGGGTATTCTGCTGTATAACCATCATGTGAAAACCTTTCTTTGTGAAATTCATATGTTTGGTTCTTTCCAAGTGTGTCTCCTGTAGCATAGCTATTTGCACCCTACATTTTTAATATAGTTAACTACTCTTTCTTTTTTGTATTAATCTGTGAGACCATTAACGTTTAAAGACATTATAGAAAGAATCATATTCTTCAGGGATTATTATTCCCACCTTTTACATATATCTGCTTTTTTGTTAAATGTCTAGTTCCAGCTTTTGTGTTACATGCATGCAGTTTAATATTTTGTAAAATTGTTTCTTGTCATCTCCATTTGAGCCTGTCACATCTTGCAAAACTTTTTATTGAAAACCTTCAAATAAAAATACACACACATACACACATACACAATATCTCCCTAAAACATAACTTAATAATGACACACAAAACTGTGTACATCTTCAGATATTGATGTTTTTACCCTCGTAATATGAACAAAAGTTCCAAACTGACAGCCCCCCACACAGAATTGAGCTAAACAGAAAGAAGCTTTATCCATGCTAAGACACATGGTAGAACCTGTGATTCTATTAAGTGCTGTCTGTTTTTTTCCTTATCATTATAGCTCTCCCAGCTGGGAAACACCTGAATGCTTTCAGAAAATATTTTCTCCAAGCCATTTCTATTTATCAGATTGTCTGCTAGTGACATGAGAACCAGATACAGGACTTTTTAATAGAAAAAAGTCCTTATAATATTCAGTATTCTTTTACATTTACTTACTTTCTCTTAAATCTTGTTACTATATAAAGATAATAGCCTTAACCCAGTCTTTCCCCTTTGCAAGAACGAGGAAGAAGCACACTAATTTTTTTTGTCATGCTCTTTTAATCGGATCCCTTTTTACCTCGCATTGCCTACATTTCTTAAAACTGAACAAAGAGAGAGAAGGGAGAAAGAAACAAAAATAAGTAGAAGCACTGGTTTATATTAGTATCCCCATTACACTTAAAAATAACTGAAAAGCTATACTTCATAACATGCAAAGAAAATCATGCACCACTTAAGTGATACTGTTAAGAAAAAAATTGTTTTACTTAGTTTGCTCTCACCCTCCACTTCCCCTCTCCTGAGTATTTTTCTCAACATTAATGATGTGAAGTAGGGCGTATGCTGTAGAGTCCCCTGCAAGTTTAACAGAGTCCAAACAAGTCCAATATTTCCAAATGTTCGTGTTCTGTCCTTTTTCACAAATATAATTATTGCTTTGTAATCCCATATTTGTCCGTTTCCAAGTTACTGATTTTAGTCTCCAAACGTTAATAACATGAAGTAGGGCATAGGTTCCCCTAGACCAAGAAAGTCCAATATTTCCAGATTTTCTTGTTCACCTCCATCTCCCAAACCCTGTCTCTGCTTCATCTCCAGTGCAGTCTCAATTCTTCTGTTCAACTCCTTTGCTTTTTTTCCCACTTCTCAAGCATTTTCCATTGAAACACTGTGAAAGGTTCCACCGGCACAGTCTCTCTGTGGTCTTTATTTCCAGAAGAACAAGAAGCCGAATATTCTTCTTCCACTCTTTCACAGCACACTTTTTGTTGGACACACTTTTATATTTCTTCCTTAGCATGTACTTCATCAAAAATGTTTTTGTTCCTCGAGTGAAAAATATTTTGAAGTTAACTGGGTACAGGAGTTGGAATCTCATACCTGCTTCTCAGCATTCCCTGTGTAATGGAATACATTTATTCCTCTTCTGCTTGGTGTACAATAAGTAGCCATTCTCCACAAGCACTCTGCTGTCTCCCACTTTTAGTACTTTGTCCTTCTGCCACAGTTTTGTCAGAATAAACAACTCCTGCTGGTAAAATCGCATTTTTAATATTAAAGGTCTAGGTTGTTTTCTCATAGCCAGGTTTGGAGTGTACACACAGTGTGCCCTTTCAGTTAACAATTCCTGTTGTGGAAAACAAGTCGAATTGCTTATTTCTGCTTTTATGAAATTAATGGAGTCTGTTCCTTCCAGCTTCTCAGGTACAGCAAAAAATCTCAGGTTTTCTGTATGTGCTCTGTCCTGTAATTCTGTTATTTTTTGAAACATCTATTCTTGTGCAGACTCTTATTCGGCCAGCCTTTTCTTCATTTCGATCTCTGAATTTTGCAGTTTTAGCATCTCATCTAAGTATTTGTTTAATGCTGCTTCTATTTTTTCCAGCATTTTATTGTTTGAGTTGGTAAACTCCATTAGTGTTTCATTTGTTTTAGTCAGGTCTGCATGCAATTGCTTTATACTTTCCTGAAGGTTAATGGAAGTCAAGTCTGGAGCTTGCACTTCTTTTTGCTGAACAGTCCATAGGAAAACAATGGAATTCCCTACCAAATAACCTAAGACTAGCTACTTCTCTCAACCAATTCAAAACTAACCTTAAACTATTCCTTAGCTCTCATTGGTTATGTCCTTGCGCTAAACCAGACTAAATCTTTGATTACTGCCTTCCTTCTTGGTTGGCCCACTAACCTATTCCTTTTTTCCTATATATCCAGATCCTACCTTTTATACCTCTCATAATTTACTATCTTTTCTATTATTTGCATTCCTTCTAATTAGCCAATTTAATTGTATGTATACTTTTGCCTTACATGTTTTTGTCCTCCTACAAAATTGTATTTTATTATGAAACTCAATGTCTGTTTGATCATTGTGGAGCTTTTCTCCCCGGGCCTCTGCTGAAAATGGATTTATATCCAGTTGGATTAGCCCGGTAAACAAATGTAAAATAAATAAAATAAAATAAATAAACAGTGACCGTACTTTTCCCAGTCAGTGTTTTTTTCATCACCTTTTGTAGCTGATTTTCCTTCAGGTCCTTTATTTCTTTTTTCCTGGCATCCAGGCAGTGCAGTTACTAGTCAGTTATTGAAGTTTACTCAGAAATCCAGGTCACTGTCTTTCACTGCTAAGTTTCTGTTTTTCCACTAGGATAGACAGAATTAAGCTTTTACTAAATGTGCAGCCATCTCGGAAGTCTTTCCACTGATAATCCTTCACCATATGAGTCTGTGTACCTGGAAGCCATTGGTTCTAGCTCAACTTCATTTTGGGTGGTGCCATTTCTTGACTCCCTTATTGATTGTATTGCACAACGAGCATGGAAGAAACCTGATGTGGTGGAACCCATCCGCAAAAAGCCTGACAGGATAACAGCAGCATGAAAAGAAAGAAAGCATTGGAGTAAATGTCCACCAGTGGACATGATGTTACTGGCAGCCACTAAAAAGTTCCTTGGTCCGTCTCCCTAACATGGAGCCCAAAGCTGTGGACTAGTTTGGGAAAGGGACATGCACTTGTACTTAGAATGCTGAATTATTTAGCACATATTACTAGAATTCAGAGAGACCTAACCAAAGTTTTCCAAGTTTCTCTCAGCCTTCATGTGGATGTTCAGAAGACTGTGGTCTCTCAGCTTTCTACCCTTCAGTTTACTTCCAACATTGCTGGGTGACTGCTTTCTAACTCAGCTTGATGACATGGCTAGAACAGCAGGTAGCTGCATCACCATGTATCTGCATCCCTGGATGCTTCTTTGTGATTTTGTGGAAAGCTTTACGATAACCTTTGTCAGTGCTGTCTTTGATTGCTCCACTATATTGAGCCAGAAGTGAAAGGTATGCTAATCAGGATTCACAGTATGCAATATGGTGATGGTAAGTCTCTCTCTGCAGTGGGAATCCATTTCTCCACCTCTCAGAGAACATTTTCTAGGAATCAACACACTGCTTGTGCTGTGCTGATGAGGTCATAAGGCTGAAATATGCATATCCACAGCTAGTGGGATTTAGCTTTATTGGCCTAAAATTGTCCATTGAAACGACTTAAATAAGTCATGGACATTCAGAATCGCCATATAGCTGAAACAGCTGATGTTCATACGGGTCATTTGCATATATCCCATGTGCATCTAATACAAGAGGTTTGAGAGGTCACTCAGTGGAAGTTCTAGCTTGGTTGGAGTTTTCATTTAGTTTTTACTGATTGTTTTTTCTGTGTGACCTTCTCATTCTTTGTTTTAGAATTCAAAGGTCTGGGAAGAAAATGTGGTGACATAAGTCACAGAGTTTTTATCATGACAGTCCTGGAGAAAGGCCTTCTCATGGCAGGGGAGAAGGCGACTTCGCTGGACATCATCCTAGAGGCAGAGGTGGACTGCATAACCAGAGTTTTAACAGCCCCTTTATTGAGAAGCCCTTTCAGCTCCCCTGAAGGTGAAGGGCTGTCTGACTGCTGCACTCTGGTGGCAGTCATGGGGGGTGCTTATCTCTGCACCCACAAGCCTGGCAAACCAAATACTTGGGTGCTAAGCATAATTTGCAGAGACTATTCTATTCACTTTTCCCTTTCTCTGAGAAAGAAAAATAAAGTTCTCGATGTTCCACCCAGTCAGTGGAAACTCGCAACAGCAGAAGTTTCCAGGCTGTTGGGAAAAAGTCATCCAACTGGTCCCCAAAGGCTACTCGAGGATCTTTTTAGTACCCAAGAAAACAGGAGACCTAAGACCCATTTTGGACCGGAGACATTTAAACCAATTTGTGAAACAGACAAAATTCTGGATGGTCACAATTCAGTCCATTTTGCCTCTCCTGAGGAAAGACATTTGGATGTGCTTCATGGATCTCTAGGATGAAATTCTGTCATGTAAAGATAGAGAAGCATTCAGTGAGATTCCTCTATTTCTGGCTAGGGGCAAATCATTATCAATCCAAAGCCCTGCCATTCAGTCTCACCACAGCCCCCTAGATGTTTACCAAGAAAATGGCAGTGTTGGCATTGTGTCTTCACCTACTATGGAGCAATGTTTTCCTATATGTCGATGATCGGATCCTAACCAGTACATCCAGTGCTTTCTTATTGAATATTTTGGACCTTCTGCTACTTCTGATACAAGATATAGCAATCCCAGTCAACCTAACCAAAAGTCATTGTACCCCAACTCAAAGATAGAATTTAGTGGATTCAAGCTTACAGAATTCCCTTTTCCAGAGTACTCTCCCTATACTTCACAGCTGTCCAAGTATTACATTACCCTTATCCTCCAGCAAGACTAATTCTTCATCTCTTAGGTCTAATGGCTTCTATGTTCACTAGCCAGA
Source organism: Protopterus annectens (assembly GCF_019279795.1). NCBI lineage: Eukaryota > Metazoa > Chordata > Ceratodontiformes > Protopteridae > Protopterus > Protopterus annectens. The sequence continues at coordinate 929,255,623 of NC_056743.1, read as the reverse complement.
TTTCACATGAGAGTGCTTCACTGGACTCTAGAGGTGCAATGGTCCCAAACATTCATCTGCTCCACATGAAAGTTTATCTCAAATCTGCAGACAGCATATCTCCTTGGTGGATAAAATCATCTTCAGTGTCAGAAGGACATCCATTCCAGATGGATCCACACCTGGCTGTAGTAATCACGTATGTATCTCTTGTAGGATGGGAGGGGTGTTTCAAAGTGAAGACAGTCCAAGGTACTTTGTCATACACAGAGGTCAATCTTCACATCAATATCTTGGAGATGAGGGCAAGTCCTCCTTGTGTTGCAGGTATTCCAGGTGTCTTCCCCAAGGTGTAATTGCTGTGCGATCAGGTAACTTGTCAGTAGTATGGTACATCAGTAAGCAGGGAGGAATATGCTCCTATTTCCTATGTTGAGAAGCCATGAGGGTTTGGCCATGGGCGATGTGTTCTCACCACTTTCTGTTAGCAATGCATATACTGAGGACATCCAATGTAGTGGCAGACAAACTAAGCAGAGCTGTAATGCCTCACGAGTAGTCCCTCAATCCAGCAGTGGCAGCCATGATTTTTCAATGCTGGGACCAACTGTGCTGTAATTTCTTTGCATCCAACCTGAACAGCAAGTGCACATTAACTTTGCCCTGAACCCTGCACAGGGACAGCCATCGAGGAATGCTGTAGTCCACAATTAGCCCCCCAGATTTCCTGCATGCCTTTCCCCCATTGCCATTAATAAGTAAATTCATACAGAATGCAAGAATGTGCATGGCCAGAGTGATCCTCATTGCTCCCTACTGCCTTAAACATGGTTTTCCTTCCTGTTGCCTTTACTAATACATCCCCATGATTGATGGATCATTATCGAAACCTATTAACACACCCATCTGGACAGTCTCCTCCAGACCAGAAATCCATGAAGTTAACTACTTGTTTTCTCCAGTTCTGACCTTAGCCAGAAATGCAATCTCCCATCTTCAGTTGTTCAGATCATATCAGCGTCTCAAAAAAAACATCCACTAAGATCATCTACCATGTCAAATGGATGAGGTTCTCCATTTTGGGTGTCAAAAGGTTTAGGTTCCTTCTCTGCTCCTATTCCTTCCATTTTATAATTCTTGTCTGAACTTTTCTACAGTGGCTCCAGTGTTTCCATTATCAAAGTGCACATGGCTGCTATCTCAAATTTCCACATAGGGCAGATTGCCAACTCTGTAGCTTCCTTAAGGGTTTCTAGGGAAACTTTTCTCCTATGACCATCTTTCAGAGATCCATTAGGTCCCTTGGATATTGCCACCATACTTCAGGCATTGTCTCAACCTCCTTTTGAACCAGCAGCATCAGTTGAAATGAAGTTTCTCTCTTGGAAGACAATTTTTATGGTGACTGTTAAGTCAGACAGCAGATCTCAGAGATGCAAGCAGTGTACTACAAGCCTCCCTATTTGGTATTTCATAAAGACGGAGTTTCCTTGAGAAATAACACGTCTTTCCTTCCTAAGGTGGCTTCTGAAACTAATGTAAATTAGTCAGTAAATATCAGTCTTTTTTCCTAATACTCAAGCAAAGGAGAACACCTGTTACATATGCAGGATGTATATCTTCATCTGAGATTCTATGCCCATCGGACCAAGCATATCAGAAAATCTCATCAATTGACTGTTGTTTTCTTGAAGCTTAAGTTAGGCAAAGCAGTGCCTAAGATTACTCTTTCCAAATAGTTATCAGGCTGCATTTCTTTCATTTAAAAATAAAAAGAACTGGTCTCTTCAATCTAAACCTAAGGCTCATTCCACAAGAGCAATTGCCGTATCAACAGCCTTTTCTAGTAGACTACTACTTATTGTTGATATTTGTGCTGCAGCAATTTGATCAACAGTCCACACCTTTGTATCTTACTACAAGCTGTGTATGCAATCCAGATTACACTCATCCTTTGGTTCCACCGCTCTCAGGAACATCCTTCCTTGATACCACCCAGGTATAACAGCTTGGGAATCTGTCCCATGGTTGAATTGGACTAAAATAGACAACATGGTTAAGTCCGGGGATCGAGTATCGACTCTAAGACTTTCGGATCAGTCCCTGGTCCTTGGAGCTTTGGCTCAGGTTTCATCCTTGGGCATTCTGTCTTCCAGAGCTGAGCGTGTGACGGCTCCAACTGTTTCCTTGCCAGATTTGGAGGCCCACTTGGTTCAGGAGCAAATTGCTTTCGGGGCTCTGAAGAGGGCTATGGCCTTACCCTAATGATTGATCCATGTTGTCTGATTTTCATCCAGTTCAACTACAATCCCTCCTGTTGTCTTCCAAATTGACCTAAATAGGCATCTGGTGACTGGACAGTTTTTGACACTCCATGTCTATGAGCAGTCCTAACTGAATGTCTTCCAATCGTACCTTTCAACCTGTCTACTAAATTTAGTTTTGAATAGAGTTGCTATAGCTTTTTTTACAGTGGCAAACTCAATTTGAGGTAGTAAGGTGGAGATGAGGGAATTATCGGTAGGGGAGAGGTCAGTGCCAGGGTTGGATCAGATCAGATCCAACAATCATGGTTGAATCGGACAAAATTCAGATAACATGGATCTGTCATTATGATAAGTGCATAACTTTTGATGGGATATTGTCCTATCTTGCCTTCATTCTATACTGGTTTGGTTTGGAACCGACACTCTGATCCGACTTGACCTTTTACAAAATCTCGAGGTCTTCCACTAGGAAACTCCCCAGATCTCGTTTGCCGCTAAACAGATCGGGTGCTTCACACTGGCTCTGGCCAAGTGATTTTCTTTCAATCGTTTATTTTCCTACTAAATTTAACAGATATTCATCGTGTTACACTGCTGCAGTCATCACACTTGGGTTATCTGCCGTCAGGCGGTCCTGCAGCTGGCCTGAGTTCCAAAGTCTTGGTCCTGCGGTTGCGGTCGCTTCTTCCCTGAAATCAGTGCAACAGGGGTATAACAGAGGCAGCTGATGCCATTTTCTTCAGTCTTTCTTGCCGCGCGTTGCCCGAAGCAGAAGCAGTTCGCAAGTGCTGGTCGGCCGACTCCTGAGATTTTCAAATCGAATTTCAGACCGAAGTCTTCAATAAATCTAAGTACCCCGTTGGGGATTCTTTTCTTGCCTCATACCGTTGTCAAAAAAAGTTAATAATTGCATTTCTTATGGGAAGCAAATACCTCATAAGGATTTTCATTCTTATTGTATTCCTTGCCTAGGCCCAGACCACGACGTCACAGGTTGTCGGTTTTGTGCTAGGTTTAACAAATGAACTATTAAACGTCTGTTTGATTTCGCCCGCCATTATTTTGGTAGAAAATTTAATTACACCATGCCGTCGGAGCAACCGACGACTGGGATGCATAAAAAGCACAAAGATAAGGACAGGCAGCTGAGACCCAAACCAGACACTGAGTCCTCTGCTGGGCCAGTCGATGGTTCTCTGGTTTTCAGTGAGGTGCCTACGCAGCCCCTGACGACTGCTGATTTAGAGCCCCAGGCTGCATCCGACTCCCAAGCAGAGATTGCTGGGCCTCCAGAGCCTTTATCTTTAGGCCCTCCCGACTCCATTGCTGAAGGGGATTCCGGTGTAGTTGAAAGGCCTTCAGTTGCTGAAGGCGTCTTCAGACCGACTACACTTACTATAAAGTCCTATGCAAAGCTGAAAACTCCTTTAAAAGTAAGGAAGCCTGTACAGCAGTCTCCAGTACAAGGTCCCATGCCTAAGAAACAGATGCTTAAGATGGCTGAAGACTTAATTACCCTAATCAGGGGTTCCCATCCCCCTCTTGACAAAAGGCCTAGACAGGAGGGGGACTACGCTTCATCTGGCCAGGTTTCCATTTCCTCAGATTCTTCTGAGGAACAGGAATATTTTCCCCCCTTATGAAGACTCTGATGCTGAAGAGTCTATTCCTTCAGCATCTCCCCCAGAAGACTACTCTTTTGGGGAAGCTTTACATACCATGAGGGAACATTTCCACTGGGAAAGCCAGCATTACTCTGATTCTAAGAAAAGGCTCCGAGAGTTTCTTTTACTACCCCAGCACAGACCCCTTGCTATTCCACCTGTGTTAGACATTGTGGATGATGTTTATTCAGAATCTAGCCTTAACCCAGATTCATTATCTCCTGCACCAGCCAAACCAGACAGATACTACAAGAGTCCCTGACTCTCACAAATTCCTATATAAAAGCCCTGTTGCTGACCCAGAAACCATTTCCCAGGGTCCCAAAGGGGTTAAGGCCTCTATTGCTAAAAATTCTGTACCCTCTGAAAGGGATTCTAGAGCACTAGACAGATGGGGAAAGAAAGTATATACCTCAGCTACTCTAGCTATGAGGGCCTTAAATTGTCAGTTTCACATGCTGAAATATCAACAATATTTGATGTCTCAATTAAAACAAAAAATGCTCACACATACAGAGCAGCCTGATTACAAGGAAATGCAAGATTTGTTGCATGCAGCAGAACAAGTGGGAAACATACTTTGCAATGTGGATTTGATTCATTGGAAGCTTCTTGTAGAGCAGCAGTAACAGGGTCTGTCATTCGTAGGCATGCTTGGTTAAAAGAACAAACTTTACCTGATCATGTTAAAGCAAAGTTATTGGATACACCTTTACAGCAGGATGTTTTATTTGGTGTGACAGCAGAAGAGGTTTTAAAGAAAATGGAGGATAAGGCAAAATCTATGCAGACTGTCAAGGATTTTTTACAGGTTCAATCCCCTCGTTTCAGCAGAAATTGGCCAACCAAAAACTGGTCTTTTCCAACTTCTGACAGACCACAGAGGGGCAAATACAGACGCCCAAGGGGCAGAGGTCAGCCACAAGGCTCTTACAAGCCTCGGCAATGGGGTGCCACAACCCAGAAAGGAGGAGAAGACAGGTCTCAAACTTTCAGAAGACAATCACAATGACTTAACCCTCAGACTGCCAAGCAAATCCCTCTTGGCAGCTCCCTTGGGAGGAAAACTTGCACTTTTTGCAGGCAATTGGCACATCATCACAAAAGACAAATGGGTCCTAAATATTGTATCTCAAGAATACAGGTTCCACTTTCACATTTTACCAAGGATAAAAGGAATGCCAAACCTGCCACCAAATCAATGGGCAGAGGCTCAAAGACAAATTACAGCACTCATGGACATGAGAGCCATTCAACAGGTTCCTACACAGGAGCAAGGACAAGGATTTTACTCAAGACTCTTTCTGGTACCCCGAAAGGACAAAGCCTGGAGACCCATTCTGGACCTTTCAATTCTAAACACATACCTGGAAGTACCCAAATTCAAGATGCTCACACTACAGCAACTTCTTCCCATGCTGGGCAAGAAGGCTTGGCTAGTAACGTTGGACCTCAAGGAGGCATACCTGCATGTCCCTATCAGACAAAATTGCAGAAGATACCTCCGATTTATAGCAGGTTCAACTCATTACCAATTCTCTGCACTGCCCTTTGGCTTATCTACTGCGCCCAGGGTCTTCACAAAATGCCTGGCACCAGTAATTGCATACTGCAGACAAAGAGGAATTCAAATATATCCATACCTGGACGACTGCCTTATTCAAGCAGAAAGCAAGGACATTCTTTTAAAACATCTGGCGTTTGTAAAAAACCTACTAAGTTGCCTAGGGTACACAGTAAATGAAAAGAAGTAAAAAACTAGTGCCCTCACAAGAGATAATATTCCTGGGTGCCAGCTTAAATACAATGGCCCAGATGGCTTCTCCTCATGCCAGACAAGCAAGGGCAACTGACTCAATACTTCAAAATGATGACAACAAAGACCCAACTCCCTGCAAGAAAAATTCTGCAGGCCTTGGGATTCATGGCATCTTGCATACTACTAATTCCATATGCCAAACTGCATATGAGGAAATTACAATGGTACCTGAAAAGCGTATGGACTCAACACAGCCACAGCTTGGAAACAATAATACCACTCATTCCCTGGCTTCAACAGGAGTTTCTATGGTGGGCTCAGGCATGTCACCTCAACAAGGGTCAGCCTTTCACCTTACCCACAGTCAGGCAAACAATAACAACAGATGAATCGGATTATGCCTGGGGTGCACACATGGCAGGACAGTGTATTCAGGGCAAACGGTCTGCAGATCAAATGCATCTCCACATCAATCAAAAAGAGATGCTAGCTGTACAAAATGCCCTAACAGCTTTCAAGGACCTCCTACATCCAGGACAAACTTCTAATAAAGACGGACAACACCACAGTGTTGTGGTACATACAGACAAGGGGGCACACATTCCTACCCCCTTTGCAGGCAAGCAATGACCTTGTGGAACACAGCACTGACCTACCAAGTTCAACTACAAGCACAATTCCTGCCAGGAAAGAAAAATACATTGTCAGACGAACTAAGCAGAAATATCATGGATCCTCACAAGTGGAAACTAGATCCACAAGTATTCACAATGATAACTCAAAAATGGGGGAGCCCAGACATAGCTCTGTTTGCCTCCCCCCAAAACTACCAACTACGGAAATTTTGTACAAGGACATACCACACACTAGCTTTGAAAGTGGATGCCCTCTCATTCAGTTGGAAAACATTAACAGTGTATGCCTTTCCTCCACTGCCTCTTCTGGCAAAGGTGCTCCTGAAAGCCAGATTAGAGAGGCCACAAATGATACTCATAGCTCCATACTGGCCACGCCAACACTGGTATCCAATGTTAAGGAACATGGCTCAAGGCACACCATGGATTTTTACCTCAAATTCCTCACCTGCTGACTCAGCAAAACAATCAGATTCTACACAGCCAGCTCAAGACTTTAAATCTGGCTGCATGGCAGATAACCTAAACAACCAGTCAACACTTCTCTCTAAAGCTGTTATGGATGTCATTCTGGAGGCCAGGAGACCCAGCACCAGGAAAACCTACTCAGACAAATGGAAAAGATTCTGCGCCTGGAACCAGGCTAAAGGCCAAAATCCTCTTGTCCCAAATATTCCTCAGATTCTGCAATATTTAACTGAGATGTTGCACAAAGGCCTTTCCTTTTCATCTGTTAAGATTCACGCTTCAGCTATTTCAGCTCATTACAACACAGATCCTCCTATATTTTCACATCCATTACTAAGACAGTACCTCAGAGGGACTAAGAACATAAGACCGCTCCGGAGAGCACCAACACCAACTTAGGACCTCAATTTTGTTTTGGAAAAACTTACAATACCGCCTTTCGAACCAGCTTTTTCAGGCGATTTACAATTTTTATCATGGAAAACTGCCCTGCTGCAATAACTTCAGCACGAAGAGTCTCAGAGCTACAGGCCCTAATGGCAGTGGAGCCTTTCATCAAGACAGAGTCTCTTTATGAACTAACCCTTCCTTTATGCCAAAGGTGGTATCCAGTGTGGCTCTAAACCAAACCATTCATTTACCCACCTTTTATCCAAACCCCCAGAATAAAGGGGAAAGGCTCCTACACTCTTTGGACATTCACAGGCAATTACGTTTCTACTTGGATAAAACTAAGGCTTTCAGAAAATCTGACCAACTTATTGTATCCTATGCTGCAGGATCACAAGGAAAGGCCATCTCAAAACAGACCATTTAAAAATGGATAGGACATTGTATCCGTTTCTGCTACACACACCATGGGAAACCTGTACCTGGTAACATTAGGCCCCATTCCACCAGGGCTACAGCAACATCAGCAGCCTTTCTCGGAGGGGTACCAACCAAGGATATTTTGAAGGCTGCAACTTGGAGTTCAGTGCACACCTTCACCAAGCACTACCACTTACCTCTATACTCAAAAACCAGAGCTGGCTTTGCCACTGCAGTTCTGCAGGGCCTACTAGTTTCTCCAAACCCTGTTTAGTACCAACCGCCCAGCCTTAGGTTTGGGATTCAACCCAAGTGTGATGACTGCAGCAGTGTAACACGATGAACATAGTACAGTTTTGTACCTACCATAAATGTAGATGTTCGAGTGTTCACACTGCTGCAGTCCAGGTTACCCTACCACCATCCCCTCTTCTTACCTGGGTCTTATCTATACCTCCCTTTTTATACAATTTATGTGATGTATTTCTATATGGTGTATTTGCTTACAGCTGTAGCTATTGTTTTCTACCTATGTATTTTATTTGGGGGCACCTGACATCTGGGGCAAGAAAAACTGAAGAAAATGGCGTTGGCTGCCTCTGTTATACCCCTGTCGCACTGACGTCAGGGAAGAAGCGACCGCAACCGACGCCGGACCAAGACTTTGGAACTCAGGCCGGCTGGTGGACCGCCTGACGGCAGATAACCCAAGTGTGATGACTGCAGCAGTGTGAACACTTGAACATCTACATTTATGGTAGGTACAAAACTGTACTTTTTTTTTTCCTTTTTTGGGATTAAAATAGTTAGTAGCTTAGCTTAGTTTAATTAGTTAACTCTCTTAACAGTTTGTGACTGTGTTCATTACTTTGCCTTTTTACTGCGGCCGTCGTTAATCTCAAGGCCTATTTTTCCTTCCCTCTCCCGGCATTTCTGAGCATTTGTTTTAAATAACTTTTTCTTTTAGGCTTGTTGTTTTGAGCAGTTACATTTTGAATGTTGATAGTTAATCTTAGATGTTTAACTTAGAGGGCTTTTTTAGCCCAGTCTATGTAAAGTGACTTTTTCCATTTCTGTGTGCATTAGTTAATGACTGTTAAGTAAGTTGGTTTGACTAGCTGTTTATTTGGAGAATTTGACCTATTGCCTAAGCTAGCTCGTTTAGGTTAGAGAGCTGCTCAGCCCGTTTAAGTTAGAGGGCTTTTTACCCTGAGTGTGTGTGACATATTTTTCTGTTAAGCTTGTTAAAAAAAAAAAAAATTGTTTGTGGTGTTTCCTTCATCCACCATCTGGCTCGTTTTAGTTAGAGGGCCGCTTAGCCTGTTTGAATTAGAGGGCTTTTCCCTTAGAGTGTTTTATATTTACAACGTAGTTGTGGTGTTAAGTTGTTTTTTGCTGTTAACATGTATACTACACCCTTGGGGTTTAAAAAGTGTTCAAAGTGCACTCAGAAAATGTTGATAACTGACAGTCATACTGTGTGTGTGTGTGTGTGTGTGTGTGTATATATATATACTGCCTTGGAGCAGTACACTTACAAGAATCTTGTTCAATTTGCCATTCATTTAGTTCCAGGGTTCTTGAAAGGAAGAATAAGTTGATAATTCGGGAGTTACTGAAGACTTCCTTTTCAGAGGCCATAGGAGAAGGTCAGAGTCCTACAAATCAGACCCCTTCCCCTTCTCCCAAGTCTGAGAAATCCAGTAAAAGATCCTTACCTACTTCACTGGATCAGTCTGAACAGACTAAGAAGTTGCCAAAAATTTCCTCATCTGACCTAAAATCTGTCAGACCCGAGAAACCATCCACCTCGGCTCCTTCTGCATCGGAACTGTTGGTGTTTTTAACCTCAGAGCTGCTCCCCAAAACTAGAGCCGGTTTCTCCAACATTAAGATCAGTTATCTTGCAAGCTTCAAGATCTCCTGATCCCTCCTGTCAAGCCTCCAGGAGCCTTTCAGATGACTATGTTGATCGCGTGGTGCAGAAACTTTTGAGGACACTGGCGTTAGCCAAATTTTTGTCGGAGCCAACCCAGAGGGTTTCAGAACCGACTAAGCCTGCCCTTTCATCATCAATTCCTCCACCGACCTGACTCGGGGCTTCAGAGCTCGAATGCATGGAACTGATTGTAGTGGAACTTTCGGAGCTGAGACCTTTTCCAGGATCTTTGACCCCGACTTCCTTGGTGCCATCTGAGCTCAAGGAGTCTAGGAGCCGACGCTGTCCGATCAGGTCAGTCAGATTGGACATTTGTACATTTGTCGAATACAAACTTGTCTTTCGGGGCTTCTGTCCCACCAACTATGCAAGACTTTTCGGTACTTACGTATTATCGCAACCACTTTTTCAAGGTAATACCGCTCGTTTCTCCATGCGCAGATGTAGACGGTCATGCTGCCGTTATGTCAAGAAGTGTGTTTTCCTTCACATTGAAAGGTTGTTTTAGGCAGGGGTATCGTGGGAAATGGTGCAGATCATGGTTTTGGTGTACTTGTGCTGTTTTTTGCGCTCGCCACTTCTTGATCGCTGATGCACTGACGAGCCGTCGGAATGCACTCCTCCTCGCATGTCAGCGCTGATAATGGTACCAGTAAGAAGGAATAAAAGGATATTAAGGCTTGTCACCGCATTCCCTGCCATCACCTTTATTAAGAAGCTATGCTGCACAACAAAGTTTGACAGCTTTGCCCCCCCCCCCTTTTTGGTCTCTTCTCTTTTTTTGTAGCTGTCAAGAAGTAGTAGACAACTGTCAGCATGTGAGTCTGTTACATTAAGCGGGGGACTCGTGGCTTGAGAGATGGAATGCGTGTTACACAAAAGTGCTGTGGGAAAATGTATCTCCAGTGACATGATGTCGGGGAAACGGCATAGCTTGAAACAAGCAGTCATTACTCACATGTCATACCACCTTTCCTACCTAAACAAGGATTTTTAATAAAGTTAATGTTGTCAATGTGATCCTGTACATACTTACAGTTAAATCAACACAGCAGGAAGCGAGCGGTATTACCTCGAAAAAGTGGTTGCGATAATACGTAAGTACCGACTTTTCTTAGGGGCTCTATTTTGTTAAGACCACCCATTAGAGCCCTTCCAGCTTCATGGGACCTCAACTTTGCCTTATCCAGTCTGATTCTTCCCTCTTTTGAACCTGCATCATCCTGTGATCTAAGGTTTTCGACATGGACAATTCTTTTGATAGCCATCACTTCAGCTAGAAGAGTTTCAGAACTACAAGCATTGTCTATAAAGCCCCCCCTACGTGCTTTTCCACAAAGATAGAGTATCCCTTTGAACTAACCCATCCTTTTTACCCAAAGTTTGCTCAGAATCTAATTTCAGTCAATCTATAGAAGTACCAGTCTTTTTTCCCAGCTATAGCAACAAAGCAGAATATATGCTACACCAACTAGATGTGCATAGACATTTATGTTTCTACTTATATAGGACAAAGGAATTCAGGAAATCAGACCAACTATTTATATCTTTTTTTGAACTCTAAGGTGCTCCTGTGTCTAAAGTCTCACACTCTAAATGGCTGTCAAATTGTATTACATTTACTTAGAAATCTCAGAACAAACAACTCCCCAAAAAAGTAAAAGGTCATTCTACAACAGCTATAGCAACCTTTACTGCCTTTTGGGCGAGAGTACCAATTGATACCATTTGTGCTCCAGCAACATGGGCGCAAGGCCTCATATCTTTATCACTCATTACAAAGTGGATTTGGCCTCCAGGAACAGGGCCTCTTTTGGGTCCACTGTTCTGAAGAATTTTCTCCCTTGAGCCACCCAAGAATGTTGGTGCTAGGGACACTGTCCCAACCAGTACAGAAAGAAGGCAAGATAGGACAACATCACAAAGAAGTTATGTACTCACCATAACTTTCCATGTGTGCTGACCATCTTGCCTTCATTCTTACATCCCACCCTCCTTCCCCCAGTCTTCAGTTCTTGGAGGGCCGAGTGGATACAGTTGGTGACTAATGGTCTGTGACCTTCTTTTAATTTTGAGGTAGTAAATATTTTGTGTACCTGTTCTTATATCAGCAAACAAGATCTGGGGAGTTTCTTAGAGCATCATGGGATAGGGTTTGAGCCACAAGCTAGTGGAATACCTTGAGCATTTGTAAAAGGCCGAGTCGGACCCGAGGACCCAGAATGAAGGTGAGATGGACAGCACACATGGAATGTTATGGTGAGTGCATAATGTCTTTTTTTTTTTAGTCTCTTCCCACATAGCCTTAGCTGCCATAACAGAATCCTTTTTAACCCATACTGCTAAATACTTCATTTTATCATGCCCCATAAATATAGGCATTGCTGAACCAATTCGTGTGTAGGTACATAGTTTACAGCTGTAGCTTTTTTTTGTTTTCATTAATTTTATATCCTAAAAAAAAGACTTGAAACTGTCTGAGAATGTTCCACAACACTGCAATGTCTTTTTGTGGTTTTATCAGGTACAAAGTAGTATTGTCTGCAAATAAAGCCAAGTTTTCTTGATTACCATACCATCCTCGAATTTCTGAGTCCCTTATTTGTTTTGCTAGTGGATCTAAATATAGCACAAATAAAGGGGAAAGAGGATGCAGCTTCCTGGTTCCTCTGTTCAGACGCAACTTATCAGAGAAGTACCCTCCCAGTTAAATTTTTTGCCTCGTATGTCCTAATTAACCTTATTATTGAATCAGACAATCCAAATGCTTCCATTGTCCTACTCATTAAATCACAGCTTATTATGTCAAATGCTTTCTCAGTATCAAAACCCACCAATAATAATAGTATTTTCTTATGTTCTGATTTCTCTTGGATCATCATTGTTCTATTAATGTCAAATGTTTGCCTGTCTGCCACAAAACTACAATGATCCACATCTTTCAATTTTGGCAACATCTGTGCCATTCTTTTAGCTGTTAATGGGCATAAACACTTTATAATCATAATTTAAAAAAAATTGAAATAGGCCTATATGAAGCTGGGTCTGATGGGTCTTTACTGTCTTTACGCATTACAGCCACCACAGCTTTCTTCAAGGATGTTGGTGTTTTCTCTCTTTTTAAAGTACAGTTAAACAAAAACTTCTAGATCTTTATCACTGTCTTCTCTCCTGGCTTCCCAACATCCACAGGAATACCATCTATTCTTGGAGACTTTCCTGCAGATTGATTATGTACCATGCTAAGGAAAAAAGTGACTAAAGGTCACTGAATAAACACTTACTAATCACTAAGTAATCACACAATTGTTTGTTTGTCTTTTGTCTTTTCCAGGTTAGGGGTCGCCACAGCAGAACACCTGTCCGCTAATGATTGGCAGTTGGTTTTTATGGTGTTGAGTTGCCAGCCCAATGCCCAACCTTCAACGAAGGCATGCCCATTCAACGCATGTCTTTCGAACGCCCACTCAACCGTGGGGAGGATATGCAGACCGGGGGTGTTGATGGTTTCCTTGGATGCATCGGTCCCTTCGCACCAGAGCAGGGGTGCCTTTTAAGCCATGAGGAGGGTTATGTCTCCCAAGACATTTTCATCTTCAGGTCTGGCTTCTTCATCCTCTAAAGCACCTGTGTCTGCTTCTGCCTCACAGATCCTAAGTAAGCACAGAGACCCAGAGCTTCAGGAAGCCCCATTGGGTGGCCCATGCTCTTCCGAGACCTCTCCAGAAGCTCCCACTGATGAGGTTCCCAGGAAGTGCGTGTTTGTAAGAGGAAACATTTAGACTCCCCTCAGGAGTCATTACCATCTGATACTGACTTGGATGAATCGGAAGGGTTCCCACGGTTCCCCTCTGAGGATATCTCACTTGCTGAGATACTGGAAATCTTAGGCAGAGAGGTGACTAGCAGTCCACCAACTCTACTGAGGACGAATCGGTCCTCCTGAAGGCTTTCAGGTCTCAGCCCTCAATGAGTTTATGCAGCTGGTCTCACGAAGGGTGTGGGATTCTCTGGACACCATGGAGCCCGTCCCTAGGAGGCCTAATAAGTTCATATCTGCCCCCTAGATAAATCCTTCTTGACCAAAGGTGTGCCAGTTGATGCCATGGTGGTGGCGGCAGTCACCAAAAAGGAAATGTCAGAAACTTTCTCTTCTGTCCATCCTCCTAACAGAGACTCCAGGATCATGGCTAGATATGGGAAGGGCATGTTTAGTTCAGCGACTTTTGCACTTCGTTCGCTTAACTATTTAACCCTTTTTACGAGACTACAAAGAGATCTCCTTAAAGAGCTGGGAGGTACTCTTCAGGGTACAGTAACTGCAGGAGCTACAGATAAAGTTGCCTCCCAGATTGCTACCCTCAATTTCATAGTGAACTCGTCCATGTGAGTTCATTGATATTCGTCCTCTCATTCACTGATATTGTGTCACTGCCTATTTAAGTGGTACATTTTGGAATATTTTCTGGTTAAAACCTGAGCTTTGGCTGGCTAAAATCTTGCTGTATTCAACTGGACGTATAAGAGAATTTTAAGTACCTTTTATCTGCAGTTTTTTCAAATAATAAAGCATTTTAATTGATTTATTTGTGTTGCATTGAATATTAACTGAACTGGAAGTTTTGACTCTATTTTTTCAGTTCGTTCCCCCACCCTCCCTGTTTTTTTTTTTGGGGTGTTAATCTTGGTGGCTTTGAAACTGCTCACTCCTGTTGTAAATTTGTGTTTGGATACTCCTTCTGGGCCCATCTCATTTGCTCACTCAACTGAGTGCAGTGAGATCATATTCTGATTTCGGGCACTCCTACTGTGTACAAAGAGAGCATCTGGGAAAGCAAAAAAACATTTTAATCTTGTTTCCTGCCTTTCCTGTAAGTGGTTTAAACTGTTTGTAGGCTTCTGAGCCCCCAAACCTTTCTGTGTTGGAGGGAAGCCTTCTAGCTTTATTTTGTTTCTTAGAACTAGCCAGTTTTCTAGTTACAGCACTCAAATCTCTTTCTTTGCACTCGGCACTTGTTCAGAACTCGTAAGCACTAAATAAGCTACAAATTACTACAGCACTCAACTTTCCTCACTTGTCTAGAGGAAAGCAGATGATGTTAAGTTGTCTATCTCGCCTTCATTCTTGCTGGTTGGGTTCGGAGCCGAGGATCAGCCATCTAGTAAAGCTCGAGAGCTATTTACTGGCTCGAGGCCTCCCCTTATCCCACAATGCTTGGCGCTAGATGCCCAGATCTCATTTGCTGCTTCAGCTACGAGGTTGCGCTTTTACTGGCTCAGGTCGTATTAATCCTTTTTTTTGTATTACTAGCTAATATTTACCTTGTATTTTTCTTAGATATAGATTGTCTTTCCCTTGTAGTGTAGTTAGACTGTGTATCCCCTAGTTTGTCCCACTAAGGAAACTCGTTTTCTGTTGGAGAGTTTCTACCCATCCCCCCCTTGTTTCTCTCTATTAGTGGTTAACCCCACCCTTGTTGTACCTATAGGAGTAGTGTTTAACCTTGTAGTATTTGTATATTTTTATTGAGGATAGTTGTTATTAAGTGTGTGTGATAGTTTTTTGTGGTTATTATTGTTAGCTTAACTAGTGCGGGTGTGTGAGTGTTTCTGTGCACCTTGTTTAAGCACTAGTTTAATTTTTCTCTCTTTAATATTCCCGGGCCAGTATGTCCAAGGATACTAAAGTTTCAGGCTTCAAGAAGTGTGACTCGTGCTGTCAGAAGATGTCTCTGACAGACTGTCGCACTTCTTGTGTTTATTACTTGGGTTCCCTACACCTGCAGGAGCGTAGGAACAAGCTTATTTTGAGAGGCTTACTTAAGCCAGAGGGATCCCCAGCGAAGCCTCAGTCGGGAAAATCCTCAAAGCCTGCCAAGCCGTCGGCTCCCAGTTTGGAGCCGTTGCCGGGCGGAGCATCTGCCTCCTCTTCGGCTCCGGCTGGAGCCGACATCCCTAGACCTCAATCGGCTCCGACTTTAGTGTCGGAACCGTCGTTGGACCGGAAACGTTCTAAGTCCCCTTCTCTAGAATCGGTTCGTTCGGCTACGAGGTCTCCATTGCTTCAGTTGGAACAAAGCCATAGGTCTCACTCCTCTCAGTCCTCCAGGTTATCCAATCATGACTTGGAGAGGGTGGTCAGTAGACTCCTTAAATCGCAGGCCCTGGCCAAAATGTTAACCAGCCCTTCTCAACAGACTGCGGCTGTCCCGGTGTCTTCATCAGCAGTTCCTCCTCCAACTCCCTTTTTGTGTTCGGAGCTGGTTGGGGCTCGAATCTTGGAAACGTCGGAGCCGATACCACATCTTTTGGCTCCTTCATCAGCTCCGATCTCTTCATTGGTTCCTTCCTTGGAGGGATCTCAGCACCGGGACTCCCTCGTCGGCTCCGAGGGGGCGAGTGGCATCGGACCCTTGTCTGACACTGTTCTCCCTCTCGGGGCTTCGGCGCAGGTGAGCTCGGCCCCGACATCGGCCTCGGAGCCATCCCTCTCTGTGCCGGGAGGGGTTCACGTCTCTTCGGAGCGGGGACCCTCTACTCTGCCTGATAGGGGCACCTTCGAGGTCATGAGGAGCGTGCTGACTCCTGAGTTGGCTCCTCGATCGGCCCCTTCGGCTCCTCCCCCCATGGTGCCTGCATCGGTCTCTGTCCACCCTCCTGACCCCAAGCGTGGAGAACAGACGCTCCAGGTCGCCCCATTGGGCGTATCTTCCTCTTCTGAGGCCTCCCCTGGTCATTCAGAGGAGCCCCCTCGGAAGAGAAAATGTAAGAGGAAACTTGTCGACTCCCCCTAGTCAGTCACGTCTGATACCAACTTGGAGGATACGGAAGGGTCCCCAAGATCCCCCTCTGAGGATGTCTCTTTTTCAGACATCCTAGAGATCCTTAAGCAGAGGGACAACTGGCTGCCCTTAACCCTTCTGAGGACGAGTCGGTATACCTGGACGCGTTTGGTTCTCCATCCTTCGACCCGCTCATGGAAGTAGTGGCTCGAAGGGCGTGGTCAGCCCCGTACACAGTGGAACCAACTCCCCACAGGCCAACTAAGTTCATTATAGCCCCACCCAACAAACAATTTTTGACAAAAGGTGTCCCCGTTGATGCCATGGTGGTGGCAGCAACCACTAAGAAGGAGTTGGCTGACCCTTCGGTGCCTGTCTATCCACCTAATAAAGAGTCTAGGACAATGGACAGGTATGGGAAGCAGATATTTTCCTCAGCGACCTTTTCCATGCGGTCGCTGAATTATCTGTGCCATTTCACCCATCTTCAAAGGGATCTTCTCAAGGAACTGGGTGATACCCTTCAGGATCCATCAGCTGCAGGGGCTCAGGATAAGATTAACTCCCAGCTGGCGACCCTTAACTCTATCATCAACTCCTCCATGCTGCTCTTTTCTTATGCAGCCGATGGGGAGAGTAGGGCCGCAGGTACAGGCGTGGCTTTGCGAAGACATGCCTGGATGCGGTTATGTAACTTTGCTGACCCCTTTAAGGCGTCCTTCACCAATACCCCCTTCGATGGTTCGGCTGTGTTTGGACCACAGGTGAAGGATACCTTTACCAGGGGTGAGCAGGAAGGCAAGACTCTCTCTGCCGTGGGAGTCCGTTTTTCTACTCCCTCTAGACCATACCCTAAGGGTCAGAAGAGTGGGAAAATGTGGTTTTGGAAACCCCAGGGAGTCGTGCCTGACACACGTGGCGAGTTTCCCTCCAGGGGCAGGGGAGGGAACAATAATAGACGCCGCGCGAGGGGGTCCGCAAAATCAGGGTAGCAGAGAATCTTTCTCTGACAAACCCTTTCAGCACCCCTGAGGGGCTCCCCAACTGTCCACCTTCGGAGGCAGTCGGGGGAAGATTGTCACTGTACCCAGAAGCCTGGCAACTCCTCACACAAGACAAATGGGTACAGTCCGTTATATCCGAGGGTTACAAAATCCCCTTTGTCCACACCCCTGTACAAACAATCAAGTCCCTTCCAGGTGTTCCACCCGGTCTAAGGGAACAAGCAGTGCCAGAAATTTCAAAACTGCTAGAAAAAAGGGCCATCCAGCCAGTCCCAGCAGACCAGCAAGGATCCGGAATTTACTCCCAAGTTCTTTTTGGTACCAAAAAAGACACGGGACTGGAGACCCATTTTGGATCTCAGCAGGTTAAACAAATCTGTTCAAAGAACGAAGTTCCGGATGGTCACGCTTCAGTCCATTCTACCCTTTTGGGGTCAGGACAACTGGATGTGCTCCATAGACCTTCAGGATGCGTGCTACCATATCAAAATGGACAGACGCTCCAGAAGGTTTCTCCGCTTCCGGCTGGAAGCCAGTCACTATCAATTCAGAGCCCTGCCCTTTGGTCTCATCACAGCCCCCAGGGTGTTCACCAAATGCATGGCAGTGGTTACAGCTCACCTGAGACGGCGAGGATTCCAGGTGTTTCCATGTCTGGACGACTGGCTCCTTATGCTTCCACCAGGCAACAGCTACTGCGAGCCAGGGATTATACCATCCAAACTTGCTCCGAGCTAGGTATCTCAATAAATTTCCAAAAGTCTGCATTGTCGCCTTGTCAGTCTATAACCTTTATAGACACAAGATTAAATACAAAAGAGCTGTCTGCAAAACTTCCTCTAGACAGTGTGTCAGACATTCGCCGACATGTGCAGGTCTTACTTCAGTGCAAGAGGATTCAGGCCAGATTTGTACTAAAAACTTTGGGTCTCATGGCAGCAGCAATCAAACTAGTTCCCCTGGCTCGTTTTCACATGCGGATTCTTCAGTGGATGCTCTTTACCCAATGGTCTTTTCAACAACTTCCGATGTCTCACAACATAATAATCACTCAGTCATGCAAAGACCACCTGGCTTGGTGGATGGTCTCTCCTCTAGTACTCCGGGGCAGACCGTTTGTTCTTCCTCCTCCTGTTGCCATGTTGACCACGGATGCCTCCCTGATCGGGTGGAGGGGGCATTTTCAGGGCAGGACTGTCCAGGGCACTTGCAACCTCTAGAGTACCACCTGCACATAAACGTCTTGGAGATGAGAGCGGTGCTTTTAGTGTTGCAAGCTCTTCAGGACTCTCTACCCACTGGGACTATTGCAATTCAAACAGACAATATGTCTGTAGTGTGGTACATCAACGAGCAGGGCGGAACAAAGTCCTATCCCTTATGCCGAGAAGCACTCGGACTTTGGCAGTGGGCGATCTCCTCTTAACGATTTCTGATAGCAACGCACATCCCTGGGAAGTCCAACGTCATAGCGGACAGGCTAAGCAGAGCTATTCTCATGCCTCACGAGTGGTCTCTCAGTCAGTAGCGGACAAAATTTTCCGCAGATGGGGTCAACCTTGCTGCGACCTTTTTGCAACTCCTCTCAACAGCAAGTGCGACGATTTCTTCACTCTCTCCCCCCTTCCCGGCCACTCCCCCAGAGACTCTTTAGTTCACGATTGGCCCCAGGGTCTTTTGCATGCATTTCCACCTTTTCCCCTAATTCCCAAACTAATTCAGAAGGCGACCGCATTGGGATCCAGGATGATCCTCATTGCCCCTTACTGGCCTCGACAAATTTGGTTCCCATTCCTGCATTGTCATTTGCTGGAGCAGCCGTGGAATCTGGACCCAGTGCCAGACCTCTTGGTCCATCAGTCGGGTGGGCTGCACCAATCCCTTCAGTCTCTCAACATCACAGCTTGGTTGCTCCACTTCCAACCTTAGCCAGGCTTCCACATATTTCTCAGCCGGTGCGTGAAATCATCCTTTCTTCACACAAATCTACCACCAGGAAGACTTATGCTAGTAAGTGGAAATGTTTCTCTTTCTGGGCAGAGGCTAGGACAATAGACCGCTTTACAGCCCCTGTCCATCACGTTCTAGATTTTTTAACAGAACTTTTTCAAGCTGGTCCCTCGTCTGCCACCATTAGGGTCCAATTAGCTGCTATCGCAAATTTCCACGCTGGCCTGTCAGAAACCAGCATCATGTTCCACAAACTTTGCAAGGCCTTTCTTAAAGGGACTATTTTGCTTAGGCCCCCGGTCAGAGATCCCCCGCCTCCGTGGGATTTAAATTTGATATTAGCATCCTTGATTCTCCCTCCTTTTGAACCTGCGGCCTCCTGTTTCTTAAAATTACTCTCCTGGAAGACTCTCTTTTTAGTAGCCATCACCTCAGCTAGGAGACTTTCGGAACTTCAAGCCCTCTATATTCGTCCTCCTTACCTTGTGTTTCACAAGGATAGAGTTTCACTCAGGACTAATCCTTCTTTTCTGCCCAAGATACCTTCTGAAACAAACCTGAATCAGGCTATTGATCTACCTGTCTTTTTTCCTAACTATTCGAACAAAGCTGAATAAAAGTTACACCAATTGGGCGTTCATAGGCAATTACGTGTTTATTTGGCTAGGACTAAGCAAACAAGAAAATCAGACCAACTCTTCCTGTCCCATGCTGAGGGCAAACAGGGCCTGCCAGTTTCTAAAATAACCTTATCCAGGTGGTTGTCCTCTATTATTACTTTGATTTATCAGCTGAGACATAAAGAACTCCCTACTAAACGTAAAGGTCATTCCACCAGAGCGTTAGCTACTTTGGTAGCTTTTCAAGCTAGGCTACCAATGGAATCTATTTGTGCTGCAGCCACATGGGCCACTCCTCATACCTTCATTTCACATTATAAGTTCGATATGGCCTCTAGGAGTAGAGCTGATTTTGGTTCCACTGTGCTCGAGTCTGTTCCGATGAGCCACCCAGGACTAAGGTGCTAGGGATGCTGTCCCAACCAGCAAGAATGAAGGCGAGATAGACAACTTAACATTAAGAAGTTATGTACCTACCATAACGTTCCATGTTAGTTGTCTTCTTCTCGCCTTCTTTCTTGCGTCCCACCCTCCATCCCCCTAGCCTGGACAGACTGAAAAGAGTCCCTTTTTGAGGCCTTTTTCCTCTGGCTGAGTCTTATCTGGGTTACGTCCTCCATTTTAGTACTGTAGGTAATCCTTGTAGTTTGGACAGGTGTCCTTAAAATTTTTTTCTATGGTGTTAGCTCTGTCAAACGAGATCTGGGTATCTAGCGCCAAGCATTGTGGGATAAGGGGAGGCCTCGAGCCAGTAAATAGCTCTCGAGCTTTAGTAGATGGCCGAGTCGGAGCCGAGGATCGGCTCCGAACCCAACCAGCAAGAAAGAAGGCGAGAAGAAGAGAACTAACATGGAACGTTATGGTTGGTACATAACTTCTTATTCTTCGTGTTTCACTGTTGCAGTCATTACATTTGGGTAATCTGCTGGCAGGTTGCCCTCAGTTGGTCTGAATAGCAAAGTCTTGGGACCTGCGTCGGTTGCTGTCTCCTCTTCCATGACATCAGGGGTATAAAACATGCAGCCGATGCCAGTTTATTCAGTCTTTCTTGCCGCGCGGTGCCGGAAGCAGAAGCAGTTCGCAAGGGGCCGGTCGACCGACTCCTGAAATTTTTGCATTCGAGTTTCAGAACCAAAGTCTTCAACTAAAGCTAAGTACCCCATTGGGGAAACTTTTTCTTGCTCCTTACCAATGTCAATAAAAGTTAATAATTGCATTACTTGTGGGAAGCAAATACCTCATAAGGATTTTCATCTGTACTGTATTCCTTGCCTAGGCCCAGATCATAATGTGCCTTGCTGTCGATTTTGTGCAAGATTTAACCAACGCAATATTAAGCGTCAGTATATTTTTGCTTGTAAATATTTTGGATCCA
Source organism: Protopterus annectens (assembly GCF_019279795.1). Classification (NCBI taxonomy): domain Eukaryota; kingdom Metazoa; phylum Chordata; order Ceratodontiformes; family Protopteridae; genus Protopterus; species Protopterus annectens. The sequence goes on along the minus strand of NC_056743.1, from coordinate 929,234,371 downwards.
GATTTAATTACCCTGAAATGTCGTCTGTTAGCAATCCGACTACCGGAGTTCACAAAAAAACGCAAAAAAAAAGACTGAGACAGACAGACCGTTGAGGTCCAAAACTGATGACAAAACTCCTAAGCCAGTCGCCGGTTCACCAGTACTCAGTGAGGTGCTTTCGCAGCCCCTGATACCCACTACTTTTGAGTCGCAGGCCTCTACTGAGACCCATGCGGAGTCAGGTATGCCACGAGATTCTCAGAGTATTGAATCCGTGGATGTCTCTCCCTTGGATGGGTCCGGAGGCGCTGAGCAGGCACTGGCTTCTGAGGATGTTTTCAGGCCTCGACATTTTATATAAAACCGACGCCAGCCTCAAAAACAAGATCAAAAACATCTTCTATGTCTAAAAAAATGATGCATGAGCCACTTGCTCAGGGGGCCTATGCCTAAAACACAGATGATCAAAATGGCTGAGGACTTAATTACCTTGATCAGGGGTTCCCAACCCCCCCCCCCCCCCCGCTAAGAGGTGTAGGCAAGGCACTGATTATGAATCTTCAGATCAGGTTTCCATTTCTTCTGATTCCTCTTTTGATCAGGAATTTTCTATTCCACCCTATGAGGATTCTGATGCAGAAGAATCCATCCCATCTGCATCTCCTCCTGAGGATTATTGTTTTGGAGAAACCTTGCATACTTTAAGGGAGTCAGGATTTCTCTGAATCAAAAAAGAGGCTTAGGGATTTCCTCCTTCTTACTCAGCATCGGCCTTTGGCAATACCTCCTGTATTAGACATTGTTGATGATGTATTTTCAGAGTCAGGCATGGCTCCTGATTCCTTACCTCCGGCTCCTAGTAAGCCAGACAGATATTACAAGGTTCCTGACTCCCACAAATTTCTATTCAAAAATCCTGCTGCTGATCCTGAGACTGTCTCACAGGGTCCCAAAGGTGTAAAGGCCTCTACAGCCAAAAATCCTACCCCCTCTGATAGAGATTCCAGGGTGCTGGATAGATGGGGAAAGTAGTTTATACATCTGCAACCTTGGCAATTAGGGCCTTAAACTGCCAGTTTCATTTGCTTAAATATCAACAGCATGTTATGGGCTTATTGAAACAGAAAATTATGTTGATTTCTGATTGTGCGGAAAATAAAGATTTACAGGAATTATTGCATTCAGCAGAACAGGTTGGAAAACTTTGTAATGTGGTTTTGATTCTTTGGAGGCCTCTTGCAGGGCCGCAGTTACTGGATCTGTGATTAGAAGGCATGCCTGGCTCAAGGAGCAAAATCTGCCTGATCATGTTGAGCTAAATTGTTGGATACGCCCTTGCAGCATGATACTCTGTTTGGTAATAAGGCAGAAGAGGTTTTAAAGAAAATGGAAGACAAAGCTAAATCTATGCAAACTGTAAAAGATTTCTTACAAGTGCAGCCGCCCAGGTTCAGTAGGCACTGGCCTACTAAAAATTGGTCCTTTACTGTGTCCAACTGAGCCCCTCAAGGCAAATCCAGGCACTAGATACCAATCACAGAGTTCTTACAGGTCAAAGCAATGGTGTGCTTCCACCTCCAAATCTGGAGGAAACAAAGCACAACCCTACAGTAAGCAGTCTCAATGACTTCCCTCTACCTTCACCAAGCACTTATTTTTTGGCAACCCCCTTGGGGGAAAATTAGCACTTCATGCTCAAAATTGGCAGTTAATTACCCAGGACAAATGGGTATTAAACATAGTATCCCAGGGATACAGATTTCATTTCCATACTTTGCCAATTCCAAACGGTTGGCCAGATCTGCCACAAAATCAATGGGCAGAGTCTCAGAAACAAGTTATGTCCCTCATGGATATGGGGCTATTCAACCAATACCAGAAAAGGAAAAAGGACAAGGTTTTTATTCAGGACTTTTCCTGGTACCCAGAAAAGACGATGCCTTGCGTCCAATACTGGACTTATTGATTTTGAACACGTTCCTAGACATTCCAAAATTTAAAATGCTGACTTTACAACAGCTGCTGCCCATGCTGGGCAAGAACGCTTGGTTAGTGACTCTAGACTTAAGAGGCATACCTGCATATCCCAATAAGGGAATCATGCAGAAAATAGCTCCGCTTCAGGGCAGATTTTTTTGCATTACCAATTCTCTGCACTGCACTTTGGCTTATCTACTGCGCCCAGGGTCTTTACAAAGTGCCTGGCACCAGTAATTGCATTCTGCAGACAAAGAAGCATACACATTTATCCTTACCTGGACGACTGTCTCATTCAAGCAGAGGACAAGGGCACTCTTCTTCAACATCTGGCATTTGTAAAAAGGCTTCTAGCATGCCTAGGGTACACAATAAATGAAAAGAAATTCCAACTGGGCACATTCCTGGGTGCAAGCTTGAATACAACTGCCCAGATGGCTTACCTTACGCCAGACAAACAAAGGCAACTGACAACATACTTCAAACAAATGGCAACAAAAACCCAGTTATCTGCAAGACAAATTCTGCAGGCTTTGGGGGTTCATGGCATCCTGCATTCTACTAATTCCATATGCGAGACTGCATATGAGGAAACTTCAATGGTACCTAAAATGTTTATGGAGTCAACATTGTCACAGTCTGGAAACAATGATTCCTCTCATTCCCTGCCTACAACAGGAGCTTCTTTGGTGGGCACAGACATGTCACCAAAACAAGGGACTGTCATTCACTCTACCCCATGCCACCCAAATCCTAACTACAGACGCATCAGACTATGCTTGGGGGGCCCACCTGACGAGGAGGTGCATTCAGGAGAAATACAGCCCAAAACAAATGCATCTGCATATCAACCAGAAAGAGACTCTAGCTGTTCAGAATGCTCTGACAGCCTTCAAGGACTTAGTTCATCCAGGACATCTACTTATATAGACGGAGAACACCACGGTTATGTGGTACATAAACAAGCAGGTGGGTATACATTCCTACCCTCTTTGCATACTAGCCATGGCATTGTGGAACACAGCTTTGACTTTCCAAATACATCTTCAAGCTCAATTCCTGCCAGGAAAACAAACTACTCTGGCAGATGACCTAAGCAGAAACCTTATGGACCCACACGAGTGGAAACTGGATCCATGAATCTTCAGCATGTTAACACAGAAATGGGGGAGCCCAGACATAGAACTATTTTCTTCCCCCCAGAATTATCAACTGGACAAATTCTGCACAAGGACTTATCACAGACAAGCATGGAAAGTGGATGCCCTATCCTTCAGTTGGAAAAACCTATCAATCTATGCCTTTCCCCCTCTGCCTCTTCTCTCCAAGATCTTACTAAAGGTCAGACAGGAAAAAACAAAAATAATCTTAATTGCTCCATACTGGCCTCGCAAGCACTGGTACCCAATCCTAAGGAATATGTCTCAACTCCTCCCTCCTTGGTACCTGCCTCAAATACCTCATCTACTATCTCCGCAGAATAATCAAATTCTGTACATTCAGCTCCAAACTCTGAACCTTGCAGCATGGCTGATCATTTAATTATTCAAACAACACCTCTCAGTAAATCTGTGATGGATGTCATTTTGGAAGCCAGAAGGCCTAGTACTAGAAAATCTTATGCTGATAAATGGAAGAGATTCTGTGCCACAAGGAATGGACACAGCAAAGCCAAATATCCCTCAGATTTTACAATACTTGACTGAGATGCTTGACAAGGGCCTATCTTTTTCTTCAATAAAAATCCATGCCTCTGCCATCTTTGCTCATTACAACACAGAGCCTCCCCTTTTTTCTCATCCTCTGCTTAAACAATATCTTAGAGGGGCCAAAAATTTAAGGCCTCCCAGAAGATCACCAACTCTGGTATCCAGTGTGGCTCTTAACCAAACAATTCACCTGCCAACATTTTACCCAAATTTGCAGAACAAGGGGGAGTGGATTCTGCATTGATTGGACATACACAGACAACTAAGATTCTACTTAAACAGGACAAAATCTCTCTAAGAAAGTCTGAGCAACTACTGGTGGCATTTGCTGCAGGATCAGAGGGGAAGGCTATATCAAAGCAGACTATTTCTAAGTGGATAAGCCACTGCATTCGTTTCTGCTACTTGCACCACGGTAAACCTGTGCCCAAGGGGATCAGGTCACATTCCACCAGGGCTGCCTCTACCTCAGCAGCCTTTCTCAGAGGCGTTCCAACCAAAGACATTCTAGAAGCTGCTACTTGGAGCTCAGTTCATACCTTCACAAAGCATTATCATTTGCGCCTCTTCTCCAAATCCAGGGCAGGCTTTGCCACTGCAGTTCTGCAGGGCCTTATAGCTGCTCCTAATGCTATTTAGTTCCATCCTCCCATCCATAGCTTTGGGATTCTACCCAAATGTAATGACTGCAACAGTGAAACACGAAGAACATAGTACAGTTGTGTACACTTACCATAAATGTAGATGTTTGAATGTATTCACTGTTGCAGTCCGGGTTACCCACCCGCCATCCCCCTTTTCTACAACTTCTCTTTCCTTCACAATATTCTAAAGCCTTTGTGGTGTATTTGCTTTTAGATGAAGGTAAAGTTTATGTTGCTAAAAATGCATTTACATATATTGCTGTTTATTTTTGTATATATATTTATATATATATATATATATATATATATATATATATATATATATATATATTTTTTTTTTTTTGCTCCCCATTTGGGGGACACCTGACATCTGGGGCAAGAAAAACTGAATAAAATGGCATTGGCTGCATGTTTTATACTCCTGATGACCTGACGTCATGGAAGAGGAGACAGCAACCGACACAGGACCCAAGACTTTGTTATTCAGACCGACTGAGGGCAACCTGCCAGCAGATTACCCAAATGTAATGACTGCAACAGTGAATACACTCAAACATCTACATTTATGTTAAGTGTACACAACTGTACTTTTTTAGTATTTAATAAATAAGCACCTATCCAGGCACGTCTAAGGGTCAGCTCTCTGTGATTTCTCCTGTCTATCTGATGAATCTGGGCATCTTGGGGCAATGCAGCAATTGCCTCATGTACACAGACAACCCTCTCCTCCTACCACCCGACACTACAACCTGTTAGAGATGCACTTATATAGCCAAACTGGAAGCAAAGCTCTCTTCACCCAAGACTGGACTAGACAGTCAAGAGGAGAAGGTAAACACTTGCACCACACCACACTCATCACATAGTCCCTCAAAACCTACACCAACAAAACACACACATAGAAACACAAAACACACACTTACATTCGGGAGGCTCTCAAAAACCTGCCCAAGCATCAGGGACCTCCAAAGCAGAAACGCAAGCAAACTCCACCCCCAACACAGCCCAAATGGCACATATCCCACAAACTCAGTGTGCCACTCAGCCACAGCCCATAAGGCATAACAACGTACCCAGCACTCTAGTCATAGGTGACTCTATAGTCAGGCATACTGATGTTCCACTCACCAGGCTAAACATGGAGAAAGTTACTGTCAGCTGCCTGTCAGGTGCCAGGATCCGCCACATAACGCACGCACTCAGGTCACTCCACAACAAGTACAAATATGGCACTGTCATTGTCCATGTTGGTGTGAATGACCCAAGACGTACCTCCCTGGACTATATGAAAAGAGACATGGAGGTGCTCTCTGATCTTGTAGCCCAGGCAGGTATGACCGTAGCCCTGAATAGCATTCTGCCATCACCCAGAATGATACCACAGTACAAGGACAAAATGATTGACTTCAACAATTGGCTACGCTTCTGGTGTCATTCTAAGGGGATCCAGTATTTGTCTGCCTGGGATGACATGATCGACAGACACAATGCTTTGCCAGAGATGGCCTGCACCTGTCACCCTTGGGATTCCGGATACTGGCTAAGGCTTTTGCCACCACCATAGTGCCTTTTTAGGCAAGGTTCAAATGACAAATTCATCACTGTAACAGGTACAAGCAAGCAAAATCTGAGGGTAATGCTACTCAATGCTAGAAGTCTAAACCTCAAAATGCACTCACTCAAGGCACTCCTTAAAATGGAGAACATCGACATCTGTGCAGTGACAGAGACCTGGTTCAAAGCTCTAGAGAGCACCCCTGCATTACCAGGCTATAGTTCATACCACACCTTTCCGCCACCTAACCCAAAATGAAGCACTAAAGGTGGAGGTGTGTCCATATTCATTAAGGATATCCACACCTCCAGGCTAGTTGCACAGCATAATGCATACGAGATTATCCAAGTGCAACTTACTCTGGGCAAGACCGCAATCCAAATTGTAGCTTGCTACAGACCCCCCCCACCATGCCCCAAGATTCCCACTCCTCATTTCTTGATACACTGGAAAGTATTAGGGTACAACCCAACACCCTAATAATAACCTCACCATTAACTGGGAAAACTACTCATGTACCAACTCTCTTGCTCAACATTTTCTGGAATTCATAAATTCCAATGCCTTGGATCAACTTATTCCCACCCCCACCAGGGGCAGCAATATCCTAGACCTGGTCATTACCAACATGGGCAACCGGTGTTCCACACCAGAGGTCAATTCCTCGTTGGTCAGATCCGACCACAAGCTAATCACCCTAGACATCCACATCCCGCCCCACCCCCAATTAGGGGAAACCACCATAAAAAACTTCTCCAAAGCCAACTTCACACTTCTTAAGACAGAAGTAGCAAACTTCATGACACCCATGCAGATGGACAATAGAGGTATGACTGCTTAATCCTACACAAATGCACTTTATAAGCACTTACATGAGTGCATGGATCATGCTATCCCTAATAGAACCATTATGCTATCCTCCAAAAAAAGGAAGCCAATCTGGTGGTCCTCTGCCATAAACAAACTCTACAACAGAAGAAATGAACTGTTGCAAAAAAGAGTGAAATCCCATAACTGGAGGAACTCGCTGGTCAACTTCAGTAAGAAGCTGAGATCCCTCATAAAATCCTCCAAAGCTAGTTAAGAAAACAAAATTGCCACTGACTCTAAAGACATCCACAAAGCATTCTATGGCTATGTCAAGAATCTCAATGGCAACACTCAGATCTGAGTTACAGCACAATGGCACTAAATATACAGAACCAACTGACATTGCCAACATCCTGGCAGATAGGTTCATTGCTAACTTTACCCCCCTCTCACCCCTAGAGGGCCCATCTCTATACCAGAAAAATGAAAAGTTCCTGTAATCATGGCTGCACAGGTAAAAAACACACTCTCCAAAGCCAAGAACACAGCATCCATGGGACCTGACAATATCGCAGGCTGCATTCTGCACGAACTACAGAATGAACTGGCACCCTACCTAAGTACCATGTTCAATCATAGCCTCACCTCAGGCTTTGTGCCCACTGAATGGCACATCACAACGGTTATCCCACTCCACAAAGGGGGAGCCATGATGGACCCCGGGAACTACCACCCCATTAGCCTGATGAGCCTGGTCTGCAAGGCCGTGGAACTCATAAACAAAGACATTGGTAATCTCCAAACTCTGGACCCTACCCAGTTCGGGTTTGTAAAAGGCAGATCATGTCTCCTAAACCTGATGGACTTCTTTGAAGCAGTCACCAAAGCCATAGATGTGAGGGTAAGGTGGTTCACACAGCTTATCTAGATCTCGCCAAGGCTTTCGACACCATCCCCTACTCTGGAATTATAGATAAGCTCACTAAACTAGGTATAAATCCCTATGTCACAAGATGGGTTGCCAACTGGCTCCACGGACAGAACCCACACTGTGAAAGTAGCAGACTCCATATCCGACTTCAGACCAGTGACAAGTGGATTACCACAGGGTTCAGTCCTGGGTCCTCTCCAGTTTGGTATCTACTTTGAAGTACAGGCTAACACAGAAGGTCTTTGGCTAACAAAGTTTGCAGATGACTGCAAACTAGGAGCCATAACCGAAACTCCTAACGATGTGGACATACTGCAAAAGGGCCTCACTGAGACAGATGCCTGGTTAGCCTGAAGCTTAATGCTAAAAAGTGTATTGTCATCCCCTTTGGTAAAAACTATGTACCCATGAACTACCACATAAGTGGTAGTCTACTTAACACCGAAAGTGTGATGAGACCTTGGGACACAGGTGGACAGTAGTCTCTCCTTTGATAATCACTTCGCCACAGCGGTCAGGAAATCCTTCTACGTGGCTCACCTCATCACAAAATGTTTCTTATCCAGAAAAAAAGAGGTCATTATTCCCCTCTACTCATCACTCATTAGACCCATTACAGAGTACAACACCCCTTTTGGTATGTACCTCACAAGACATCTACAACAATTGGAAAGGCCACAGAAATACCTCACAAAGAGGATTACTGGCCACAAACAGATGCCCTATGCAGACTGTCTCAAAAAACTCCAGCTTTACTCCGTCGCATATCGCCTACTCAGAGGCGAGCTCTGCCTAATATACAGAGCTATGTCAAACCCAGAGCTGTTGGACATGCTCCACTTAAAGAAATCCCAATCCCTCTGAGCTACACACTCTAGGGACCTAAACCTTGTCACCACAATAAACAGAACATGCTGGAGGGATAGATTCCTGTCCCAAAGACTTCCCATACTCTGGAACAGACTACCTGTCTGTGTCAAACAGAGCTCCTCATTAGCACTCTTCAAGAAAAATCTTGATGATTGGATGGGAAATAGGAAATTCACCCCAGGGATCAGTTATGTGGCTCTGTTTGACAGGGGCACAGGAAAATAATTTTCTTGGGTGGCGAAAGCCAGGGTACCTTTTTGGCTAGACATATATAGGCCCTAGGGCTAATAGCCTAGTACCTGCCTATGAACCTATGTGCCTCATTTCATATGCAGCTGATGGAATGAGTAGGGCAGCGAGTACAGCCATTGCTCTTAGGAAGCACTCCTGGATGCGCTTGTGTTCCTTCACGGGAGCCCTTCAGGTTATCCTTTGTAAACACCCCGTTTGGTGGCTTGTCCCTTTTCGGGCCCAAAGTTAAGGAAACTTTAACCAGGTGTGAGCAGGACGGAAAGACTGTCTGCCATCGGAGTCTGTTTTTCCAAAAAGCCCAGGGAGCCTTTCAGGGCTCATGTGGTGAAACCCCCTCCAGGGGCAGAGGAGGGGACAATAATGAAAGACGCCACCCTTGTGACAGAGGGGGTCCGAAAAACAGCACAACAGAGATCACTTCTTTGGGAAGCCCTACCAGTGCTCCTGAAAGCAGGCCCGACTGTCCTGCTTTGGAGGCAGTAAGGGTTCGCTTATCTTTGTACCCAGACGCCTGGCTCAAAATAAATGGCAACTGGGTATGAAGTATTTCCAGAGGATACTTCATTCCATTTGCCACACCCCCTCCACCGACAAGGAAAATCCCAGATGTTCCACCCAGTTCCAGGGAACAAGCAACAGTAGAGGTCCAGACGTTGCTAAGAAAGAGTTATCTAACCAGTCCCAGCAGACCAGACAGGATCCAGAACTTACTCAAGATTCTTTTTAGTTCCAAAAAAGACAGGGGACTGGAGGACCTATATTGGACCTTAGCAGACTAAACAAATCTGTAAAGAAAGAGAAGTTTTGGATGTTCACGCTTTAGTCAATACCTCCCTTTTTGGGGAAAGACAATTGGATGCGCTCGATAGATCTCCAGGATGCGTACTACCACATAAAAATGGCCAGGCCATCCAGGGATCATCTGTGCTTCCGGCTGGGAGCCAGTCATTACTAGTTCCGAGCCCTGCCCTTTGGTTTCACTACAGCCCCCAGAGTGTTCGCCAAATGCATAGCAGTGGTCACGGCTCACTTGAGACGTTTAGGATTCCAGGTGTTTCCATACCTAGACGGTTGCCTCCTTACCGCCACCACCAGGCATCAACTCATTCAGGCCAGGGAGTCCACTCTGCAATCAGCTGGGCATTACAATAAACTCAGAAAAATCTGCCTTGTCGCCATCACAGCATATCATCTTTATCGGAGCAGAACTGGACACCACCACACTAAGACTTCCAGTAGAAAGAGTCTTACTTCTCCATCAGCATGTCCGCATTTTAATATCCAAAAACAAAGCACCAGCATCAGAAGCTCTGAAATTGTTAAGAATGATGGCAGCAGCAATTCTAGCCATACCACTAGGTCATATGCACATGCTGATACTACAGTGGCTGCTGTTCACTCAGTGGTCTTAACAAGAGCTTCCCATGTCTCACATGATAATGATCACAAATTCCTGTAAAAGGGATCTTCAGTGGTGGTTGACCTCACTTCATGTTATGATAGGACACCCATTTGTGTTACCCCCTCCAGTGGCCACAGTGACCACAGACACTTCCCTGATAGGGAGGGGGGGGGCATTTTCAGGGAAAGACGGCCCAAGGCACATGGACCGATCAAGAGACACATCTGCATATCAATGTCCTAGAGATGAGAGCAGTAGTTTTGGCGTTCCAGTACTTCCAGGACTCTTCCTGTCGGTACGATTGCAATTCAGACAGACAACATGTCAGTGGTCTGGTATTTGAACAAACGGGGAGGAACCAGATCATACCCCCTTTGTTGCGAGGCCCTCAGAGTATGGCAGTGGGCTATTTCCACCCAATGCTTTCTGTTAGCAATGCACATCCCGGGGAAATCTGGAGTGATAGACAAGCTGAGCAGATCAGTTTTGTTGCCCCACAAGTGGTCCCTCAAGACGGAAATAGCGGACAGGATATTCTGCAGGTGGGGCCAGCCTTGCTGCGACCTTTTTGCCAGTCACGTGAACACGAAATGCAGAAGCTACTTTGCCCTGATTCCTCCTCCAGGAGAATCCCCAAGGGACGCACTCATTCACGATTGGCCCCCGGGTCTCCTTTATGCATTCCCACCAATTCCATTGATACCCAAGGTATTACAGAAAGCAAAAGCCCTGGGAAGGACCATTATTGTAATAGCTCCTCATTGGCCTTGTCAGATTTGGTTCCCATTCCTTCGACTTCATCTTTTGGAGGACCCCTGAATTCTGGACCCAGTTCCGGACCTTCTGACACACACGTTGGGGGAACGTCATCCCTCTCTGCAGTCCCTGAAGCTGACAGCTTGGCTGCTCCAATTCCCATCATAGCCAGGTTCCATAACCTTTCCAATGAGACAAAGCAAATTCTCCTATCCTCTCATAAACCTACGAGGAAGCTATACCTTAGCAAATGGGAAAAAAAAATTCAGTATGGGCCTCTAAAAACAATATTGATCCTTACCAAGCCTCTATGGCCTCTTCTAGAATTCTTAACCATGATATTCAGTTAAAGGAGCTGCAGCAGCAACAGTCCATGTTCAACTTGCTGCCATTTCTAACTTTCATTTGGGATTTGAAGGATTGAATATTATGTCACACAAATTATCCAAAGCCTTTCTTAAAGGGACCTTTCATATTAGACCACCTGTGAAATCTCCCTATTCTCCATGGAATCTAAATTTTATGCTTTCCCCCATAATTCTTCCACCATTTGAACCAGCTTCCTCATGTGATCTCAGAATTTTGTCATGGAAAACCATCATTTAGTGGCTATTACTTCTGCCCACAGTGTGTCAGAGCTTCAAGCCTTGTCCATCAAGCCTCCTTATTTGATTCTCCTTGGACAAACCCCTCCTTCTTGCCCAAAGTTTGCACTGAAACCAATCTCAACCAAATTATTGATTTGCCGGTTTTCTTCCCCAACCATTCCAACAATCTAGAGTACATGCTGCACATACTTGATGATGTTCACAGACAGCTCAGATTCTGTTTGGATAGAACAAAAGATTTCAGGAAATTAGACCAGCTTTTTGTTTCATTTTCAGATTCCAGGAATGGTATGTCAGTGGCTAAAACAACTCTAAGTGGTTATCTGATTGCATCACTTTTGCTTATTCAGCTGCCAATATGCCCTAACAGTATAAAATTAAAGCTCACTCAACCAGAGCACTTTCTACATCCTCTGCTTTTTCTGCCAGACTTCCTATTGATAACATTTGCGCAGTAGCCACTTGGTCAAAACCTCATACCTTTATCACTCATTACCAAGTTGACAGGGCCTCTAGGGACAGGACCTCCTTTGGATCAAAGTTCATGAGAAATATACTCCTGAGAGCCACCCAAGGTAGATGGTGCTTAGGACACTACCCATCAGTAGATAATGAACGGCGAGATAGAACAACTTCACATGAAGAAGTTATGTACTTACCATAACATTCCATATGAACTGTTCAGCTCGTCTTTATTCTTATGTCCCTCCCTCCTACCCCCTCCTGGGCTCTCAGAAGACCTAGATGCTAGATCCTTCCTGGTCACTCAACCCTTCTACTCTCTCTCTCTCTCTCTCTCATGGAGTTATGGAATGACATATGGTATCATTTATACACAGCAAACAAGATCTGAGATAACTCGGTGCATCATGGGATAGCTACTTGAAATCCTCGAGCATTATAGTAGGTGCTGACTCAGAGCCCAGGGATCGGCTCCGAACCCATCAGTAAAGAATGAAAGCGAGATTAACAACTCACATGGAACGTTATGGTAAGTACATAACTTCTTTTTACTTTCTGTTGACTAAGTCGTGCTAAAAGTTTTTGTGCTCTGGAGTTATCAAAAAACAGTTGCTTAACAATAATTTTTCTAAATTCATGCATATTATCCAGGTATTCCCTAATTTTCTCTTTAGCACTTTGCATTTGAACCTCTTCTTGTTCTGTGAGAACCCCCTTATTCTGCAATAATTTAACCTTTGTTAGCCTCTCTAAATAATTCTTGTTACTTCTTAACCATCTCTCTCTCTTTCTTTCATTTCTACCCTTTAAGTTCTGAAGGAATTTCTATTTTCCCTAATAACTCTCGAATAATTTCCACTACTCATTCCTTAAATTCCTCTCATGTGTTGTCAGTTTTCACCTTATCCTCACAGATAGGTTAGAATCCGACTCTCTCATCGGTCTCAGCCATTACCAAAGCTCATGGTCAGAAACTTTGCTCTTGGTCACCTCCCCTTTGCACAGAATGCAACTCGGGCATTATCTCAGATCTTGTTTGCCACTTCTTGAAGAACGTTGATCGCTTTTGCTCTTGGGCTTGGATAAGTGTTTTTTCTAATTTTCTCTCTTGTAGTCATAGTTCTTCTCTATAAAGTTAAACTTCACTATTGTTTCTGTGCTGAATACCTATAGTCCTCTTTTTTTCTTTACCTTTTCGGTAATCTTCCCTACCGTTGCTGGTAGGCCCATTCCCTTCCCTTTTTTAGTGGTTGCTAAATCGTTCACTATTTGTTGGTAGTTATCTTCCCCTCTGCTTTTTCCTGTAAAAACAAAAAAACTATTCTTTCCCAATTTTCTCTGCATCGCCCGCCCGTGTGTGTGTGATCTATATTGGTCGACTCTACTATGGCTGACAAACCTGATAGGCCGTTAGGTTTCAAAAAATGTGAGAAATGTGGCATGAAGATGCCTTTAAGTGATTCATACAATGTTTGTGTATTGCTTGGGGGCATTACACCTCCAAACAAGATTGTAGTATCTGTCATGGTTTCAACCAAAGGGTCTTGGTTGACTGTAATAACAGATTAATGTTGAAAGGTCTGCTTCCCTTTTCTGAAGCCATTGCTGGTTTGGACTCCTTCTCTTTTAGCCAATCCAAACATCAGAAATGCCATTCTTTGACTCCGAGAGATTCCTCGGAACCATCAGAAAAGAAATTTAAACTATCAGATCCATCAGGGCCTTCGGATCTGAGTACTTCTAAGGATGGATCAGACAGATCCTTGGAGTGGTCAGGTCGTTTGGCTTCATTAAGATTGGATTGGACTGATAGTCTGACACTGGTGAAAGTTATTTCTCCCTGCAGACCTAGGCCTAGGTCTCCACCCTTATCTTCTCGGTCCACCAGAAGCCTTTCAGATGATGTGGATAGAGTGGTGCAAAGGCTCCTAAGCACTCTGGAGCTGGCCAAGCTTTTGTTGGATCCGAACCCATGGGCTTCGGATCCTACCAAGTTGCCCCATCCTGATTCCTGTTCCCCTTCCGACTTCCTTCCAAGCATTGGATTCGAGAGATTTGATCAGCCAGATCCATCCAACATCTGATTAGAGGATTTATACTTCAGATCAGACATTTGCCTTGAGTGCCTTTGCTCAGTTGGAATCAGAGGACTCTTGGAGCAGTTTCACACTGGTCTGGTCCAGGGATCGGGTATCGACTCGAAGGCTTTTGGATCGGTCCCTGGTCCTCGGAGCTTTGGCTCAGGCTTCATTCTAGAACATTCTGTCTTCTGGAGCTGAGCATGTGACAGCTCCAACTGTTTCCTTGTCATATTTGAAAGCCTACTCTGTTCAGGAGCAGATTGCTTTTGGGGCTCTGAGGAGAACTGTGTCTTCTCCAGCCTCTCGGACTGGGTCTTCTTTCGATCTCCAGACCCTTTTTGTTCAGCTGGAGTGTCTTCCTTCTGGGCCATCTCTTCCACAGGGACTGCGAGAACCTCACCCTCAGGGTACTACAGTTGGTAGCTCTGCCTCTTGCAAAACCTTCCTGGAGTAGCCCACCAAGGAAGTCCCTAGGAAGAGGACTTGCAAGAGGAAACATTTAGACTAACCTGAGGAGTCTGTCACTTGATGAAGGTGAGAGATCCCCACGGTCATGTCCTGAACATGTATCCTTCGGGGACATCCTTGAATTATTGAAGTTGAGAGGTGGCTGGCAGTCCAGCAATCCTTCTCCAGAGGAGTTAGTATACCTGAAGGCCTTTGGATTTGACCTTCCTCCTCTTAGGTGACTCTGCTTTTGGACGAACTTACTGAGTTAATTTCTAAAAAGGCATGGGAGACTCCAGATTCTCTTGAGCCCACCTTTGGGAGAGCAAATAAATTCATTACATCCCCTGTAGACAAAAAGTTTTGAACCAAAGGGGTTGTGGAAGATGCCATGGTTACAGTGGCAGCAACCAAATAGGAACTCTGAGACTAGTTCCACTTTCCATCCTCTGAATAAAGATTCCTGGATGATGGATAGGTTTGAGCTGTACGGTCCCTGAATTACTTGGCTCACTTCACTAGGTTGCAGAAGGATCTGATCAAAGAGCTTTCAGATTCCCTTGAAAGGAGGAATAGATCAAGGGTCACGAAATGCTTATATGCGTCTCATTTCCTATGCAGCGGCTGGAACATGTAGGGCACCGGGTTCAGGCATATCTATGAGGAGGCAGGCCTGGATGCAGCTTTGCAACTTCATGGAGCCTTTTGTCTT
The DNA here is from genome assembly GCF_019279795.1 of Protopterus annectens. Taxonomy (NCBI): domain Eukaryota; kingdom Metazoa; phylum Chordata; order Ceratodontiformes; family Protopteridae; genus Protopterus; species Protopterus annectens. The sequence goes on along the minus strand of NC_056743.1, from coordinate 929,219,173 downwards.
ACTTTGTAAATGCCCCTTTTGATGGCTTATCCCTTTTTGGGCCTAAAGTGAAAGAGACACTGCCCAGGTATGAACAGGAAGATAAGACCCTGCCTGCCATGGGCATATGTTTTTCCACAAAGACCCTACTCTAAAGGCCAGAGGGGCAGCAGAAAGATGTGGTTCGAAAATTGCAGGGTTCTTTCCAGGACACACATGGTGAGACTTCCCCCAGGGGCAGAGGGGGAACAATAATGGAAGACTCCCTACTCACGGCAGAGAGGGTCCTCAAATCCAGGCTCCAGAGAAATGTTCGTTAAGACCTTCCAGCAATCCTGAAGGGATTGCTTTGCCCTGGAGGCAATTAAGGGATGACTGTCTCTGCACCTACAAGCCTGGCTAAAAATAATAAATGACAAGTGGGTGCAGTACATCATATCCAGGGGCTAGCTTTTCCCTCTTTTACAACCCCTTCCCACAATAAAGAAGATCCCGGACGTTCCAACCAGTCAACGGGAACAGGCAGCCATTCAAGTACAAAAGCTGCTTGACAAAAGAGTCATCCAAGAAGTCCCACCAGACCAGATAGTAATTTGGAACTTACTCAAGGTTCTTTTTAGTTCCAAAGAAAACAGGGGACTGGAGACCCATTCTGGATCTCAGCAAACTCAACGAATCAGTAAAAAAGGCAACTTTTCAGATGGTCATGGTTCAGTCCATTCTTCCTTTCCTGGAAAAGGACAGTTGGGTGTGCTCTATAGACCTTCAGGAAGCATACTATCACATAAAAATAGACAGATGGTCCAGAAGGTACTTGCGCTTCCGGCTGGGAGCCAGTCACTATCAGTTTCAAACTCTGCCCTTTGGACTCACTACAGCCCCAGAGTGTTTACCAAATGCATGGCAGTAATAACAGCTCACTTGAGACAGTGCGGATTCTGGGTGTTTCTGTATCTAGACGACTGCCTCATCACCACCCCAACCAGGCTCGCCGGGTCTTACAGACTCTCAGTTCGATGGCTGCAACAGTCGTTCTAGTTCCATTGGCACGTTACCACATGAGAATTCTCCAGTGGCTCTTATCAGTACAATGGTAGTTCCTAGAGCTCTCCATGTCTTTCAAGATTCGCCTCACCAGTCTTTGCAAGCAGGACCTTCTCTGGTGGCTTCAGTCCAATCAGGTGACTCAGGGTCATCCATTTGTTCCTTCCAGCCCAAGGCTACGGTGACCACGGATGCTTCCCAGATAGGGTTTGGGGGGGCATTATCTGGGGGAGACAGTCCAAGGCACCTGGTCCCCCATTGAGGCCAATCTGCATATATATGTCATAGAGATGAGAGTGGTGCTTCTGGTGTTGCAAGCAATTCAGGACTCTCTCCCTCAAGGGACTATTGCAGTACAGTCCGACAACATGTCAGTAGTCTGGTACATCAGTAAACAAGGGGGAACCAGATCGTATCTCCTGTGTCGAAAAGCTTTCAGGGTATGGCAATGGGCAATTTCATCCAACCATTTCCTGATAGCAATGCACATTCCTGGGAAATCCGTGATAGCAGACAAAATGAGCAGGACTATTCTAATGCCTCAGGAGTAGTCCCTCAACCAGAGAGCAGAGAGTTGCAGAGATGATTTTCCGTTGCTGCGACCTTTTCGCCTCGCCAGTGAACAGCAAGTGCAGCAACTACTTCACCCCAATTCTCCCTCCAGGGGAGTCCCAGAGGGATGCTCTCTTGAATGATTGGCCCCCAGGTCTTCTGTATGCCTTTCCTCCTACCCTATTGATTCCAGCCTTCTTATGGAAAGCCAGTCAGTTGATGAGAACAATAATCCTAATTGCACCCTACTGGCCTCAACAGATTTGGTTTCCCTTCCTGCGGCCTCTTCTTCTGGACGAACCTTGGATTCTGGACCCAGTTTCAGATCTCCTGTTGCATCCAATGGGAATGGTTCATCCAAATTTACACAATCTCAAGTTGACAGCTTGGCTGCTCCATTTCTGGTCTTAGCCAGGCAACATCTCTCTTGCTCTGTCCGGCAAATTATTCTTTCATCTCTCAAATCCTTCACCCATAAAATTTATCACAGTAAGTGGAATTGTACTTGTTGGGTGAAGAGCCCTGGCTTAGATTCTTTCATTGCTCCTATTCATACAGTCTTGGATTTTGTAGTACAACTTTTTAATGAAGGTGCAGCTGCAGCTACTGTTAAGGTCTAGCTAGCAGCCATATCAAATTTACGTTCAGGTGAAAAATGGGTCTTAGTTAATTTCTCACAAGCTCTGCAAAGCCTTTTTGAAAGGTACAATTCTTTTAAAGCCCCCGTACAAAGATCCTTCACCATCTTGGAACTTAGATATTGTTCTAAGGCACATTATCTGCCCCCCCCTCCAAGCCAGCAGCACACTGTGACCTGAAATTCTTGTTTTGGAGAAAACTCTTTCTCGTGGCAATCATGTGTGCTAGAAGGGTGTCTGAACTCCAAGCCTTGTTATCGCAACCACCTTATTTTTTCACGAGGATAGAGTCTCCCTGTAATACTAATCCTTCTTTTCTACCCAAAGTGGTTTGAGAGATTGCATTGAGTTGCCAGTTTTCTTTCCCATTTTTCAAAATAAAGGGGAGTATTTGTTACAATTGCTAGATGTTCACAATTATGTTTCTACCATCATAGGACAAAGGATTTTAGGAAATTGATCAGCTGTTTGTAGCCTTTTCAGATAGTAGTAAAGGTTTCCCTGTCTCCAAGGTGACTTTAGCCAAATGGCTGTCTCAATGCATTTCTTTTATTTACCATTCTCAGAATAAGCAATTACCCAGACATGCTAAAGCTCATTCTACTAGAGCCATGGCTACCTCCTCTGCCTTCCAATCCAGGATTCCATTGGACAGTATTTGTGCTGCAGCAGCATGGACCAATCACCATACCTTTATTACTCATTACAAATTGGATTTGGTTTCGAATGTAGAGCTTCATTTAGATCTATGGTCCTGAGGAATATTCTTCCTTGAGCCACCCAAGATTTAGGATGCTAGAGACTGTCCCATCCATGAGGATAAGGTGAAAACTGACAACATCATATAAAGAAATTATGTACGTTCCATAACGTTCCATGTGTGCTATCTATTTTCACCTTTTCCTCCAACACACCCTCCAACCCCCAACTGAGGCTTCTGATGGATTGAGATATCCTGGATTATACATTCCTTTTTTATTCAATATTAACCTTGCACTGGCTTCATCTCCTTTCAGAGGAATATTTGCCCTGGGGATCCTTCTTTCCCTTTCTTTTCTGCGTATGTTTAAATATATGTGTGTGTGTTTATATATATATAAAATAATCTTGAAATGCTGAAATATCGAATTTCAATATCTCGAGACTATAAAGCCGAAAACTCGCAAACCTGAAACCCAAAAGCTGCAAACTTTAAAAAAACACTGCACCACACAAACAAATGGAAATACACCTACCTTCCGACACTACAACAAACCAAAACAACACAAACGAACACAACAAAACACACACACCTACCCTTCCTATAAGCAGGGGGGCAAGCCCCCTTGCACCTCCATGTTGGGGGCTGTGCCCCCCACACCCCTGCTACTTATATATACTAACTCCGAGGTCGCACTAAACACCAAAAGACAGTAAACTCAACAGCACACATTCTACACCCCCTTACACAAGCACACATCACATACATACAACCACCACCACTCTCAATACTTACACACTCACACTCTTACCTACCTACCTTAACCCACACCTAAAACTCTCCAACACACTCACATAACAAAAGCTCTCCCCAAAACTCTTAAAAAAATAACACTTACCTAACGTGCCATCAGTACTACCAGTTTGACATTTCCAGGTTTGATATTCTCCAGTTTTGCGCAACTGCAGTTTTGACACTGATCTGGAGATACTGAAATTTGACATTTCAGTATTTCGAGATTCCAAAGTGAACCTATGTATATATCTCATTAGCAAACAAGATCTGAGGTAATGCCTGAGGTGCATTCTGGGTAATGGGGAGGTGCCCAAGAGTGAAGTTTGTTAATATGAGCTTTGATAATGGCCAAGTCAGATCTGAACCTATCTGTGAGGTAAAAGGTGAAAATGGACAACACACATGGAATGTTATGGTAAGTACATATTTTTTTTTAATAAGTAGGTGGAAAAGCATCAGTGTCTCATTTGTATTTCATTACCCTGCATTTTCATCCTAGTTGTTATTTGTGTAGAATCTGAAATAGTTATTGGATGTGTGTCAAAGCTTTCAATTAAATGTACATGTTCCAATGAAATATAATTTCTGTCTACTCTAGCCCAGTATTGTACCTTTTGCAGTAATATGTAAATTATCTGAGTTCCTACTGCAGAATTCAGGTCTTACATACCAAATATTTTCATAACTATCTTCCCTCATTTGTTATATTTTCCCTTCTAGGTCCCCCAGATACATCATCACTGTTGCAAACCAAATTCCCATGCCTACATATAAGTAATATGCCCTACGGAAAGCTGATTATTCCCTCCAAAAATTTTTAATCTCCATAATAGCAGTTTTAGGTGGAATTTACATACATGCCAGCATAATCCTTATCCCTTGCCAGTGGCCCCTTATTAATATCTTTTTCCCTTCTGTCTCTATTGGAGATCCTCTGGCAGTTAATATAAGTACTCCTCTTTTAGTTTCTCCCCATTACTCTGCTGAATATCCATCCCGAAATCCTTTCTTTATCAAATTCACATGCTCATTTCTTTCCAAATGTGTATTATGTAGCAGTGCTTTTTGCACTCTGGATTTCTTAATATAATTAAATAGTTTGCTTTTGTATGTACCTGTGAGACCATGAATTTTTCAAAGTAATATGTTTAATGTAGCCATTATAAGTTATTCCCACCTACCATATATGACAGATTTTTTAAATATCTATTTCTAGCTTTTGTTTTACATGCATCAACGAATATCTGGCAGGCTGATACTTTATACAGTTGTTTCTTGTCATCACCTATTGCAAGACTTTTTATTTTAATGAAAACCCTAAAAAAAACACCCCTAGAAACAATAGTCCCAAATAAACAGCTGCACATACAAGTATCAACTAACCTAAGATTAAAGTTAGCTATGATAAACTGCATGTTTCAGCTTGTGCTCCTACTTACACTAATTGTTGTTTATTTTCTTATCTTTATTCCCCTACCAGAACTGAAAATCAGCTTATATGCTTTCAGAATAGCATTAACTTTTAGCCTTAAGAAATATGCACTATCTTTAAATAAAACTAAAATTTTCATTGTTCTGTTAAATGCATTAAAGTATTTGGTTACCAGAAAAGCTGCTATCACTTATTTGCTTCCAATAATTTAAAATGTTATTTTTACTGTGCTGCTTGTACTTGTACCTTTAAAGTTTCAGTAAGCAATGTCCAGACCTCTCGATTTATTGCCTTCACCTTGTCATCCTGTTTCTATGGAAACATAACAGAATTTACTTCTGTGCTAACGCTGAACATGTATTTACCAAAGAAAAACTATTCATAACATTGTGGTCCCTCATATAAAAAACCCACTTGCTTAAACAAAAAAACTTAGATTAAGCCAAGAGCATTAATTCAGACATTCACCTATGCAAAAGTAAAAGAAAACATTTCAGCTCTACACATATTATATTAAATTATAGTAGATTACATTATGTTCTATTCTATTCTATTCAGTCTAATTTTACATCCCATGCCCCACCCCAGCAGCCCAAGATTGCAGTCTGTTAACTAAGATGTGCTTTGTCCAGTCTTTCTGCTCTTTTTACATTGTTATGCCTACATTTCTTAAAAGTAAAAAAATAAGGAAAAAGACATTGTTTACTTTAGTATCCTTATCACACACAACATGAAAATGCTTTATTGTATAAAAAGCAATTTATATCAAAAGATGCTTTCTACAAATATGCTTAAGAAAATAAATGTTTTCCCTCCTTAGTGTCCATCCAAACATCAGTAACATAAAGTGGGCACTTGCTTATCAGACCACCCACTAGTTTAACAAAGTCAACAAAAATCCAGTCTTTCTAAACCTGTTTTTCTTGTAAAACCATATTTCTCAAATGTGGTTGATTCTTTATAGTCTCACATTTATTCACTAATTTCATTGTTGCTGGTAGTCTTCCTGTTCATCTCCTAATCTCAGACTCTGGCTTAACATTAAGGTACCTTGATTCTTCTAGTCAACTCCTGTGCTTTTTTCTGGCTCTCAAGCATTTTCCTTTGGAACATTGAAAAAGGATTTACTAGCAAAGTCTCTCTATGAGCTTAAATATATGAAGAATGAGAAGCAGAGTCCCCTTCTGTTTGGTGGCTCACTTTTTGTTGGAGAAGCTTGTATTTCCTCCTTAGCCTTAACTACATAAAAAAATTACTTTGATCCTTCAGGAAAAAAAAATATTCTGAAGACAGATGATACAGCACAGCATAGGATCATAGGAAGTTTGTAGGCTATCGAACCAGAAGCAATTTCAAACCTAGCTGTTTCATCCCAATGTGATGTCATAGATTCTCCAGTCAATACCCAGGATTGTATTGAGTATTGACTACCCATGTCCAGGAGGGTTGTTGGCACTATCCCTGGTAAGAATTTACAGTACACACGAATCACTAAAAACGCTAAGATTTAATAAGAAGCTTTCGGGTTATCCACCCTTCATCAGCATATAAAAACAATTAACTTTTTCAAGTTTTAAATAGAGGTTCAATTAAAATCACATGATACAGTCAGCCTACCAAATAATGTTCATTTTATAACAATTAAAATTTAATAGTGACTAGTTTCTACTTGCATTATGTATAACTATAAATATCATAAGATATCAAGGCGTAATGAAATGCAGAACTATATACATAAATAAACCTATAAATAAAACGTAGAAAGCATATAAAATTTCCATCAGATATTATCTCTCTGTCTTTTTATCAGTATCGGCTTTAAGCTAACAGTACTATTTAGGCCTGGTGGTGAATCTGCTTGCAACCTAACAATCCATTCATATTCTCTCAGTTCAAGTTCATTATTTATATCACCCCCTCTTGGATTCATACTTATTACATTTATACCCCTAAATCTAAATGTATGTGCACTGAAGACCATAATATGTTTAAGAAGACCATTGATGTTAAGTTGTCAATCTCGCCTTCATTCTTGCTGGATGGGTTCGGAGCCGATCCTCGGCTCCGACTCGGCACTTGCTTAGCTTGAGAACTCCTTTTACCAGCTCGAGGCAACCCTATATCCCATGATGCAAGGCGAGACTACCCCAGATCTCGTTTGCCGCTTTGCGAAGAGGTCTCTTTTTTGCCAGCTCAGGTGAGTTTGATATTTCAAACAGTTTAGTCTAGGGTTTTACTCTCCCTTTCTTCTTAGTATTAGATAGTGTGTAGTTTTTCTACAGCCCACCCTGTTTCCCCTTTAATTAAATTTTAAAGTTAAAATTGTAAAGTTAAAAATATTTTCAGTTAGGCCTAGGCCTCCCTGTTCTTAATCCCTATCTGAGTGTGTGTTTTTGGGATTAATAGTGTGACTGTTTTAGTGTGTGTGTGTGTGTGTTTTTTTCTTAGACTATGTCTAGGGAAGGAAAGGTCTCAGGCTTCAAGAAGTGTGACTCGTGCTGTCAGAAGATGTCTCTGACAGACGGTCACACTTCTTGTGTTTACTGCCTGGGGCCTTTACACCTGCAGGACTCCTGTGCCATATGTCATTCTTTTAGCCAGAGAGTCCTGCAGGAGAGGAGGAACAAGTTAATCCTCCGTGGCTTATTAAAGCCAGAAGGTTCACCCACTAAGACTTGGTCGGGTAAACCTTCCAAGCCACCTAAGGTTCAGGCTACAGTGGTTAAGCCTTCCCCGGTGGCTCCGACTCCTTCGGAGTCGAGATCGGCTCCGGCTGGAGCCAATCTTTCTTCCTCTGATGTGGTAGTGTCGGTTCCTACCGGCTCCGACACTCAGTCTACAGTTGCCTTGTCGGCTCCGGCTGGTGCCGACGTGTTATCCAGTATCGGAGCCGAAAAGTCTTCGGCTCCATCTGGAACCCAGAGGACGTCGGCTCCGATGGCTTCGTCCAAGAAGAGATCTCGGTCCCCTTCTTTGGAGTTGATCCACTCGGCTCCGAGGTCTCCTCTTTTGTCGGAATGGAGTCATCAGAGCCGATCTTCGAGATCTTCCAGGCTGTCTGACCACGATTTAGAGAGGGTGGTAAGCAGGCTGTTGAAGTCACAGGCACTAGCCCAAATGCTCCATAGCCCGTCTCAGCAGACTTTGGCTATTGCTCTTCCCCTTGAACTTCCTCCTCCGACTCTCCTCCAGAGTTTGGAGCCGGAGCTTCTCGGGACAGCGACCGTGTCGGCGCCGGAGCCGATACATCCCCTTTCGGCTCTGTCGTCTTCGGCTCCGATCTCCTCCATGAGACCTTCCTTGGAGGGATCCGGTCGTCGAGTTTCTCTTGTCGGCTCCGAGAGGGCTAGTGGCATCGGATCCTTGTCCGACCCCGCTCTCCCTCTCGGGGCTTCGGCTTTGGTAAGCTCGGCACCTACATCGGCCTCGGAGCCTTCTGTCTCAGTGGAGCCGGGAATTCCTGTTTCTTCGGAACGGGAGTATTCTGGTCTCCCTGGGAGGGGAGCCTTTGAGGTGATGAGGAGTGTCCTGGCACCTGAGCCAGGTCAACGGTCCATCCCTTTAGCTGCTCCCTCTTCGGTGCCTGTTGATGTCTCTTGCCAGCCTCTTGCTCTCAGGCCCAGGGATCCATCGCCCCAGGTTTCCCCATTGGGAATAACTTCCTCTTCCGAGGTTTCTCCTGATCCCGCAGGGGAACCCCCGCGGAAGAGGACGTGTAAGAGGAAACACACAGACTCCCCTGAGTCTACAACATCTGATACCGACTTAGATGAGTCGGAGGGTTCCCCTCGGTCCCCCTCTGAGGATGTCTCCTTTTCAGACATCCTTGAACTCCTCAAACAGAGGGGGAACTGGCCTTCCATTGACCCCTCCGAGGATGAGTCGGTATACCTGGAGGCTTTTGGATCCCGACCCTCCACCTCCTGGGTGTCTCCGTCTTTCAACCCACTCATGCAGGTAGTGGCTCGGAAGGCGTGGGCAGCCCCGGATTCTGTGGAACCTGTCCCCAGGAGGCCATCCAAATTTATTATGGCCCCTTCAGACAAGCAGTTTCTTTCTAAGGACGTCTCTGTGGATGCTATGGTGGTGGCGGCGGCCACCAAGAAGGAACTTGCGGATCCTTCCGTGCCTGTCCAGCCTCCTAACAAAGATTCTAGGACCATGGATAGGTATGGCAAGCGGATGTTTTCTTCAGCGACCTTTGCTATGCGTTCGCTGAACTACCTTTGTCATTTCACCAGACTTCAAAGAGATATTCTCAAGGAACTAGGTGAAGTGGTTCAGGATCCTTCAGCTGCTGGGGCTCAAGACAAGATTGCCTCACAGCTAGCAATCCTAAATTCTTTAACCAACTCCTCCATGCGGCTCATATCCTATGCAGCCGATGGAGCGAGCAGAGCCGCAGGCACAGGAGTGGCTCTTAGACGTCAGGCCTGGATGCGGCTTTGTAATTTCACGGACCCCTTTAAGGCGTCCTTCACCAATACCCCCTTTGACGGTTCGGCTTTGTTCGGACCTCAGGTGAAGGAAACCTTGACCAGGTGTGAGCAAGACGGCAAAACTCTTTCTGCCGTAGGAGTCCATTTTTCCACCCCTTCTAGACCCTATCCCAAGGGTCAGAAAGGAGGAAAGATGTGGTTCCGTAAAGCCCAAGGAGCAGCGCCGGACACACGTGGTCAGTTTACCCCCAGAGGCAGAGGGGGTAACAATAATAGACGCCCTAGAGGCAGGGGGGGGTCCCCAGAATCAGGGCAACAGGGAGCCTCTTCCTGATAAGCCCTTTCAGCATCCCTGAGGTGTTGCCCGACTGTCCACCCTTGGAGGCAGTCGGGGGAAGGATATCGCTGTACCCAGTAGCCTGGCATTCCCTCTCACAAGACATGTGGGTACAGTCGATCATATCCGAGGGTTACAAAATCCCCTTCGAAAGGTATCCCGTACCTCACCAATCCCTTCCAGACATCTCACCCAGTCAAAGGGATTTCGCAAAACAGGAGGTTTCAAAGCTCCTAGAAAAAAGAGCCATCCAGACTGTTCCAGCAGACCAAGTAGGATCCGGTGTCTACTCGAGATTCTTTTTGGTCCCCAAAAGGACGGGAGATTGGAGACCTATTTTAGACCTGAGCAATCTAAACAGATTTGTCAAGAAGGCAAGATTCCGGATGGTCACGCTTCAGTCCATTCTGCCCTTTCTGGGCAAGGACAACTGGATGTGCTCGATAGACCTTCAGGACGTGTACTATCACATAAAGATACACAGACGCTCCAGGAGGTTTCTCCGCTTTCGGCTAGGGACCAGTCATTATCAATTCAGAGCCCTGCCCTTTGGCCTCACTTCAGCCCCAAGAGTGTTTACCAAATGCATGGCAGTGGTTACAGCTCATCTGAGACGTCAAGGATTCCAGGTGTTTCCTTATTTAGACGACTGGCTCCTCTCCACCACCACCAAGCATCAGCTTCTTCAGAGCAGAGACTACGATCTGCAGCTTTGCAAAAGGTTGGGAATATCGGTGAATTTCGAAAAATCTTCTCTGCTGCCTTGCCAATCTATCACCTTTACAGGCGCAGAATTAAACACCGTCAGTATGTTAGCCAGACTAACAGATCAGAGAATTCTGGACATCCAAAAATACGTTCGGATCTTATTGCAGAGCAGCAAAGTCAAAGCCAGATTGGTTCTGAAGGTTCTAGGTCTTATGGCTGCGGCCATTGTACTTCTACCATTAGTTCGCTTCCACATGCGTCTTCTGCTGTGGATGTTATTCACTCAGTGGTCATTCCAGAACCTTCCCATGAGGCACGAAATCTTGGTTACACAATCGTGCAGGACTCATCTAACCTGGTGGATATCTTCCCCTCTACTTCATCAGGGCCGACCATTTGTTCCCCTTCCTCCGGTTGCCACAGTCACTACGGATTCCTCTCTGATCGGGTGGGGGGGCATTATCAGGGCAGGATGGTCCACGGGACTTGGCAACCCATAGAGTACCATCTGCACATAAATATCCTGGAGATGAGAGCGGTGCTTTTAACGTTGCAAGCCCTCAACGACTTTCTTCCCGTGGGGACTATTGCAGTTCAAACGGACAACATGTCTGTGGTCTGGTACATCAACAAGCAGGGCGGGACCAGGTCCTATCCTTTGTGTCGAGAAGCTCTCAGACTTTGGCAATGGGCAATCTCCTCTCATCGGTTTCTGATAGCAACGCACATCCCCGGCAGGTCCAACCTCTTAGCGGACAGACTGAGCAGAGCCATTCTCCTGCCTCACGAGTGGTCTCTCAATCAATTGGTAGTGGACAAGATATTTCTGAAATGGGGCACCCCTTGTTGCGACCTTTTTGCTACACCCCAAAACAACAAATGCCCGGACTTCTTCACCCTCTTTCCCCTACCAGGCCAACCCCTGAGAGACTCTCTAACCCAGGATTGGCCCCGGGGACTTCTGTACGCCTTTCCTCCTTTCCCCTTAATTCCACAGGTCATTCAGAAAGCTACCGTTTTGAGAGCCAAGTTGATTCTCATTGCCCCTTACTGGCCTCGACAAATTTGGTTTCCGACCCTACATCGTCACCTCCTGGTGCAGCCTTGGCATCTGGACCCAGTTCCGGATCTTCTGATCCACCAATCGGGTCAACAGCACCGGGCCATTCGTTCTCTCAACCTCACTGCTTGGTTGCTCCACTTCCTTCCCTAGCCAGGCTTCCTATGATCTCTGATCCTGTCAGAGATATCTTAATAGCTTCCTTGAAGTCGTCCACCAGAACGGTTTATGCTAGCAAGTGGCGACGTTTTTCCCTATGGGCAAACTCCAGGCACATTGATCCTTTTACTGCTCCTGTGCATTCTGTTTTAGATTTTCTGGCTGAAGTTTTTCAGTCAGGATCTTCTTCATCAACAGTTAAAGTTCAACTGGCGGCGATTTCCAAATGTCATGTTGGCTTGCAAGATCATAACATTATGTCGCATAGACTATGCAAAGCTTTTCTGAGAGGAGTTTTTCTCCTAAAGCCTCCAATAAAACATCCTCCTCCACAATGGGATCTGAATTTGATGTTAGCATCCTTGATTTTACCCCCCTTCGAACCGTCTGCTTCATGCTCCTTAAAGTTACTGACCTGGAAAACAATATTCTTACTGGCTGTCACTTCAGCAAGGAGGGTATCCAAATTCAAGCTCTCTGCATCCGTTCCTTACTTGGTTTTTCACAAGGACAGGGTATCCTTGAGAACAAATCCATCCTTTCTGCCCAAAGTTGTTTCTCAAACTAATATTAATCAATCCATCGATCTACCAGTTTTTTTCCCAAATTATTCTGACAGAGCTGAACAAAAACTTCATTTTTTGGATGTCCATCGTCAGCTCAGATATTATTTGCATAGAACTAAACAATTCAGGAAATCAGATCAATTATTTGTCTCCTATGCAGAAAACAGGAAAGGTCTCCCAGTATCAAAAGTGACCTTATCCAGATGGTTGTCTTCCGCCATTTCTTATGTGTATTCGCTCAGAGACAAGCAACTACCCTCAAAACCGAAGGCACACTCAACCAGGAGCCTTTCCACTTCTACAGCCTTTCAGGATAGGCTACCCATTGATACCATTTGTGCAGCAGCTACTTGGGCCACTCCTCATACCTTTGTCTCTCATCACAAATTAGATTTGGCCTCCAGGGACAGAGCCAGTTTTGGTTCCACAGTACTCAAGAGTCTGTTCCATTGAGCCACCTGGGATACAGGTGCTAGGGACGCGGTCCCATCCAGCAAGAATGAAGGCGAGATTGACAACTTAACATTTAGAAGTTATGTACCTACCATAACGTTCCATGTTAGTTGTCTTCTCTCGCCTTCTTTCTTGCGTCCCTCCCTCCTTCCCCCTGGCCTGGACAGATCTTGAAGAGTTTCTCTTCATCAGATTCACTCTCCTTAGTTCTTTAGAGAGTCTATCTTAAGAACTTTTTGCCTAGTTCTTCTAGGTTAGTTTTGCTCTTCCTTTGGGATTAGTATTATTGGCAGGGTTATTTAGCTGCCAAACGAGATCTGAGGTAGTCTCGCCTTGCATCATGGGATATAGGGTTGCCTCGAGCTGGTAAAAGGAGTTCTCAAGCTAAGCAAGTGCCGAGTCGGAGCCGAGGATCGGCTCCGAACCCATCCAGCAAGAAAGAAGGCGAGAGAAGACAACTAACATGGAACGTTATGGTAGGTACATAACTTCTAATGCATTACTTTCCTTTTTATTTCTGACCTATGATCAATTATACGGTCTTTTAATTTTCTCATAGTTTTTCCTATATAAAATGCCGTGCACATTGTGCATGTTGCTAGATATACTAGCTTTGTCATGTTACAATTTACTGAACAGTTAAAGGTAAACCTTTCTTTTGTTACTGGATGCTGAAAGACTTCACTTTTATCAAAAATATCCATGCAACAGGTACAGTTAAAGCATTTATATGTTCCTTTTTTGCCATGAAATACTATGTCCTTTTTCTTAAAATCTTTATAGCACAGCATTTGTTTTAAGGTCTCCTCATTCCTAAAAGCAAATTTTGGTTTTGGACCTATCAAATCCTTTAGTTCAGGCATTGCTAATAAAATTATCCAGTTTTTTTCTATAATATCACAAACTTCTTTTGTGTTACCATTAAATGTAGTCACATATCTTATTATATTCCTGTCAATATTTTCATGCATACCTTGTGCTAGTAGCATAGGATCCTTACCAAAAATAGGCTTATACTTATCTTTCCTGCCTGAAAGAACCTCATTATATATAGTATTTATACTGTGTATAGGGTAACCATTCCTAATAAATTCATCCTTCATCAAATTTGCTTGATCTATAAAGTTATTTTCCTCGGTATTCAATTTGCTAACTCTTATTAATTGTGATTTAAGAATACCTTTAAACGTATGGGGAACATGCATGCTGTTTCTTTTTAAGTATCTATTCGCATGCACCTCTTTCCTATAGATCATGGTTTCTAATTTATCTTGTTTCTTATATATGTTCACATCTAAAAATACAATGTTTTCAGGTGATGAAACCATTTTAAACTTCAAAAAACTTGTAGTTGCATTTAGATATGTGACATAACTTCTCAACTATATATCAGTGCCATTCCAGACAAAAAAACAGTCATCTACAAACCTACAATATTACTTTACTTTGCTGTTAAGCTCATTATAGTTACTCAATATGTACTCCTTTTCCCATTGGTAGAGCACTAAGTTCGCAAATGTATTTGCTACTGGTGTGCCTATGGCTACTCCAGTAATTTGCAGGTAAGGAATACTATCAAAAATAAACACATTTTTTGTCAAAACCACTTCTAAAAGCATACAGATATTCTTTATTTCTCTAGATTGTAAATCTGTTTCTGTACAAAGAAAACTTCCTATCGCTTCCACGCCATAATTTATCGGAATGACTGTAAATAAAGAAGTTATATCCAAAGTCACAAGCAAGAAATTAGAATTATTTCTTTGTTCATACCAGTTAGAACGCTTTTCCAAAAAAATGTTCTGTATCTTTTGTGACACTAGTACATTTTGATAGATATCTAGATAGTTTCTTCTGCAAATACTTGGACATAGGTTCCGTTATCCATCCTTTGCCTGAGACTGTAGGCCTCAAAGGTGGATCTTCTAAGGATTTATGGATTTTGGGAATCCCATATATTTGTGGTGTCTTAGGGCAAGGTACTGTAAAATAGTTGAACAGATCAATTGTTATATCTTGATTTAATTGCATATCATAGATAACCATATTCACTTCTGAAATATAGTTTTTTATTTCTATGAATTTTATTTGTTTAAATGTTAATGGATCTGCCAGAAAATTTTTAAACTTATGCATATAATCTATCTTATTCATTATCACAGTTGCCCCATCTTTGTCCGCTTGTTTAATGATAATATTATCATTCCCTTTCAAATACTTAAGAGCTGTATACTCTTTATATGATAGGGTAAAGCTTTCCTTTTTATGTCGTTTTGCATATAATAACCTAAGTTCATTCTCAACTATACATAAAAATGCTGATACTACTGGACAGAGCTGTGGTATAAAGGTGCTCAATTTTTTTACAACTATGGTTATCTTCGACATTTTGCTTGGAAATCAATTTTAATGTTAAGCTTCTGGCGAACAGCTTAGCATCAGTTATTGCCTTTACAATGCTGTCTCTAGCAAATGGAATAAACTTCAGCCCATTTCCTAGTAGATCAAAATGGTCAGTTGTTAATTGCTGATGTGATAAATTTACAGTACCTTTTATTAAACATATTGTCCCTCTCAATGGCGTACACTCTTGCTGGATGTCAGCGGACTGCTGTTTTTCCTTTTCATTCCCGGCGTCACTTGTTGAATGTGCTTCTGTAATGGACGCTTCTCCAACGGCTGTTTGTGTTGCATTGTTACCTTTTCTGGTTGTTTCAGACGAAAGGGCAAAAAAGAAGATATTTCCATTTGTTTATTTCTCTCTTTTATGTCTATTTTAGACCTCGTCTGCGAATGTTCGTCCACAGTCGCCTGGATATTAGACGCACCATGTTCAACTGCTTTCTCTGTTTCAGTCACATTCTTCAGAGAGAATTCCTGCCCATGCTCACTGCATGGAGTGCATGCGGAACTCGGTGCACGTACATCATGATTGGTCGGTAGGCATCAGCGGTAATTCAAATTCATCAAGCTGATCCAAGTTCTTGGGGACAGTTCTTTTATTTTTTGTACTAACTACACCTTGAGTATTAATGATATTATTTCATTTATACTCCGTTCTCGGCCATGAAAAAATATGGCCATTTTTGAAATCGGTCAAATCGCATTTTCAAGTCTACTGTCTAACATTTGCACACACAGATGTTACCTTACTCAGTACTTCATTTTCCAGTTTTTCAATTTCATCTATTAGATCCTTTTCTATGCCTTCAAAAAATGTATTCATTAGTTTCATGTAGTTAGCGCTTAATTCAAGGTTTAGCTGCTGCCACTGTACTAGTAACTCTTGATGGGTATTACCATAAGAAGGCATTTTTAAAATGCGTAGTCCACGTGGTATTACACCCAGCTCCAAATAAGCTAAAAAGCTTAAACGCTGCCATTGGAGCTGTTTATACGTATTAACTTTTTTCTCTAGTATATTTAATAAATTGCTGAATTCACCCAGACTTTGGTCAGCGTTTATCTCCTGGGTTACAGGAACATTTGATTGTAATAAAGGATTGCTGGTGTTGTACAAAAGTCTTTTGATTGATGGATTCATCTCGTCACCACGAATTGTGAAGTAGGCTGGCTGAATCTCCCTCCTAAATCAGCGTTTATAGTATCACAAAAGTGAAACTATTGATAGAAAGCTCTTTATCACACTGCAAAACTTGTAAAACAACACACGAATCACTAAAAACACTAAGATTTAATAAGAAGCTTTCGGGATTTTTAAACATATTATGGACTTCAGTGCACATACATTTAGAGTTAGGGGTATAAATGTAATATGTATGAATCCAAGAGGGGGTGATATAAATAATGAACTTGAACTGAGAGAATATGAATGGATTGTTAGGTTGCAAGCAGATTCACCACCAGGCCTAAATAGTACTGTTAGCTTAAAGCCGATACTGGTAAAAAGACAGAGAGATAATATTTGATGGAAATTTTATATGCTTTCTACGTTTTATTTATAGGTTTATTTATGTATATAGTTCTGCATTTCATTATGCCTTGACATCTTATGATATTTATATTTATACATAATGCAAGTAGAAACTAGTCACTATTAAATTTTAATCGTTATAAAATGAACATTATTTGGTAGGCTGACTGTATCATGTGATTTTAATTGAACCTCTATTTAAAACTTGAAAAAGTTCATTGTTTTTATATGCTGATGAAGGGTGGATAACCCGAAAGCTTCTTATTAAATCTTAGCGTTTTTAGTGATTCGTGTGTTGTTTTACAAGTTTTGCAGTGTGATAAAGAGTTTTCTAAGAATTTACAGTACCCCATCCACTCTTCCAGGTTCCTTTTGAACATTGTCATAGAGGTGTTCTGCTTCACATGAATTGCCAGCCTATTCCAAAGATACTGCAGTCACTGGGAGACAAATCTGTCCCTCCAGTATGTTATATTCAAGTCACAGGCCATATCTGGCCCCTGGAACAGGTAGCTCTAGTCCCAGCTTGAATCTCGTACCTGTCTCTCGACATTCTTTGATTGATGGGATAAATTTGCTTGTCTTCTGCCCAGTCATCATTTTCCTCAAACACCCTGTCTCTAATTTTTAATATTTTGCCCTTCTGACACAGTTTTGACAGGCTCGACTCTTTTTGCTGGTATGATTGCATCTTCAGTAATACATATTTTGGCTGTTTTCTCATAGCCAGGTGTGGAAAATACACACAGTATGCCCTTTCAGTTAACAAATCCTGCAATGGGAATACCATTCCAGTTATTTATTTATGCTTTCAATAAAATTAATACAGCCTGTTCCTTCCAGTTTTTCTGGTGGAGCAAAAATCTCATGTTTTCTCTGCATGTTGTGTCCTCTTAACTGTACTATTTCTGAAACATCTTTTTTTTATCAGTTTCATACACAACCCAGTCTTTTCTGCATTGACCCCTGATTTTGCAATTTTATCAGTCATCTGAATACCTTTTTAAAGATTCTTAGATCCAAGGAAAAACAGCTGTGTCAGCGTACAGGGTGTATATCCAAAGTAGTATTTATTGCATAAATTACACAAGCGCTTTCACCCTAACATAATTGTAGGGCTTTTTCAAGTTAATTGTAGGGCTTTTTCAAGTGTTAAAACCAGGGTTTTAACACTTGAAAAAGCCCTACAGTTAAGTTAGGGTGAAAGCGCTTGTGTAAGTTATGCAATAAATACTACTTTGGATATACACCCTGTACGCTGACACAGCCGTTTTTCTTGGATTTTGGTTTAGACTTTACGGTCTGTTTTTCCACTCATTTTATTCTTCTTTTTAAAGAATCTTCCATTTTTTCCAGACACGTATTTGACTTGCAATACTCCTTCAGTATTTTATTTTAATCAGCTCTGAGCACATTTGAGTTATTTTTTTCCTCCAAATTCTTGGTAGCCATCTTTTTTGTACCAAAGCTGGAGCTTGAGCTGCTTTTCTGCAGGATTCTTCCCAGTCAGGGTTTTCTCTCTACCTTCTCTAGTTGGTTTTCTTTCAGGCTCCCTAGGTTTCTTCTTTGTTGCAATCCAGGCAGTGTACTCATTAGCCAGTAACTGAATGTTACCAAAACAGGTTGAATTACTAGCCCTTATCTGTCATTTTCTTTTTTCACACTGGGAGAGCTGAAATTAAGCTGTTGACTGGTGTGCAGCCATCTTGGAAACCATATTTTTTAAACTTCTGATGATATATAGTTCTTAAACCTAATGTTTTAAAGTGTAATTGTTGAAGGGTGTATTTTACATCCAAAATATACATTATGAAAGTACTTAATCATGTCTGCACACCTGCTCACCCAATTACATGTGTGTGTGTGTGTGTGTGTGTGTGTGTGTGTATATATATATATATATATATATATATATATAAATAAACACACATGCATATATATATGCATACATACATACATACATACATATGTGGGTCCCCTTAAGAATGTTGTCAAGACAATATGATCAAGTTTTCAAAAACTTGAAGCTTTTGAATGGAGATCACGGTACAGTGAGGATAGGGGAATTTAGCCTTTTGCCCACTGTAGTGCAGTCTCAGAGTTGGTATATGTAATATGCAGGGGTGTTGTGGGGGTCTTGCCCCCTGCAAAAGCATAGAAAAAAGGTAGAGTTTTGTTGTGTTTTGAAGTTCGAGTTTGTGGAAACTTGATCATATCATCTCGACAGTATGAAGTTCGAGTTTCTGAAAACTCTGTGACATAGACCCATATAGATATAGGGTCTGTGTTATAACAGTGAATGATTAAAAGATCGAACGCTGTTATATCGACCACAAAAGAACAAAAACAAAAAAGAGTGAACAGCCAGAACAGCAAATTTTTTCCCTGGGAAAAAATGTGCTTTTCCAAAAAAAAAAAAAAAAAACCACGTTAAACACTATTTTAAGTGGGGGTCTTCACCCACCACACCCCCATGTGGGAGGGCTGTACCCCCCACTTAAATATACCAACTCCGAGATCACACTACAGTGCCGAAAACAGCAAAGTGACAGCAGTGGCCAAACAACTTCTTTCCCAGGGAAAGAATTTGCTTAAAAAAAGATTAGTCATTTTGCGTTTTCGACATTTACAGTTCGGCGAAGACGCATTCAACATAATGCGTCTTCATTCTTCTGACAGGAACCCTAGATATATACAGTGGATATAAAAAGTATACACAGCCCTGTTAAAATGCCAGGTGTTTGTGATATAAAAAAATGAGACCACAATAAATAATTTCAAAACTTTTCCCACCTTTAATGTGACCTATAACCTGTACAAGTCAATTGAAAAACAAACAAATCTGTTAGGGGAGAAAATATAAAAAATAAAAAACATACAATAAGCTGGTTGCATATGTGTACACACCCTTAAACTAATACTTTGTTGAAGCACCTTTTGATTTAATTACAGCATTCAGTCTTCTTGGGTAGAATTTTATCAGCATGACACATCTTGATTTGGCAATATTTCCCCACTTTTTATTGCAAAAGCACTCCAAATCTGTCAGATAGTGAGGGTATCTCTTGTGCACAGCCCTCTTCAGGTCACCCCACAGATTTTCTATTGGATTTAGGTCTAGTCTCTGGCTGAGCTATTCCAACACTTAAATTTTCTTCTTCTAGTGAAGCCATTCTTTTGTTTATTTGGATGTATGCTTGGGGTCATTGTCGTGCTGAAAGGTGAAATTCCTCTTCATCTTCAGCTTTCTAGCAGACGCCTGAAGGTTTTGGGCCAAAAGTGACTGGTATTTGGAAGTGCTTATAATTCCCTCCACCTTGACTAAAGCCCCAGTTTCAGCTGAAGAAAAGCAAATCCAAAGCATGATACTGCCACCACCATGCTTCACCGCATCACCAAACGAACACCATTCCCGTGAAGTGTTGTTTTTACTGTTCTCCATTATGACTTTATTTAACAACACATGATCCTTTGTTCCATATAGCTTTCTTTTGTTACCCTTTTGTTTTGTTGCCATGGTTGAGTTTTCTTCTAAATTACTATTAACTCTGTCGACATCAGTTCCATTATATAGTTTATACATCGTTGAAAAGCAAGTTACTGGTCTGTAGTTTTTAGGATCTTTCCCTTGAGAAGTATTTGATTTTTTAGTAAACAACTGAGGATTGCAGTCAGTTTCTAAAATCAGACATTATAGTTTTATACTTACTGTTCAGAAAATTAATATTGATAGAAAACCTCTTGCTTTGTTAAACTTTCAAGTAAATTAGGCTTGTGTGAAAGTTATTTCTGATTTTGGGTCTTTGTCTCTTCCACTATTGTTGACTTTGTCCAGAGCTACTTCTTGAGCAAAGTAGTTGAGAGGTATTCACACTCTGTCTCTGTTAAGCATGTGCATAATTGTATTACATTTTATTTTTCCCCCATGCTCATTAAATGTAGCTTTTTTAAGCATTAATGAGGGAGAACAAATAGTCCTTGAAACTGTTTCTGTAGTTACGTTTGCTGTTTCGGTTTATTGTTCTTTTTATTTACTTGATTATTTTATTCATGATAACCAGCCTTATTTAGGAAGCATAAACAAGATGGTGGTGGTTTGATTTTTTTGCAGTCCATGTTTTGTGGCAGCTTGATATGCTGTCATGAAGTGGCAGACATTTTTTTTTTTTTACCAGGTACCATTAATAACCCTGTTGGTTAGGGTTTGATGTTTTACATTAAAATCATTGTTGCAGTAACCAAAGCTGTATGGTTTATAGCCTGCTAAGGATATGTATGTAGTTCATTTTCAGGTTGTACCTAAAAATACAGGCCTAATGCCATTAGTGTATCGCATCCAACACATTTTCAAAGCTTAAGGGACCTGAATGTCTGGAGCTGGGCACAGCTCCATATAAAAGGCAGTTAGAGCACAAAAAAACTTCAGTGATTTCTTGCTTCCAAAGTATTTTTCCTTCTAAGTGGCCTTGTGGAATTTACAGTTGGCTAGCAATCTTTCAAGGCTGGACATTAGTCCCCTTTAGAGGAAAATGTCCCGCTATGTAATTTTTCTGTGGAAAAACACTGTTATTATGCAAAATATTAAATTTTATGCTAAGAGTTGCCACTTTGTGGGACTATTGTATCTTTTTATTTGTGTAGAGCTTGTGTTAACATACTTTGAAAACATTTTTTTACTGATTTTTATCTTCATTTATGTGGATAATAAATGTGTTTGAGGCATGATTTTGTGCTTCTTGTGATGGTCAGGAAAATATTCCCTCAGAAAATTTACTTTTCCTCTAAAAAGTTTCACCGACTCATTCAGGTCACTACCTGGTTGTGAGGTTTCTTTCCTTTCTTTTTTTTTTCTTTTTAAGAACGGGCATGGTTATTGTTGTGAAACATTTGATATAATGGTCACCTGATGAAGTCTTTATGAGGAAGAGACGAAAACGCTGGTGCTACAAGTGCGTTTGTGTGTTTATGCAGTTTGTGGATTGTGCATTAAAACCTTTTTTTAAACAAACCTCGTATTTTCTGTTTTCTGAAGGACCTACAAGGTGGATTCAGGTTTCTTTCCTGGCTTGAACATGGAGCAATTTTAAGTTTCTGTGGTTATTGATGTTCTTTGTTCCACATTGCTGCAGTCCTTACTATTGGGTAGTCCGCTGTCCAGTCGGCCCGAATACCAGAGTATATGGCTGACGTCGGTCAGGGCGCATTAGACTGACGTCAGTACGTCAGGGTACTAATGCGCATGACCGACGTCATATCCCCAGTCTTTTTTGCCGCATGGTCCGATGCAGAAGCAGTTTTGCGAGTGCAGGTTGGCGTTCTGAAATATTTCCGAAACCGGAGTTTCAGACCGAATCAGAGTTGGCTAAGTACCCCGTTGGGGAACTTTTTGGTTTTTTCTTGCCTCAGTATTTAACCGGATGTCAGAAAAAGTGAATAACTGTATTTCTTGTGGGAAACAGATACCTCATAGGGATTACCATACCTTGTGTATACCTTGTTTAGGGCCTGAGCACGACGTTGTTGGTTGCCGCTCTTGTGCTAGGTTTAACAAACGCACTATTAAGAGGAGGTTAGACTGTGCCAGGTTAGTGTTTGGGAAGCGTTGCAATTATAAAATGCCGTCGGATGCTCCGCGCCGCTTCGTCAAGAAGCGCAAGGACAAAACAGCGAAGCCTAGGGTTGATGAACCGCAGTCCCGGACGGCGGGTCTTTCGAAGGCTCAGTGGAGCCAGAGGTTTTGCCAGGAGTTTCTATGGAGTCTCAGGCAGAAACTTTACTGTTACAGGATGTGCCTTCTCAGGAGGTAGGCCAGGCTGAGGGGCTTCGCAGGTAACTGTTCTTCCCTCTCTTCCCAAGGTAGTTAGAGCCTCTCCTTCTGTTGCCAAAACTTCTTTGAGAGGTAGGCCAAGTTCAGCTTCAGTGGGGGCTTCTCCTAGCATTTCGGTTCTGTACCTAAGAAACATATGCTTAAAATGGCAGAAGATTTGATTACTATGATTAGAGGTTCTATGCCCTCCTGATAAGAGGCCCAGGGTGGAACCAGAGTTTGATAGTTTTGAACAGTGTTCAGAGGCTTCTGAGTCTTCTGTGGAAGATTTGCAGGAGTATCCTCCTTATTCTGATTCTGATGTGGATGATTCCACTCCTACAGCTTCTCCTCCTGAGGATTTCTCATTTTCAGAGACTCTGCATTCCATGAGGGAGCACTTTAAATGGGAAGGCCAGGATTACTCTGATTCCAGGAAAAGGCTTAGGGAATTCTTGTTTTTACCCCAGCATAGGCCCTTAGCTATACCTCCTGTGTTGAATGTGGTGGAAGATGTTTTTGCAGAGGCTTCCCTGAACCCTGACTCTTTGCCTCCTGCTCCTGTTAAACCCGATAGGTACTATAGGGTGCCTGAAGCTCATAAGTATTTGTTTAAGAGTCCTAGGGCGGACCCAGAAACTGTTTCTCAGGGGCCTAAAGGTGTTAAGGCCTCTGTGGTTAAAAATCCTGTTCCCACTGATAAAGAGGCAAGGGCTTTGGATAGGTGGGGAAAGAAAGTGTATACTTCTTCCACTCTAGCCATGAGAGCGTTGAATTGTCAGTTTCACATGCTAAAATATCAAAATTATCTCCTTTCACAATTGAAATCTAAGGTGGATGCTTTGGCGGAAGGTATTGAGTGTAAAGAGTTGCTGGATTTGGTTCATGTGTCTGAACAAGTGGGTAAGCATTCTTTGCAATGTGGTTTTGATGCTGTACAGGCCTCCTCGAGGGTGGCTGCCACTAGTTCTGTTCTTCGCAGGCATGCCTGGTTGAGGGATCAGAATTTAGCTGAGCATGTTAAGACAAGGATTTTGGATGCTCCTTTACAGTCTGATGTGTTGTTTGGTTCGCCTGTGGAAGCAGTTTTAAAGAAAATGGAGGACAAAGCTAAGTCTATGCAAACTGTTAAAGATTTTTTGCAGGTGCAGCCACCGAAGTTTAGTAGAAATTGGCCTGCTAAGGGGTGGACATATCCTGCTTATGATTCCCAGTCTAGGGGTAGGTCTAGACGTGGTAGGGGCAGAGCTCAAGGTTCTTTAGGCCTAGAACAGGAGTTCACCTGCTCAGACTTCTGGTGAGGGCAGGGGTCAGTCCTTTCGTAAACAGACCCAATGACCTGCCTTTTCAGCTGCCAGTAGATTCTCGTCTGGTAGCTCCTTTGGGAGGAAGACTGTCTCTTTTCAAAGGAAATTGGGATTTAATTACTCAAGACAGATGGGTGTTGGATATCATTCACCACGGTTACAGGTTTTATTTCCATACAATGCCTCCTTTCAAAGGCATGCCAGACGTTCCTCCTCCACAAAGAAAAGAGGCTCACAAGCAAATTTCTCAGTTACTCCAGATGGGGCCATTCAGCCAGTTCCTGTATCAGAAAGGGGCCTAGGATTTTATTCTCGCCTGTTCCTAGTACCAAAGAAGGGGAACACGTGGAGACCAATTTTGGATTTATCTCTCCTCAACACTTATCTGGACATTCCCAAGTTCAAGATGTTGACGTTACAACAGCTTTTACCTCTGCTGGGCAAAGATCACTGGATGGTAACTTTAGATCTCAAGGAAGCTTACCTTCATGTGCCTATAAGGCTAAGTTGCAGGAAGTATCTGCGGTTTCGAGCTGGAAATTCTCATTATCAGTTCTCTGCATTGCCCTTTGGCTTATCTACTGCCCAGAGTATTCACAAAGGTTCTGGCTCCAGTGATAGCTTACTTCAGGCTACAAGGAATTCAAATCTATCCTTACTTGGACGACTGCCTGATTCTGGCTCAAGAAAAGGAAGACCTTCTACAGCATCTGGAATATGTTATAGCAGTGCTAAGATGCCTAGGGTATTCTGTGAACGAAATAAAGTCCAGTCTAGTACCCTCTCAAGACATGTGCTTTCTGGGTGTGAGACTGAATACAGCAGCCCAGATGGCCTTTTTAACCCCGGACAAACAAAAGAGTCTATCACTTTACTTCCATCAACTATCTCATCAGTCCGTGCTGACTGCAAGGACAGTCCTTCAAGCATTAGGGTTCATGGCATCTTGTATTCTGGTGCTTCCCAATGCCAAACTGCATATGAGGAAGCTACAATGGTATCTCAAAATGTATGGACACAGCCCTGCCAGGATTTGTACACAGTCATTCAAATAATACCTTCCCTTCAAAAGAATTTTTGTGGTGGGCTCAGGAATGTCACCTAAACAAGGGACTCTCTGTGACCCGGCCAGAGGCGAGTCAGATTTTAACGACAGATGCCTCGGACATTGCTTGGGGAGCTCATCTAAATGGAAAGTGGATACAAGACAAGTGGCCTGCCAGACTACAGCATCTACATATCAACATGAAGGAGATGTTAGCAGTCCAGTTTGCATTAATGGCTTTCAAGGAGTTACTTCTTCCAGGGCAGGTGTTGATTCTAACAGACAACACAACTGTCATGTGGTACATCAACAAGCAAGGGGAACACATTCTTATCCTCTATGCAGGCAAGCAATGATTTTATGGGAGACTGCGCTAAGCTTGCAACTAACTCTTCAGGCAAGGTTTCTGCCGAGCACAGAACTCCTTAGCAGATGTGTTAAGCAGACAAATCATGGATCCCCACAGTGGAAACTGGATCTTCATGTATTTCAGAAATTGACAGTGTCATGGGGAACTCCAGACATAGATCTGTTCGCTTCTCCACTAAACCACCAGCTGCCAAAGTATTGCACAAAGGGGTTTCATCACACAGCTTGGAAAGTGGATGCTCTGTCTTTCAGTTGGAAAAACCTTCATGTGTATGCCTTTCCACCTCTGCCTCTTCTTCCAAAGGTACTATTAAAGGTCAGACAAGACAGGCCAAGGATGATTTTGATAGCTCCAGATTGGCCTCGGCAACACTGGTACCCACTACTACGGAGTCTGGTAAAGAAGCCTCCATGGCCTTTACCTCTGATTCCTCATCTGTTATCTCAGAAGGACGGTCATCTGCTCAATGTCAAGCTTCACTCTCTTCATCTAACAGCCTGGCATATTCTGTGTTGAAACACAGCAGGTCTCAACTTCCTCAACAAGTTTTAAATGTGATTATGGAAGCTAGAAGACCTAGTACAAGGAAAGTGTACGCAGAAAAATGGAAGAGATTTTTATTTTGGAGTACAGCAAAGAATTTGGAGATTTCTGAGCCTAATTTGAGTGTGGCTCTTCAATATCTTACTGAGTTATTGGACAAAGGTTTGTCCTTCTCTTCCATTAAGTTTCATGCTGCAGCAATTTCAGCTCACTATGATTGTGACCCACCATTGTTTTCGCATCCTTTGTTCAAGCAGTTTCTTAGAGGGGCAAAGAATATAAGACCCTCACGTAGAGCTCCTACTCCTGCTTGGGATCTCAATTTTGTGTTGGAAAAACTTACTCTACAACCTTTTGAGCCTGCGGCTACTGCTGAATTGAAATACTTGTCATGGAAGACTGCTTTTCTGTTGGCTATTACTTCTGCAAGAAGGGTGTCTGAGTTGCAGGCCCTTATGGCAGTAGAGCCCTTTTGATTTTCCATAAGGATAGGGTATCATTACGTACTAATCCTTCCTTTATGCCTAAGGTGGTTTCTAGTGTGGCTTTAAACCAAACTATTCATTTGCCTACTTTTTATGCAGACCCCCAAAATAAAGGGGAAAAGATTTTGCACACTTTAGATGTACACAGGCAATTGCGTTATTATTTAAGCAGGACTAAGGATTTTAGGCAGTCTCAGCAGTTGTTTGTTTCTTTTGCTTTGAGTTCGCAGGGCAAGCCTGTGTCAAAACAAACTATTTCTAGGTGGATTGGCTTTTGCATTGCATTTTGTTATTCCCATCATGGCAAGGAGATTCCAGCTGGGATTAGGCCTCATTCCACTAGGGCTACTGCCACTTCAACAGCATTTCTAAGGGGTGGCAACTAAGGATATTTTGGAGGCAGCTACTTGGAGTTCAGTGCATACTTTCTCTAAGCATTATCACCTTCCTATCTACTCTAAGTCTAGGGCTGGTTTTGCCACAGCTGTTTTGCAGGGCATGTTGTCAGCTCCTACTTCTTTATGATTTGCCAGCCTCCCTTACCTCTGCTTTGGGATTCTACCCAATAGTAAGGACTGCAGCAATGTGGAACGAAGAACATAGTACAGTTTTGTACCTACCATAAATGTAGATGTTCGAGGATCCACATTGCTGCAGTCCAATTTGCCCTCCCTCCTTCCCTCTGTGTTTAGGGGTGGTTGTGTAGGTGAGGTTATATGTTGATATTTTTGTATATATTGTACATAATTTTGGTGCAGGTATTTTGGCCTTGTCTTTTTAGGGTCTTCTGACATCTGGGGCAAGAAAAGACTGAGGATATGACGTCGGTCATGCGCATTAGTACCCTGACGTACTGACGTCAGTCTAATGCGCCCTGACCGACGTCAGCCATATGCTCTGGTATTCGGGCCGACTGGACAGCGGACTACCCAATAGTAAGGACTGCAGCAATGTGGATCCTCGAACATCTACATTTATGGTAGGTACAAAACTGTACTTTTCTCCTGTCTGCAAGAATAAGAAAATTGTTTTTTGGTGTCTGTCTGGCACCATCAGTGCCTCAGCCACTGGCGGGTGACTTTGCTTTGGCCCATACTGGTTCTTTGGACCATCCATCTTTTATTCCACTAATGGGAAGCTTTGGGAAGTACTAAAGACTGGGAGATTAGCATTATTCCCTGCAGCTGCAAAATTGCCCTTACCTGGTAGGAGAGAGAGATTCTTTTTTGGGCTCTGAGGAAGGAACAAATGATGGTTTACAGCTTAACCGGATAAGATGCCCCATTCCCAGGTTAGTGCTGATGTTAGGGGTTGGTTCCTTTCTAGGGAATTTCCCAAAATGACAAGCAGACACTTGAAAGTAGTGTTTCTGTTTCATTATCTGTGAACATTGACTTGCAAGGATTTGCTAATGTTTAACGTTCTATTTTTAATGTTTACTACTTGTTCCTCACTAATTTACAGAAAAAGATTTTCCTTGTAGTTTGATAATGAATTTCAGTTATATGTGCGGGGGGGGGGGTAATTCTCCACAAGCTGAAGATTCTGATTGTGAGGAAAGTGTTTCCCCAGAAGACATCTTTTTCTGAAACTATTAGTAAAATATATTTGTTTTCAGTGGAACAAAATGAAATCCCTGCATCTCAAAAAGTATTATAGTTTGTTACAACTGGAGTTTTCTCAGGCTGCAGCTGTTTGTCCTCCTATTGTCTTCCTTATAAGATGTTTTCTTTACAACCTGCAGTATGCCTGACCATCAGTTACCAGCACCCAGGAAGTGTGACAGGTTATACAAGGTATTTCAGATGCACAGATTTGAGTTTTGTAATCTGAAATAAGATTCTGCGATGATATCTTTATTTAAATCTACTACTAGACATATTATGAATGCCAACATCATTCCCTCTGATAAGAATGTGAAAGGTTTTGACAGATTTGTTAAATAAAGTTTATTCTTCTGCAGCTTTAACTTTAGAAGCTTGAGCTTCCAAGCTCAGTGCAGTTATTTGATTCGTGTATGAGTTGTACTTTTTAGGTACTAGCTGAAAATGAACTACATACATATTTATTTTTCATGTGAATCACCCGGTCTACTTAGCTTTTTCAGAGTCTTGTTAAAGTGAAAGTAGTCTTTCTTGTGCACCACAATATGTGGTGCATAAACTGCCGATCCACTGTTTATTCCATTGGCTATATTTTTCAGCGTTTCAGCATTTGAAAAACAATATACAAATAAAAATTGTCATTTTCCATATGCTGTTGCCACTGAGTGCAAACTATGAACTTTAATCTCCGCTGCATTAGCTTAGGGAAAGCATCAGGTCATCCATAGACTTTAAGGGTCACAGCTTTGGGCATGCAAGATGACACATCCATTAAAGTCTGTGGGTACACCTAACACTGTTGTTAGGATGATGTTAGCTTAGGATGGGTCTACCTGAGAGTATCGAAAGCTGACAT
This sequence comes from Protopterus annectens, assembly GCF_019279795.1. Lineage (NCBI taxonomy): Eukaryota > Metazoa > Chordata > Ceratodontiformes > Protopteridae > Protopterus > Protopterus annectens. Next base: position 929,190,361 of record NC_056743.1, on the reverse strand, counting down.
AGTTGAAGACGGATTCGAGACAACATCCACAAAAACCCACTTCTTCAACAGACCAGATGAACAAAATCTTCCAGTGCAAGTGACCTGTAGGCCGTGAAGGTGAACGTTGCCCTTTCCCAAACAGTAGTGTGATCTCGGAGTTGGTATATTTATTTGAGTGGCTAAGTGAGTTTGAGTGTTCCGGTGTTGGTTTTGTGTGTGTTTGGGTGACTTAGTACTTAGGTGAACTCCAAAGCTGAGGATGAATAAACTATAAAACTTTAATACATTAAAATCAAAAACAATAAAAACGGTCACAGTAAGTTGGTAAGCGCTTTCACAGTCATAAGACTGCTTCTTCAGACCTGATAATGTGTTACATCTACACATATTTAAACATAAAATAACCAATCACCAACACCTGTCAATTAATTAATCAAAAATCTGAGAGCATTCTCTAATACATAGTAAAATCACTTTATTTTAATATAGTTAAAGGGCAAGTACTTATGGTTATGAGGCTGCATAATGATGAGATGTTGGAGAGAGCCATATCAGATTTAAAGATGGATATTTTTTTTTTACAGAGGGGGTGCGCTGAGAGTGAGTTGGATGAATGTATTAGAAAATTAAGATCAGTTAGGAGCACTATTGGCAGACCATATTTTTTGATAACCCTAGACAAGATAAGATGATGGACACAAGGAGAAACAAAATCAGAAGGGTAATGTTAGGATGACACTAACATATAGTAGTAATTCAGGAAATATATGTAACATTATTAAAAAGAATTGGACCATACTTTGTGCAGATGATACGTTGAGTAAAGGTCTTCAGGAAGCACCACAGTTTAGTCTCAGGAATGGTTTATCCATGAAGAGGCAACTCTGTTGTAGGAATATGAGACATTGTTATATACCCCCTTCACAACGTCAAGGGACATACCCCTGCAAGCACTGTAAATTTGTAAATATATTCACAGTGGGAATGGGTTTGTACACCCTACAATGAGTTTTTCTATAGAGACCACACTCTTTGCAGATTGTGCAACTAAGGGCTTCATTTATTTTGCCTTTTGCACAAAGTGTTTTATGTAGGGAAGGTGAACAGGTCCCTTAGAGAAATGGTTTTAGAACATGTTAATGATGTGAAACGTAATAGGGTGAAGAGTGCTGTAACTTTACATGCATCTGAGTTTGGCCAGGGACATGATTTTAAATTTTTAGTTCTTGAGGTCTTAGCAGTAAACAAGAGAGGTGGTGATTTTAAAACCTCACTGAGAAGACAGAGAGCAAGAGTGGATTGTATGCTTTAGTTCAGATAGGCCCCCTGGTATGAATGAGCATGTTTCTCTGAAACCTATACTAAGGGCTCGCCCACTCTTGTATTGATTTATTGCATATATGTGCTCATTCTTGTCTTTTTCTATTTTTATGCAAAAATTTGTGTAGGTGTGTTTTAAGATATGGATTTTCATAGTCTATAATTAAGGTTTTATAATTAGTGATTTGATTATGTGTTAGAGAATGCTCAGAGATTTTAGATTCATTAATTAACAAGTGTTGGTTATTGGTTATTTTGTGTTTAAATAGGTGTAGATGTAACCCATTATCAGGTCTGAAGAAGCAGTCTTATGACTGTGAAAGTACTTACGAACTACCAACTTACCGTGCCTGTTTTATTGTTTCTGGTTTTAATGTTTTAAAAGTTTTATAGTTTATTCACCCTCAGCCTTGGAGTTTGCCTAAGTTGCTCTTTCAGACATTGTATTTCTTCTGCCAGTTCTTTATTTCAGTTGACTTAGTACTTTACCCTAGGAAGGATTTTGTTCATCTGATCTGTTTCGTGGATGTCGTCTAAAAAAAAAAAAAGCTTAAGAAGCTTTTAAATATCCTGCAGAAATATAACAGCAGGGAAAATGTTTGTGACACTTGCAAAGCTAGTATGAGCATCTGCAAAACAGTTTAAGCTTGCTGAGTTTATTATCCTTTGTGCTGTAATTTGTGCTGCAAAGAGTTATGTTGCAGAATAACATAGTATTGTATAATTGTAGTTGTTGAGCAGTGATCTGTTTACTTTTCCCAGGGACATTGAATTGTCAGTGTATTTAAAGTTAAAAAAATATTTTTAACAGTAAGCCTTCCATTAAACAACAATCACACTAGTAAAAATGAATAATGGTTTACATTGTAAATGTTGTACACAAATGATGCAAGTCTTTTTATTCCATATAATGCTATTTTTTCTTTTCTTTTGCAGACTTTGAGGGAACAAAAAGCAGGGACTGGAGGAAAAGGAAATAATGATGTAAGTCAGTTTCATATAGTGGCATATAGGAAAGAAGCCATTGTGGAGACTGAATAACCTAAACAATTTTTACTGTGGAAATGACTTTTGCAACAGCATAGAAATGGTCTTTATTTCAGCAGCATCAGTAACCCATCCATTTTTCCCAATAACTGAAGATTCCTCTAGACAGGAGAATAATGTCTGTCCCATGCTGCTAGTTTTGAGGTGTCCATTGTAATATGGCCCATGTAAAAGCAGTTGTTGCCCACACATCATAATTACTTATTATCTCTTTTTTAAGTACTGTTAGCTTGTTGACAATGCTTTCACTTCATGAGGAACTTTGTGGATCATTTTGGCAAAAGTTCAGTTAAGCATTTAAAACAGACTTGTTTTTGTAACTTGCATACATGCACTGAGCCACTTGTTTCTTTACTATGAACGTTGGGCAGTATACTACTGATTAAGCATGCTAAAGATTTTGACAGAGATGTGCAAATTCAGAAAGATTTGGTTTTATCTATTTATTTTATTTTAATTTGGTAATGGGGTAAGAGGACTGGTCTAGGAACCCTTGTCAGCCATGACAGTGTTACTGGTAAATTTCTGCATAGTCTGCTCAAGTTTGTGCTTCAGTGCTTTTATGTTCTGCTTATCTTTTACCTGCTTAAATTTGCATTCTGTGTCTCCCCTATCTCACACTAACACATTAAGCTAACTTTTCTGAAAGAACTCCAATACTGAATTTAACTGGATGCCTCTCTAGCTAGCCTGCTTGTTCTACCCAACCGTCCCACCCTTTCTCTTTTGTTTTATAAGGCTGTCTCTCTGACCTCCACTCATTATGATGATCTGATTTCCAAAGTCCCTCCCCTCTTTCATTGCTGTTGTCTGTTGTGTAAGTTGTTTATGTACTCTTCCCACCCATTGTTTTACATAGATTCATGATACTGAGTGCCCATCCAGTAAACCAGTATTGCTCTTGAGTAAATAAACCTCATTTGCCAGTGCTTATTTTCCATGAGCTCAGCAAAGCTTGGAGTCTTCAACTGCATTCCAGCAGTGTTTTACTTGTATTCAGTGCCACCCAGGTAACGTTAATTGCCTGTGATTGCTAAATCACACTTCAGTTACTTTGAGTGATTGCTACTGCTTCCTGCTTTTGTGTGCGAATTTCACTTTTTTTTTTGTAAAAAATGCTCTTCATCCTACTGTTACTACTACGACTGTCTTGAAATTGGTTTCAGCAAGAGATTTCCAGCTAGATGTGGTAGCATTACACTTGTAGATTTCCAGTTAGATGTGGTAGCATTGCACTTGTGGATCTCTCTTACTGTGTCTTTGCATTAGGAGGACAAGGGTTATGGATCTTGTGGCAGGAGGTGTTTGCTTGAGTTGGGCAATACACAACATAACTCATAGTGTAGTCATTTTATTGGCCAGAGGGCTTATTAGTTAATTTTCTGTTTTGTTTTCTTTACTGCTATAAATTTTGCATGTTTGCATGGGGTAGCAGTGCCCTGTACAATAACAAACACATAGAAAGCAAATTTTTCATGTAGAACAGTCCATAAAACTGTTACGTGTAAAGCGGCAATATATCGCAAATACCTTATGTGCTGGCAAGCTTGGAGTAGCTAGTTGGGAGTCATATGGCAATACCTACAGATTTAGTAGAATTCAGTGCTATGTAAACATTTAAAGTTAAAAGAATTTAGTACTGTTTAGCATAATCTGCTCCACTAAAGCACCTTTAATAGCCTAACCCCACTACACCACCCCCTTGCAGCTCGCAAATCAAGGGACTGGGACAGTATGATTATGCAGCTTCCTAACTTTTCAGTAGCCAGGTTGGTGGCTGTGAACATCTTGAGACAGTGTAGCAGTTGTCTCATGTTAACTGACAACCACTTAATCCTTAAAGCAGCAGACACAGTATTTTAGAAGTGTACTTAGACAATGACACTGGAGGCTAAATTCTCACAAGTGCACATCAGGTTGTCGAAAACACACACACACACAACACTTGCCTCAAGTAACACACAACATGTATGCAGACTAATGTATGATGAGGCACTTAAAAGCAATCTCCCTAAAAAACAAAGATTGCTTAGACCACCCATTGTCAAAGCTATGCCTCAACAAGCCCAAAGATCCTCAGAAAAAACAACACCTAACACCACACATACTATCACTGTCAGTGCTGCCCTAAACACTAAGCCCATAAGACAAGCAAACACACCTCCCAGGGCTCTTGTCATAGGGGACTCCATTGTAAGATATTCTGATGCCCCTATAACCAGGCTGAACAAGGAAAAGACAACTGTTAGTTGCTTATCTGGAGCCGGAATCTGCCAAATCACACATGCACTCAAGTCATTATGACAAAGATACCAATATACATTCCATCATAGTTTATTAAGGAATAAATGACCTGAGCTCTACCTCCCTAGACTATATGAAGATACATTATGGAGCTTTTAGACTGTGTGTCTCAATTTGGTGTGAGCCTAACATTGACCATCAATGCTGAGGATGATGTGACAATATGAGCAAAGAATAATTGATTTCAACAACTGGCTGTCTTTCTGGTGCCATTCTAAGGGGCTCCAGTATTGGTTGGCTTGGGAAGATATGGTTAACAGACTATGTTGCTTTGCCAAGTATGGTCTGCACCTCTCCCCTCTAGGCTTTCGAATACTGGCTAAAACTGTATCCACCCCATAGTGCCTTTTTTAGGCAATGCCAAATTGACAAACCTACCAACATAAAATCTACTCATCCGAAACTGAAGGTGTTACTGCTCTATGCCAGGAGCCTTAATAAAAGCTAAACTCCCTACAAGCCCTGCTCACACTCCAGTATATAGACATCCGTGCAGAGTGTACCCCAGCAGTGCAAGGTTTCAGTGCCTTCCACACTTTGACCAGTAGCTGCACAGATAAGGGCTAAAGAAGGTGGTGGAAAATGTACATTAGTAACAAACAAACCTTTAGGGTGGTCAAACAGGATGACATGGAATTTTTTCACGTGCAGATCACCATAGACAAAATCCTTTACCATATCATAGCCAGCTATAGGTCACCCTCCATGTCCCAAGAAGCTCACAGTGCATATGTGGACCTACTGGAGACACTTGTCATCCAATCTAACACTTTAATTATCCCTGTATAGACTGGAAAACATACACTGCCGTAAATCTACAGGCACAGAGATTTCTGGAGTTAATATAGAAACACCCTTGACCAAATAGTGAATATGCCCACTAGAGGCTCCAACGTAGTGGTCTTCATGCTTGCAAATGTGGGAGGACATTGCCCCCCCCCCCCAAAAAAAAAACAAGTCTCATCCACCCTCGTAAGGTCTAAACATAAAGCAGTCCCCTTAAAAATCAGCTCTGTAATCCTATTAAAACCAGTAACAAGAACTACTCCAAAGCAAATTACCTTTTATTAAGTGATGGTTTGTCAAAATTCAGTACTTCCAAACCAGAGAACACAGCAGCCTATGTTGAAGTGCTCTCAGAAACTCTGTGCAACCATGTCAATGACTGCATAGAGGCTGCTGTACCTATCAAAAATAAGCCAGGACTAGCCCCAGAATCAAAACACCCCAGTGACATCCCAAATTAAACAGGATATGCAACAAAAAGAAAAAGAAAATATGGCAAAAATCAGGTAGGGTAATTCCTATAAAGACAAAAACTCTCTCATCATAGTAAGTAGACCGCTAAGAGGGCTAGTAAGGTCAAGCAAAGCCAACTATGAGGTTAAGATAGCCTCCCAGGTGAAAGATAACCGTAAGGCCTTCTATAACTGTCAGAAACCAAAGGCAGCATACAGCAATATGCTGAACTGGTGGTTAATGGTGCCACATTTCACCGAGCCTGGAAATATAGTGAGCCTGTTATGAGACAAATTAATTTCCAGATTTACTCCCAACCAATCCCCTCAAAAATACCATCAAGCATAACCCTTCAACTATAAGTAAGGAGCATGTATGGGTTGCATCCACTAAAGCCAAGAACATGGCTGCAGTGGGCCCTGATAACATCCCAGGATGCCTCCTGAATAGTCTAAAATATGACTTATCAGGACCCCTGGAGTCATTATTTAACTGTAGTCTTAAAACAGCCTTTGTGCCACATGAATGAAAGACTGTGACAGTCACTCCCTTTCATAAAGGAGGACCTTCAACAGATTCCGAAAGCTACAGACCCATTCATCTGAGTAGTCTAATTTGGAAAGGCATGGAAGTTATCAGCATGAACATAGGATCCCTCCAGACACTGGATCTATCCCAGTTTGTCTTTGTCAGAGGAAGATCATGCTTACTGAATCTGATGGACTTCTTTGAAAAGGTCATTAAGACAATGAGTGAGGGGGGAAAACAGTGCATACTACTTACCTAGATCTTGCCAACGCTTTTGATACAATACCCCACTCAGGTATTGTCAACAAACTTTCAAAACTAGGTATAAACCAATTTATAACACACTGGATTGCTAGCTGGTTCACTGATCAGACTCAGGAGGTTAGAATCAGTGAGGCCACCTCTACAAAGAGTCTGGTTAACAGTGGAGCGCCCCCCCCCCCTCTCCGAGCTCTTTGCTGGGCCCACTCTTCTTTGGCTTCTACTTCTTGGAAGTCAAAGCCAGTGTCAGACTGTTGGCTAACCAAGTTTGCAGATGATTGCAAACTGGGAGCAGTCATTGAATCCCCCAAAGATGAGGACACCCTGCAGGAAGGTCTAATACAAACACTTGGTGCCAAAGCCATGGCTTAAAACTCAGTACTAAGAAATGCATTATAGTACCTTTAGGGAAGTCTATCACCCTGGGTAAATACTTCATCAATAAAACACCCTTAACATTGATTCAGTAGTCAAGGGGATCTGAGAGCTGATGTAGATAGTAACCTAGCCTTCAACCAACATTTGTCCAAGATAGTAAGAAAATCTTTCTGCGTTGCTCAACTTATAAGCAAAAACATGGCATCTAGGTCCGGAGAGGTCGTTATGCCACTGTACTCATACTCAGCCTTCATTAAACTCATCATAGAGACAAATCCCCCTTCAGTACTTACGTAACCAGATACATGCAGCAACTGGAATGGTCACAAAGGTTCCTGACAAAAAGAATACTGGGAGTAACCACAGTGTCCTACATTAACTGAAAGCCTTGTCTCTTCATATCGTACAGACTTCTGAGAGGTGATTTTTGCCTGGCATATAAGGCATCCCTGGACCCTGTTTTGATGAACCGGTTGCACATCAGTAGAACAAACAGCATCAGAACCTCAAGATTAAAACCCCCAAATTTTGCTTGTGTCATAAATAGGACGTGCTGGAGAGACTGCGATTATGCTCAGAGAATTTCCATTCTCTTTAACAGGTTCTCCATCCATGTGAAGCAGAATTCTTCCCTTTCCCTGTTTAAAAGCAACTTGGACCATTGAATGAGTTATCTGAAGTTAAGCCCTCATCTGCCTCTTATGTCTCTAGGCATTCAGTAAATCACCACCTATGTGAGTCAAATTTGTTGATCATTTGGGTTGCATGGCTAGGCTTTTAAGAGCCCTAGTGGTCATTAGCCTAGTGTATACCTATGAACCCTGGCTCCAGAAGAGCTGTATTACTACATTGCAGCAGAAACAGCAACCAATCAATATATTTACAGAGGCAAATAAATGCAGAAGAGTGACAGAATGTGCACATTGTCAGTATTATTTACAGTATTTGCAGACTTGACATCAGAGAGATGTAAAACACGCTTTTGTTTAATACTGCTTGTGTCGCCCCACCACTGGACCAGTAATCAAGGAGCCTCAATCCTCACCACTAGCACCAGTGGGGGACATACATTGGGAAGATTACAAGTACACACAGTATTTCCAGATGCATCTTTCTGCAACAAATGCAGTTTCCCTTAAGAGCACACAGAGACCACAGTCAGTCCAGGGCTGGTTTCTCCAGATCCCCAATAAGACTCCCCACTGGCACAGCTAGAGAGTTGAGATCTCATCTGAGTGGCCAAGACCTCCAGCAACCCTCTCTGACCAACCAGTGTTTCATGTCCCTGCCCAATTAGCTGACACGCGCGCGCACACACACACACACACACACACACACACACACACACACACACTCTCTCTCTCTCTCTTTGAAGCTTGGTTTGTATACATACATACAGCTGGGAAAGGCTCACACAGGTTTACTAGCTATGCCCCTTTTGCCCAGACTATAAGGTAGTTACCACTGCCACCAGGCACCTCTTTAGCAGCTACATTAAGGCCCTTAACAAACGGTGTCTGATCTTACTGTGTAATGTTACTATCCATAAAAATGGTAGTTTGACCAAGAGCAAGGCTGTTAGGAGTGGCCCACAGTGTCACCAAATAAATATGCAAGTACTCTCGGGACTTAAATATCTCTAGGCAGATCAGCCACAATGAAAGGTTTAAATATCTTTAATAATAAAAGAGCAAAAGATAGACAGTATATATTTGCAGTGACAGAGTTCAAAATCACAGGAAATATTTAAAACAACATTGCAGGACAGTCTCAAATAAATAAAAATATCTAAGCTAGACTTTGCTATTTTCCTGACTATATCTAAGAGAATTACTATAACCTAGAAACTTAATTAAAGCAGCAAGGCAGATGTGTGGTGAATGTTTTTTCTGGTCAGGTCCCAGAAAGAATACAAAATACCCTGTCTCTCAGAGAGTTCTTAAATTAATATCTCAAACATTACTGCTGGGATAGCTTACAGAATGACATATTTTTGTCACCTGACTCTATCCCAGGTATAACCCCCACTGCTGAAAGCTACCAGTATTTAGCATCTGCCTGTGAAAATACATACACAAGGACTTTTCCTCAGATCTTGGTACGTGCTGGAAGTCAAAAAACAATAAAACACTTCCAAGACAATACAGTAAGTTCCCTATTTCTAGACATTGTGTCTGTTACGGTACTGAAACTGAAAGATGACATCTTTTTATGGCCTGGCAATAAAGTAATTTAATGTCAGCTATTTTTCTGAAGTTAACCTTCTGTATTCCAGGTTCTACTGCTAACATATGTATATCTAAACAGTTACAACAGTGCGGGTGCATTTCTGTTCTATTCCAACAGGGTACACTGTGGATGCATTTCAGACAGCACTTTGTAAAATACCTCTTTAGCACACGTCTATACAAACCATCTTTTATGACATACAGCTCTAATACATTTGTAACACAAACATCTCATCAGAATCATGTTGATATTCCCAAATGACACACAACCATTTACAAAATTCCAGACAGCTGTGCTGGCAGTATCTCCCTTGTCACACTTCTATACAAGTCATGTTGCTATTCATAAATTACATATAATTTGCAAAATTCCAGATAGCTGGGCTGAAAGCATCCCCCTTTGTCACACTGCTTACCACTTTTAAAGTCTAGTGTTGTGATTTAGCATTGATAGCACTTGGTATGAAGCTGTGAAACACCTTATTCAGATTTTAAGGCTGGAAAAAGATCAAATGAGGTGCAAACAGCAGTTCTGCTGTGGCAGCCGTTCAGTGTGTGAAAGCAGTAAACATGCTACAGCTTCCAAAGCTGGAACACATTTAGTGCTCCCAACACTTTTTTTATGGTACATGAGAAGGAAAGCTCTAATGCACTACAAGGAATTATGATCAGGTCTGGTTGCTCATAATCCAGCCTGTTACATGTGCTTGACATGGCTGTCATATAGAAATAAAGGGTTATTAAGGGTGGGGGGGGGAGACAAAAAAAAAACAAATGTGAAGCAAATGACAAGATAATGTTTGGGGACTTTCACCACTGGGTCACCAGAGGGGAGCAGCTGTGATTTAATAGAACTTTTCCCCCCACCTCAACCTAGTCTGTCACTAAACAAGCCTTCTTTTCCCATCACCACCAGAACAAAGGGGATGTCTGGGACTATTTGTAAAGGAGTGGTAGAAAATCACTTGGGACACTTGAGCTGTAAAAATCTTATGACAAGGATACAAGCTCCTCTTCATATAAAGGCCAGCTTTTTCAGGCATCCCAAAGAACCCAGAAGAAAGATGTAATCACACCCATACTTTTGGACCTTTTTGATACAAGCGGCTCAATAGGGCATACTAGAGCTTGAAGAAAAAGAGGGTTTCACTCCTGTCTATTTCTGGTGCCAAAAAGATGGCCCCTGGAGGCCAGTTATAAACTTATCAGAGATTATCAGACTTTGAAAGTTCCAGAGTTTAGAAAGTGAACCTTACAGACCCTGCTGTCTTTCCTATTCCCCTCAGACCTTCAAGGTTACCTTAGACTTCAAAGCTGCCTGCCTGCAAATATCTGTAGTAGTGTAGTCAGAATAGAAAGGCAGTGCCACAGTTTGAGTAGAAGGTACCCAATACCAGTTTACTTCCTTGTCCTTTTATTTATCTGCTGTAACAAGGATATTTGCAGAGTGTTTGGCTCCAGTCACTGTCCACTACAGTGCCAACGGAATCTGCATTTGCCCCTTCCTCATTGTCTGTCTGATTCAGGCCCCAAGCTGGAAGGATACACAGATAGTTCTGCAGTTTACCCTTTCTAGTTTTCAGAGCCTGAGAGAGACTGTGAACCATCTTGTATTGCAGCCAATGTTTGCTCTACTATTCCAGTTTTTGGCAACACTTCGGTGTACTGCAAACCAGAGGACATTCTTTCCCTCAGAAATGGTGCCATTTATGACCTCTCATTTTACTTTCATAGAGCAGTAAAATCAGACTACTGCCAGGGATTTATTTTGGATGTGGCAGTATATGGCTTCCTCAGTCCTGCAAAGCTCTGTATGAGAAAACTACAGTAGCACCTGAGTAACATAATGAGCCAGCATGCCTAGTACATGCAGAGCAGTATTCCTTTGCTGCCTTATATTAAGAAATAGTTTTTATGGTGGCTACAGTAGGTGAACTTTAATCAAGGGTCCCATTCCAGCTTCGTCCGGAAACTTAGGCAGTCACCATAAACTCCTCAGACTTAGCTTATTAGACCTATTCAGGGAAACCGATAACTTAAGGGATGTGGAACAAGACTTGGAGGAAAAAGCAAATCACTATCAAAGTGAAAATGTGTGTATTTTAGCCATCATAACCTTCAAACAGACGTGGCAGGCAAGTACTCCGAATGCACATCAGCAAATAGAGGGCAGCCAACTTACACTTTTTTGTTGGCTGGCCATGGAGGTATGGTACTTCACCTAGGGGGTCAAGAATGACCCTGAGGGCATCTTATGTTATTTCTTTGGAAACATTGTGGAGAATTAGTAAAGAAGATCAGAAACAGACCTTTAGGAATGGTTGTTAGCAGGGAAGTTTTTCTGGATTTAGTTCAGAGTCTAACAGATGTAGACCTTTTTGCTTCTCCAAAAAAAACAAGCAAACTGCTAAAAATTTTGCACCAGGCTATCAAGCCCTTGGGACCCGAGCAGTATATGTTTTCTCAGTAACCTGGTCAGTGCTGCTTCTCTATGCCTTTCCTCCCATCCCTGTTCTCCTCAGGGTAATACAGAAGAAATAGGGGGACAGGTCAGAATTGATATCCATACCTCCTTTTTTGATGAGGGAGCACTGGTGCTCCCTGAGTCTGTTTTGTTTGTGTGGACCTCTTGACTGAAAAACAAGGGGTCTCTCACACACCTCAACTTGGAGACCCTAAAGCTGACAGCATGAATGATCTAGCTCTAATTCTCTTTAGGCACAGGTTTTTCCAAGAATATGCTTTCCATTTTAGGGGATGCTAGGAAACCAAATGCAAGGAAATCATTCCTAGTTAAATAAAAAATATGCTTCCTTAAGTGCCACAGCGAATCCCTGGAAGCTAACCAGTCTTCAGTGTCCTTTGTCCCCAGACACCTGTCAGACCTTTACAGATCAGGATTGTTTTGTGATTCGGTAGAGGTAAGTGTGTCACAATTTCTGCCTGCTTTCCAAGGGATCCTACTTTATTCTCTGCTACCACTAAACCAAATATTCTCAAAGGGTCTCACACTTGAGAGCCTGCAATAGATTAATTTCTTCACTGTGAGACATTAGTTATGAGTTAGAGAAGTTATGTTTGCCACCATCTGAGCCAACAATCACTGTAACATTCAAATGCTTAACCTGGAATACTTTTTTTAGTGGACAATTGCATCTGCCGGGAGAATATCAGAACTGCAGGGCCTTAATTGCAAGCAACACTTAATTTTCCAAAAGGACAGAATAACTCTTCATATGATTTCTACTCTCATGCCCAAAGTAGTGACAGAAGTCTCACTGAATCAAGCCATTAACCTTCCTTATGTTCTGTCCTACCCCAGAGAACAAGAGGAAAGGATCCTGCAACACAGTAGGTCTGCATAGGTAACTGAGATTGTCTAAAAAGGGCTAGAGCAGAAAGGAAATCTGATCAGTTATTCATAGTCTTTGCAAAACTTGGGGGAGTAAAGCCTATCTCTAATCAGACAGTCTCTAAATGGATGACTCATTGCATCTCCTCCTACTACTCTTCCGTAGCAAGATTATAACAGGGCTATGCGAGAGCCACCACTACAAGACCAACAGCAGTCTCTACTGCCTTCCATAGTGAGAACAGCACCTAGACCATCTTTGTAGGAGCTTCCTGGTCATCTGTCCACACCTTGTGCAGTCATTATAACCTAGACATTACCTTGAGGTTCAGGGCAGGATCTGCAATAGATATTCTGCAGGGACTGCTGCAACTAATAGTTTCTTAGAGCAGCCATCCACTCACTGATCCCTATGCTTTGAGAGTCTTCCTAAGTGTTATCACTACCACAGCAGTGAACAGTGTGGTGAACATAAATTATGTGGGAACTTACCTTAACTGGAGATGTTCAAGTATTTTCATATTGCTCTCCTCTGATCTGATGTTGTCATTTCTGTCAATTCCTCAACCGATGCGTTTTGGATTTGACCTCTGATCCTACTTCAGCCGTTTTCCAGACTTAGGATTCATAGCTCAGGTTCCTCTCTTTAGCCATAATTTTGTGCCAACCCCAGTCATATTTCAGCTTTTGTTTGTCACCCTGTGTGTTTGAACGTGGATTTCATGGCTCAGGCTTGGAGATAGGTGTAAAACCTTTTTTGTTTACCATAGCAGTACTACTTTACTGCTGTTCTTCGGTTTGTTTTTCATATCTCTTCCTCACCTAAGGAGAAAAAAAAGTTGTTGCCTTTCTTGGCCATGTGGTCTTTTGTACTACTCCTGCCAGTGCTTTTTCCTGATATCTTGTATTCCAAATTGTTGGTATGCTACTGTATTTACCCTCTGCTCTGTATGGTTTTCTCTGTACTGTAGTTGGTATTCTTCTTCCTCAAATATTTTGCCATGTTTGTTGTAGTTGTTTTCTTATTTGACATGGTGGATAAACCTTCTAGATTTGAGAAATGTGTCTCATGGCCATAAGATATCCAATTCATATTCTCATGGCAAGTGTATTTACTTTTTAGGGGCTAGTCACTTAGATGAGGATTGTGATAGCTGCACTACCTTTGGACATAAGGCAGTGGTCAAGCATTGGGAAAAACTGGTCTTCAAAAGTCTCATTCTTCCACCTGCTTCATTGTCTGCGTCTGGAGCATTCCTGTCAGGAAAGAAGCCTTTGGACAAGTGCAATGGGCACAAGGAAGATGAGCAGAAAGAAAAGGCTAAAGAATCTAGGAAACAATCCCTTGACTGTTGTCCTTCATTGGCTGCTGATCTGGTAGCTAAGGTGTCTAAGGCTTCAGCTCCATCTGTTCCACTGTGTCCTCCTCCTGCCTCTTCAGGACTCCCTGTCGTAACGAACCAAGACTTTTTCCGGAGATAATAGCTTACAGGCTATATTCCCTGTTCTTACAGGAAACACAAGTCAAGTGAGCTTTTAGAGCCCCCTCCTTGTATTTGTTTTTCAGGTCTGCCAGAGGTAATGTGGGTAGTATGATAAAGAAATTCCTTGGGACCCAGATTCAGTTTGGAGTTCTTCATGCTTTATCTCCCATTGGAGCCATGAACTTTGGGCCATCTTCCATCCCTACTGCTGCTCCTACTGACCTTGACAGGGGTGGCTCCCCTTCCTTTGGCCTCGTCTGGTGCACTTTGTTTGGGTACTGGATCCAGATCCAGAACTCCTGTCTGGGATGCCTCACGTGGACATTCGGGCCCTCAAGTTGACCGCATGGTTTCTCCACTTCTAGTGATGGCTAGGCAGTCCAGGCTTTCTCGCATACTCTCAGAAAGATTCACCTAGGAAGAGCTACAAAAGTAAGTGGAAAAAGTAAATCGAACCAGCAGCCGAGGTGGCTATAAAGTTTTTGTCATGGAAACCCTTCTTTTTGGTGACTCTTACATCAGCTAGAAGAGTATCTGAACTCCAGGGCTTATCTTGTCAGCCTCCATATATAATTCTTTATAAAAGCAGGGTATTTTTTACACACCAGCCCCTCCTTTCTACCTAAGATGGCTTCAGAGGCAGCACTCAATCACTCCATTCATTTACTGGTCTTCTTCCCTAATTTCTCCAATAAAGGAGAATATATGCTTCATTTATTGGATGTACATAGCTGTGATTTTGCATCCACAGGGCAAAGCCTTTCAGGAACTCTGATCCATTATTTGTATCCTTTTCCAAAGCAAAATTGGGCAAGGCTTTGTCAAAAATTGCAGTTAGCTAACTGCATCTCTCTTATTTATCAGATCAAAGACTTGGATTTACCAAAAACCACAAAAGTACTTTCAACAAGATCAGTCTCCACTTCTGTCTTTTTGTCTAAAACATCCTTTGACAATATTTGTGCTGGTACTATGTGGTCAAATGTTCATACATTTATTGTTCACTGCAGACTGGATGTTTTTTTTTTGTTTTTTTTTTCACGAGTGGAGCTGCTTTCGGTTCATTCATACTTGTGAAATATCCTTCCATGAGGATCACTCTGGGATTCAATTACCCGGGGACTTTGTCCCATTGGTTGAACAGACGGAAATGTCAACATCAGATACAAGTTATGTGCTCACCATAACAGTGCACCTGTGTGGTCGCTTTTCTACCTTCCTCAGAGTTTTTTTCCCGGCTCCATGTTTTGGAAGATCTTCATTTAAGACCTTTGGTAAGTGCTTTAGGACATTAGAATGTTGATCTCCCTGCTGCAGCTCCAGAGGAGACTACCTGATTTCCATTTTTTCCTCCTCTCTGTCATTTGTGTGTGTGTGTGTGTGTGTGTGTGTGTGTGTGTGTGTGTGTGTGTGTGTGTGTATATATATATATATATATATGTCCACTTCTAAATCCCGACTCTCAGATAACCGACTTTCAAAATACTGAGATGAAAATCATGCAAGTTCAGAAACCCGAACAGCAGTTTTTGCCAGGGTAAGTAAATACGTGGCCGACTGTAAACGAAACTCACACTGAGTTAAGTAAAACTCACCTAGGTGGGGGGCTGTGCTCCCCACACCCCCCCTAACTAAGTATACCAACTCAGAGATTGCAATAGAGTGGAGAGCAGAGTATGTTGGCCACGTATTTACTTACTTAATTTTAACTATTTCACAACCTCAAAGTAAACCTTGCTAATCATTTCCAATTACAAAGAAAGGAGAAAATTAAATAAACACATATAGTTTATAAGCTGTCTTTTTAGATTAGACTAGAACATAGGCCACTGACCTAGTCTAGTAAAACGAGAGTTAACACCTCTATCTAAACACTCATATACTCCAGGCATCAAAAGTTTCCTTAGGTTAGATGAATTATAATTTTTACCTTTTGATGTTTTTAATGATATATCTACTGCTCCCCTCCCCACTCTGTCACCTGAACTTCTATCACTTTTTACTGACATTAAAAGGTAGTACATATAAAAAATAAATGTTAGGCAAACAATTTACAATGAAGCCATTATACTGACTTTAATATTAAAGTTGCTGCATAAAGCTGACAGTTCCTTGCTGCTTTTTTAGTACTTTATTTAATGTAGTACCTGTTGGATTAATTCTGTTGGTTGTCCGACTGTAATTTTGTCTCCGTCTCCACATTCTAGACGCTCTGCGTGGAGTTAAAGGTCACTTGCCTCTCCTGATCCACTATATCTTGCAGCTGATTGCAGCGAAACTTCACGAGCATCATGTAATATAGCACAAACATTCAAATTAACTCGTAAAAGCTTCGGCAAGTCTTCAGGTAGGAAAACAAGAGACAAATGTTTTGCTTAAAAAAAGGGCTTGAGCTGACTTCAAAGAAATTTTAGATGTCAAGGCAAGTCAGCGGAGCTATGCCATCACCTCCGTTTACCATTAAACCATAAGCAGAGCTTTCCAGTGCATTTAAAAAACATGGAAAAGTACTAGAGATCACCCATATAAGCAGCCGGACAATTAACCAAAACAAATCAATAACAGACACATTACAAATTCATCCCCTTCATGGAGTTAAGGAAGAATACCTCCACCACTTTTACCTCTTACTAATAACAGGACATTACAACCTCATTCTGATTGCAGCAGCAACAAGGCAAAGTTACAGTAGGGAAGAGAAAGGGGAAAGAAAGATCTGTAAATCATAAAAAAAGAGAAAGAGGAAAGAAAGATAAGTAAATCATAAAAAAAAAAAAAAAAAAAAAAAGACCCAACCATGTATCTCAAAAGCATCAACATGTAGAAGTATCTCTATGCTTAGTTAACTAAAGCCCTGTTCATAATTATAAATACACTTGTATATTAAATGAATGTTAATGTATTACCCCACCATTTGCACATAGCAAGACAATCCATTCATAGCACAGCAAAGCATAAATGTTGTCAGTAGACTTTAGAGCATGACAGTAATAGAACCATATAGTTTAGTAGATGATCAACAGTTACTCGAAAACATAAAATTGAATGACAGCTGTAAGAGGTAAAGTAAGACTGTAAGAAGCATAGAAAGAACAGGGGAAAATGAGAAGACAAAGGAGAGAGTGAAAAGGAAAAGAAAGAGAGAAAAAAAATCCCCATTTACCTTGTTAAATTTTCCCAGAAGTAAACTAGGAAGTGAAATGTTAAAGTCAAATAGTTTACATTAAAAAATCTGATTTGTCTGTTAGTTTTTTTATTAGCTGCTCCTTTAACAGTCCATCCATTGTTGTTTGCCTATCTCTTCAGACTTTGTGGAGACCAGTCTATATCTTCTATATCTGATAATGGATTTTTCTTTTGAAAAAAATCCATAGCTTCTTACAGTGAACTGAAGATCTTTTCACCATTAGGCAAATATATTTTTATCTTGGCCAGAAATAAAACTTGTACTTTGTTAAATGTTTAAGGGATTTTATTAAAGGAACACATTCTTTTCTTCTAGAGATGACAGAAGAGGTATAGTCATTATGAAAATGAATGTTCTTTCCATTTATTTGGACAGGAGGATTTGACCAAGCATATTTTAGTACCGAATCCTTGTCTTGTCTTGGGTGGACAGAAATCTAACTAATAGATCTAGAGGTGGAGGAATTGGCAGTTGAAACTGGTTTTGACAAAGACTGGTTGGCTCTTTCAATTCCAAACGAAAGAGATTCAGGCAAATTTAATGGTGTAGGTAACCAGTTAAAATGGTATCATATTACTGCCCTCTTCTTTTTCTGGCACCCCATAAATTCTTATATTATTCCTCGATCTAATCTCTAAATCTTCCACTTTTTCCAGTAGTTTAGCATTCCGTTTCAGTAGAAAATCATTATGATTCTCACACTCTGTCAATCTGCCATCAATGTCATTCACTGCTTCTTCAATGGAGGAAATTTGTTCAGAATGTTTATTACTTCATTAAGTAGGTCTAGTTGTTTACTACTGTCCTGTTTTATATTATCAGTTTTATTTTCCAGTTTGTCCATTTTGATTGAAAGTTCCTGAATATTTGTGATTTTAGATTGTAGTTCCTTCTTCACAACACTTTCCTGATGTGAGTTCTTCGAGTTACACATGTCTGTACCTCTTGTAGAAAAAAATTCTGACAGGAAAAATAAATAAAACTTTGTTCCAATACTAATTTCTGAAAAATAGCAAAGGGCAGGCAATTCTGTATCTCCAAATGTGGATCTGAGTAATTTTATTCTAAAAAAAGAATAGAATTTCCTGTCAGTATAATAAAAAAAAAAAAAAAAAAAATAGGCAGAGCTAAAATTCTGTTAGCTGTTTAGCATATTGGCCATGCCCCCCACAATTAACATACTTGAACTTCAAGAATTATGCCAAATTCTTACAGAGCTGTACTTTATCTAGCTTTTGTTTTAGCTAAGTGGAATGTGTAATTCAGTATTATTAATATATACTGGACAATGATGAAGACAGGCTATAGAATATTGTTAAACACCTTTATTGAATGATCACTTAAGACATAGGCAAATTTACATTTGTAGAAAAGAAAATGAACCATATTAACATGTTTCTAATATAAACATGTCAGATATGTTTTGTTCTTGTATAGCTTTCAACAGTCCAGCATCATATAAAGTGCTCAGTTCCTACCTTCCCTTAAATCAAGATGGGCTAGAATATTTTGATTTGAATCTGTCTAATACTTTAACAGGAATATGTGAGCTATTTATTGTGAACCTACTATTTCAGGTTTGGATCACGATTTAAGTTATTATGGAAATTCAAATTATGTATTACTGAATATGTTAGCATGTAAAGAAAATGCAAATGTTTGTTTATACATTTTGTTCATAACTTTGTTTCTATGATGGCGGTAAAGTGGGACAGATTTGTCTCCCAGAGACTCCCTCATCTGTGGAATAGACTCCCTCTCCGCATCAAGCAGAGTACTTCATTATCCCTCTTTAAGAGGAACCTGGATGATTGGATGAGAAATAGAAAATACACCCTTGGGATTCCACCTGTGTCCCTGCTGGACAAGCGGCATCAGGTGCTGACTTGCGGTAACATGGGCTTATTTATTGGCTAGGCTTATAAGGACCTCAGGGCCAGTAGCGTGGTAACTTCCTATGAAATAGTTTTCCTGCATAATAAATATATGCTTACAAAGAGAAGACTGATACTGAAATGAACCAAGTAATTGTGTGTTAGTAGTTTGTCACTCTACAACTTTCTCAACAATTATTGCAATTGCTGCCCAGAGAAGTCACCGTACCGACCCAACTGTTCCCATAAGGCTTCATGGCACTGCCAAAACACAAAGAAGTGCCAGCTCAGTTGTATTCCTGAGGCATCATGGACCAGACAAAAATATAATGAAATATTCTAATAGTAGGTAACTCCATAGTAACTGACACACCAGTACTGGACTCACCACGCTTAGCAAAGGTTTGTTGATGGTGATTTGCTTCTTTGGAGCCAGAATAATGCAGTGGTCTAGGTCACTTCACCTCAAATACTCCTACAAAACTGTCATTGTTCGTGTAGTGTGAATGACTTGGAATACTCCACCTAGACTTATGAAAAATTATGTACTTGAGCTCCCTGTGTATGTGTACAAGGGTAGGTATTGCATTTTATCTTGATCAACATAACTACATTCTCCAAGACAGAGTGTCCCAGTACAAACAAAATGTGATTTGATTTCACAGTTGGTGCCATCCCAAGGAAATCCAGTGTGTCTGCCTGGAAGAAGAAAACTAAGTCTTACTTGTATCACCAGCATCGGCCTACACCTTTCCCTTCAGTGCTTTCATATGTTATCTGAGACTTTGACATGCCCCATAATGTCTGTTTTTAGAGTAAGCCTACTTCATCTAGCGAAATAAAACCATGACATTGTGAAGGTAGTGCTGGTCAATGCTAGAAACCTCAACAAAAACTTGCCCTTCTGACAGAAAATGTTGATGTTTTTGTCATTAACAAACCATAGTTCCAGTACTGTAACAGCACACCTTCTTTACCAGAGTTGAATGCTCATTATTTGTTAAAAACCTACTACTGAGGGTGTCTGTGCATCCAGTGGTGGTGTATCCATTTTTTGTGTGGGACGCCATCGCTTCAAGACTTCCATTGATAGGTAATGATCTCAAACTCCTTTATATCCTTGTAGCTAATAACCCCCACCACCACATCCTGGCCAACTATATAACTCTCTACACATTTCACCCAAATTCACGCAAAATGTATCTGATTTCCTCAAATTGAATCAAATGCTGTTTTTCTTGGGGGTTTTGATTATCCATGTATTAACTGGAGTACTTTCACTACTATAAACAAATATGCTCAACACTTCTTATTCTGCAAACTTCCAAGATGGGTACAGACTGAGCAGCAGGTTAGATTAGAGCTCTTCCAGAGTAAAAATTGAGAAATTGTTAAAACAGTAAGAGTTTTTAATTTGGGTTAAATTCATTTATTGGTTTGCAGTCATACTCCCTGGATTCCAGCAAAGAAGAAATTTGGATAACATTAGCAAAAATCAACTAAAAAAGAAGAAGACGTTGTTCTGTCTGGGGAAAACCTTGCAACCATTCAGCAAATGCTACACTCCTGCCTTCTTCAACACTCATACCTGACTGTTGCAGATATTCTGTCACACAATCCATCCCACCTCTTTGTTGGATACCCTCGTTTCCTCTTACCTTCTTCCTGTCTGTCCCAAATTATCTCCACTACATTGTCTTCTGCTTTTCTGCACATGTGCCCAAAGCAAACACATCTGTTTTCTTTAATCTTTTCTGCAATTGGAGCTACTTTGCCTTCCACTCTTATGTCCTCATTTCTTCATCTGTCCCACAGTATGCATCCTACTACCCTTCTCAGGCACTTAATTTCCATCACCTCTAGCTTTCTCATCTGCTCTACCTTTACTGCTCAGGTTTCTGTACCTTACAGTAGTACTGGTTGCACCACTGTTTTGTATACCTTACTTTTCAGCTTCTTTGCATTCTTCTGTCATACATTATACCTGACACTGTATGCCAGTTGGCTGCAGCCCACTGATTCTAGCTTTGACCTCTTCATTCAGACTTCCCTTCTCGTCATCCACCCCTCCCAGATACTTGTAGCTGTTAACCTGTTCCAGTAGCTCCCTTCTGCCTCAATTTTCAGCTTGTTCTGATTTCCCCAATTTACTGCCATTAACACTGTGTTATCTGTACTTAGTTTCATCCCATGTGCTTTCAAGTTTTGCATTCCATTCCTCTATCCTTTGCTGAAGTTCTTGCTCAGAGTCTGCCTGTAATGCCACATCGTCTGCATACAGCAGTGTTGTTGATCTGTACCCTCTGACCTGTTTGCTAAAGTAGTCCATCACCAGTATGAACAGAAGTGGGCTCAGAGATGAGCCCTGGTGCACACCCACTCCCACTGGGAACTCATCTGTGAAACCAAAAGCTGTTTGTACTTGAATCATTGAGTCCTTGTACATAGCCTGCACTAATTCTACCAATGTTTTGGGACGTTGAACCACTGCAGTGCTGCCCGAATCAGCTTTCTTGGGACCTTGTGATATGCTTTCTCCAAGTCTAGGAATGACATTTGGACTCTCTCCTCATCTCTAGCTTCTTCTCCACTGTCTGTCTCACTGCAAACATTGGGCCAGTTGTGCTGCATCCTGATCTGAATCTGAATTGCTTATCTCCCATCTTTCTAGTACTCTGCATATCTGTTTATCTATCAACTTCTCCAAGAATTGCTTATCTCCCATCTTTCTAGTACTCTGCATATCTGTTTATCTATCAACTTCTCCAAAACTTTCGTGCAGTTTGACAGGAGTTTGATAATTCTGTACTGCCCACAATTGTGGATGTCCCCTTTGTTCTTGTACACTGGCACGAATATGCTTATTCTCAAGTCATCTAGGATACGTCTTTCTCTCCACACTGCTTTGAGTACCCACAGGAGCCCTTTCTTCCCCCATCTCACTCAGCATCTTTATCAAATGTCCTGTGACCTCATCTGAGCCTGCTGCTTTCCCTGACATCATTTTCTTAAGTGCTATTCTCACTTCTTCTAGGAGGGGCTCCACCTCTTCTCTCATCATAGGCTGTGTGTGGGGCAGTACAGCTTCTGAAATGTTTTCATTCAGAAGCTGCTGGAAGTACTCTTTCCATCTGCCTTTGTCCTGTGATCTGGTGAGCAGGTTGTTGCTGGCATCCCTTCTGAAGGGTGTCTGACTATCTTTTTTATCTTCCTTTCTTTGTCTTGCAACCTAATATAATTTCTTTGTGCCACCAAAAGTTGAAGAGTGCATCCGATGACCTGTTCTTTATTATTGCAACTCCTTTCTTAACTTCTTTGTTAGCCAACCAGTATTCCTTCCCTGCCTGGTCTGTTTTTTTTTCTATCCCCCACTTTTTTCTGCATTCTTTCTTTCTTTTGTTGACTTCTTGGACTTCTGCATTCCACTACCAGCTTTCCTTTTGTACCTTATTTCCATACCTGGCTTGGCCACATATATCTTCTGTAGTCCTCACACATGCTGTTTACGGCACTGACATTCTTCTTCCACTCCACCTATCTTTTCCTCTTCTTGGGGTGCTAGAGCCAATTCCTTGAACTGTTGTATTTTCTCTCCAGTCATCTTCCAGATCTTCACCCTGGTCTCTGTTGACCTTAGAGCCCTTTCTAACTATTGCTTGCAGCTGATTGTGGCAACCAGTTGTTTATGCTATGGGCCGACTGTTTCACAAGGGATGACTTTGCAATCACCGATTCTACACCAATGCCTTTTCCTTACTCGGAGGAAATTCACCTGAGTTGCATGCTGGCCACTCTTGCATGTGATGTTATGACTATTTCCCTTTCTAAACCATGTGTTGGCTACTGTCAAGCCAGTTGCCATACAGAAGTCTAGAATGTTCTCTCTTCCTTTATTACTGTTGCTCCACTCAAGTGGACCCAGTCAGTCCTCCTATCCTTTTTTGTCTGTCCCGATAAGTGTGTTCAAGTAACCTATTATCAACACCAGTTCCTGTTTTCCTGCTTTGTCTAGTAGGTCCTGCTGTCCTCCTTACTAGGAGGAAGTTCACCTGAGTTGCATGTTGGCCACTCTTGCATGTGATCTTGTGGCTGTCTCCCTTTCTGAACCATGTGTTGGATACTGTCAAGCCATTTGTCAGACAGAAGTCTAGAATGTTGTCTCCTCCTTAATTACTGTTGTTACACTCAAGTAGATCCAGACAGTCCTCATATCCTGTTATGTCTGTCCTGATGTGTGTTCAAGTCACCCATTATCGACACCAATTTCCTGCTGTCCTGCTTTATCTAGTAGGTCCTGCAACTGCTGTATGAATGTACTATTTTTCTCATTATCACAACCCTGCTGGGGGGCATAAGCTGAGATTATGAATAATGCCCTATCAGTACACTGGAGTCTGATTACCATGAGTCTGTCGCTAATTCTAATGATATTCCTCACTTCAAGTGCCAATACTTTGGAGAAAAATGTCAGTCAAACACACACAGATGTATTTAAAATAAGCGAGACTCTCGAGTAATATATAAAGTTAGACATCAAAAGGCTGGAAAAAATAGAGTAATAGTTAAACAGCTTTTCAGATGAGCTGATAAAACTGCAGGAATCTGAGACCTTTAATAAAGGAAATACTGTCTGAACATGAGACTACTTAAGAAAGGTTGTTGGCATACTGGCAAAATCTGTGATTTTTTTTTGTGCTGTACCAGAGGAACTGGAAGGAATAGACTGCATTCATTTTATGAAAGTGCAAATAAGTATCTGGTCTTGGAATATATAAGGTTTAGTTAGAAGTACTAAGTATTGGTTTTAATTGGAATCCAATCTATTTGTTGATCTTTAATATGGGTTTTTACTCATTTTATATAGAAATGCAATGATATTGTTTTATAGCCACTGAAACTGAACAACTGTTGATATGCTGCTGTGTGCTGAAGTGAATTTCTTTTCATCAAATGGTGCATTCTGATTTTGTTCAATTTGTTGTTTAGCGTTTGTTTAATAAAGTTGGATTATTTAAGAATAAGTGCAGATAAGCAACTGGACTGGTGTTCCACAGCATAATTTATTAGTTGAGAGAGCACGTTGTGTGTTTGCTCTAAATCTGGCCATGAGAAAATAGTCATGACCTCCATTAGTAAATATGCTATCACAGTGGCAGAAATAACTACTCCTGACAAGAGTGTAGCAGAAGGAAAGATAATAGAAACTGGGGACACCTGAGTATTTGTGGAAAATGATGGGTTGCTGTATACCAAACAGACGAAAAGCAGGTTCATCTTCGCAGTCGGGGAGGAGGGTTGGTGTCAAGAGACAGGTGCAGAATTGAAGTTACTCTATCCACCTGGTTTCAGAATATTTTTTCTTGGAGGATCAAAGACAGCAGCCTATGGAGGAAAGTCTAGCCAACAAAGAGTAAGCCGGCAAGCTTAAAAAGGACCTTGCTTCTCAGTCTTGTTACAATAAGAATGCCTGCAGAAGGACTTTACTAGTGAAAACTTTTATATTGTTCCAAAGGAATATGCTTGAGTAAAAGAAGACAACCCAGGAGACTAGATGAATCAGAGACTGATGTTGGGAGATCAAGATGCTCAGGAAGACCAGCAACAGTAGTGTGAAATTCGATAATATGTGAACGAACTTTAACGTGTCAATCCCATTTAATATAGTTAAGACATGTGAACTGTTTTCTGCAAGAAATGACTGAAAAAGTTGTTTGTCGACTGTGATAAACTGGTGGGAAAACTAATGTATAAACTTAAATTTATGCCATTAATATTTAGAAGGTCACTAAATGGAAAGATGCAAGTGTAAGTGAAATAGTTTTTGTTCTTATTGATATTTAAATAAAAATGTACTGATGTAAATTGCATGTTATATCGTACAGTAGTTGTCCTTCCATTCACTGTTGCAGTATTCTTTACATCTGGGAATCCCTGCCGAGGGTAGCCTGACATCCGTGCAGTGTACCAAAGCCTACTGTTGCTTTAAGGTATGCCGAATGTCATACGTATGATTCTTGCATAGTGCAGAGCATAAAGGTGACATCCCAACATAACTTCCTCAGAACTTCTTTGCTACAGTGATTGAATGCTGCCTGGGGTCTGAGCTTTCTACATTTTATAGGGGGGACGTTCCTTTAAAGAAGAAACAAAACCCAAGCATGTTTCTCCTGCTCCTAGGGATCCTCAGAGTGATAGGCTTTTATTCAGGAGTTGTTTAATGCTTTAATGGCATTAAAACCTCCTCAGAGGGTTTCTGTACCTGCTCCGCTTTGGTCCTGTATGCCACATAAATGGCCTAGAGAACAGGATTCATCTGAGGAATTGGATTCTGTTGAAGAATCCTTGGGTTATTCTACCAAAATTCCTTCTTCTTTGGAATGTGGGTCAAAAGACGAGGAATCTACAAGTCCTGATACTCCTTTTGAAGAAATTTCCTTCAGGTGAGAACAATTTCTAAGATGATGGAGTTTTTTAAATGGGGTTGTGCTAAGGTTTCTGACATCCATAAGAGATGATATGAGTTACTTCAGATGGAATCTCCAAAGCTTTCTGCTGTTCATCCTGTTTTGGCTGCTTTTTCTAATGCCTCTAAATCTCCTGATTCTTTGCCCTCACTCCCAAAAAGCTTGATAGGTTTTATAGGGTGCCCGAGGATTGTAATTTCTTGTACAGATGTCCTGCTGCTGATCCTCCTTCGGTTTGTGTAGCCTTTGATAATGTTTCTCATTTGCTTCCTTTGTCCAAGTTACTGCCTTCTGATAAAGACAGTAGAGTCTTGGAAAGGCTAGATAAGAAGGGTTTACACTTCAGCTACTCTGGCCTTTAGGACTATTTACCAGACCCATATGTCCAGGTATGTTTTGGCTGTTCTTTCTCAGGTTAGTCAGCTTACTTCTGACCTCCTAGGCTCTGATGGTAAATCTTCTGCCCTTTCTTTGTTAGGGGCTTCCTTTCATGTGGTTTGCCATTCTATCAAATCTATCAGCTTATCCCATTTTGACCCTTCCTATCTTACCTTCCCAGATAAAATACTTCAGCTCTTTTTTAATTGTTATCCAGA
This sequence comes from Protopterus annectens, assembly GCF_019279795.1. Lineage (NCBI taxonomy): Eukaryota > Metazoa > Chordata > Ceratodontiformes > Protopteridae > Protopterus > Protopterus annectens. The sequence goes on along the minus strand of NC_056743.1, from coordinate 929,164,117 downwards.
ACTTCTCATCTGGTTGACAAAAGTATGCCTGGTCTGTGTATAAGACTAAAGGGATTAAAAACATTTTAATGGCTTGTATTTTAATATCCATATAACAAAACGTCTAGTTTTTCAATTTTTGTATTATCTTCTGTTTAGTCTCTTCCACATATCCTTAGCTGCCACCACAGAGTCTTTTCTAATCCATAATCCTAAATACTTCATTTTATCATGTCTCTATTAATATGGATATTGTTGGACCAGTTATTGTTGTGTGGGTACATAATTTACTGCTATTGCCTTTGTTTTAGCATCATTAATTTTGTATCCCGAGAAGATTTGAAACTGTCATAAAATGTTCCACAACACTGTAATGTTACTTTCTGGTTTTGTCATGTATAAAATATCATCTGCAAATAGAGCCAGCTTTTCCTGAATACCATATCAGTTATATCCTTGAATTTCTGAGTCCCTTATTTTCTTTGCCAGTGGTTCTAAATATAATACAAACAACAAAGAGGAAAGCAGACAGCTCTGCCTGGTTCCTCTGTTCAAGCAGAAGTTATTAGAGAGGACCCCACCCACTTTAATCTGTGCCTCTGATCTCTCTTATGTTTTTCTAATCAACCTTATAATTGTATCAGGGAAGGCAAAATCTTCAATTTCCCTGCTCATGAAGCCCCAGACTTACTCTTGTCAAATGTTTTCTCTGCATCAAGACCCACCAATAAAAGTGATACTTTCTTACATTCTGCTTCCCTCTGGGTCATCAATGTTCTGTGTATATTGTCAAATGTTTGCCTCCCCTCCACAAAACCACACTGATCCATATCTATCAATTTTGGGATCACTTTTGCCATTCTTTTAGCCATTATAGACATAAACACTTTATAATCATGTTTTAGTATTGAAATGGGCCTGTATGAAGCTGGATCCGATGGATCTTTACCCTCTTTAATTATTACTGTTACTATCACCTTCTTCCAGGATGCTGGTACTTTTCCTCCTCTTAAAATACTGTTAAACAAAGCCTTCCAGATCTTTAACAGTTTTTTCCCTCTTAACTTCCACAGGAATACCATCTATTCCTGGGGACTTTCCTGTAGATTGGTTATAATTAGTAATTTTTATCTCATCCCTTCCTATCCTGTTAGTAATTGAGCCTCATCTACTTCTAACTTTGGCATATTTAATTCTTCTATAAACATTTCCATTTGTAGCTTTGCTTGATTTCTGTATTTCTCTGCTTTATACAAATTTTCATAACATTTCCAAAATATTTCTAATACTTCTACATGGTGTGTTATAGGCTCCCTAAGCTTGGTGCCAGCCCTTTCCACTTTGTTGCATGAGTAGTTCTGCTAGAAGTTTTTGTGCTCTAGAATTATCAAAAAACAGTTGCTTAACCGCAATCTTTCTAAACTCATGCATATTATCAAGGTAATCCTCATTTCCTGTTTAGCATTCTGCAGTTGCTCTTTTTCTTGTTTTGAGTAGTCCCTTTATTTTGCAATACTTCAACATTTGTCAATCCCTCTAAATAATTCTTGTTACTGTTTAGCCATATATTCCTTTCTTTATTTCCAACCTAGTTTTAAACTCTACTTGAATTTTATCCCACTCCTTAACTATGTTTTCAGAAGATAAGTCTATCTTCTCTAGGAGCCCCCGAATTCATTCCAGAACCCATTCCTTAAATTCCTCTCTTTTCAAACTGCAGGTGGGAAAGCGCTATTTTCTAATTTTTATTTCATTAAATTGCATTTTTATTTTAGCTGTTATTGGCACATGATCTGAAATAGTTAGTGTGTTTCAAGACCTTCAGTTAAATGCACATGTACCTGTGAGATATAAAATGTATCTAGCGCAGCCCAGTTTTTGTATCTCGGTGAGTAATATGTAAATTCACTCCGAACTCCTATTATTGAATTCACATCTTCCATGTCAAACATTTTCATAAATTTCTTCAAAAATCTACCCTTCCTTATTAGATTTTCCCTTTTAGGCCCCCCAGACATATCTTCATTTTTACAGACCAAATTCCAGTCTTCATCTATAAGTAATATTCCTTGCTGAAAGCTGAACATTTCTCCCAGAATTTTCTTAAGCTCCATTATAGCAGTTTTGGGGGGGGGTGTAAATGCATGCCAGTGTAATCCTCCTCCCTAGCCAGTAGCCCCTTAGTCCTATGTATCTTCCATTATTATCTTTTTTTCACCTCTTCTATCAGTATTGGAGCTCCTCTTCCAATTAATGTAAGTACTCCTCTTTTCCTTTGACCCAAATATTCTGCTGATTAACATCCTGAAAACCTTTCTTTATCAAATCCACATGTTCGGTTCTTTCCAGGTGTCTCTCCTGTAGCATAGCTATTTGCACTCTACATTTTTTTAATATAGTTCACTACTCTTTCTTTTTTATATTGATCTGTATATGTATCTGTAAGACCATTCAGATTGAACGACACTACAGAAAATATCAATCATTTTCTTATATAGTTATTACCACCTTTTATATGTAACTGCTCTTTTGCTAAATGTCTAGTTCCAACTTTTATGTTGTGTGTATATATATATATATATATATATATATATATATATATATATATATATATATATATATATACACACTGCTTGTTAGGTTGTTTTTTTTATACAGTTTCATGTCATATCCATTTGCGCTTATGTCACGTCTTACATAACTTTTTGTTTCTTTGAAAGCCCTTACACAGAACAAATAACCCCCCAAAAAACTTTCTAAAACCTATGAACTGTACACTAACACACAAAACTATGTACAACTTCAAATATTGAAGTTTTTGCTTCCTAATAAGAACATAAGTTCTAAGTTGATAGCTATACACACAGACTAAAGTTAATCAAAATGAAAGTTTAGTCATGCTAAGATGCATGGTACAGCCTGTGCTGTTAGTGCTATTTGATTTTTATATCTATATAACTCTCCTAGTTGATAAAACACCTAAATGCTTTCAGTAAACACTTTCTCCAAGCCATTTTTCTTTATCAGATTATCTTCTAGTGACATGCAAACCAGACAAAAAATTGCTAAGGGTACATTGTTTATCAGAAAAAAAGCCTTACAATATTCAGTATTCTTTTTCATTTACATGCTTTGTAATAAACCTATTACTGGATAACGCCTAGGGTTTTTGCACAGTCGTTTCCCTCTCCCCCCAACTCCTCCCCTCCCAAGGATGCCCGATTTCTTATCCAGCAAGTAGGGACCCAAAGAAAAAAAAAGGGGGTCCTTCACGCTAAGTGAAGACCGAAAAAAAAAAGGTTTTTAATCCGGAGCACCTTTATTTCTGCATTAATCACAAGTAGCTCCATGTTTTGCGATTTTTTTATTGACCCATATGCCGGTATACGAGCCAATCAAATAAAATCTCAAAACGGAGCTACTTCTGTTCAATGTAGAACATCAGGCAGTTCCGCAATCAACAGAAGTAGATCCATTTTGCGATTTTGATTGGCTCGTATAAAGGCATACAGGCCATTCAAAAAAAGCAAACCGGAGGCAGTTTTGCCAGGATTTTAACCAGCAGTGCAGGACTCTGGATCGGACTGCTGATCCCTGGACAGTCCTGCTCATATAGGGATGTCTGGCAACCTTGTCTCCTCCTCCTCATTGTTTTTCATTGCAGTGCCTACAGTTCTCAAAACGGAACAAAGAAAAAGAGAGAAGGGTGAACAAGAAAAAAACAAAAGCACCTGTTTTATTAGTATCCTTATTGCATTTAAAAAAAATTGAGAGAACTTTATTTCTAGTGTAACTGTTTTTGTATTATCTTTAAAGCTGTCACACCTGGGTAAACCCCTGATTGTTTTCAGGGAACATTATGTTGTAGTCAATTTCTCTGTTCTTTTTTCTTCTTTTCCATGAGCCAATCCCCTTCCACTAGACTGTATCCAGTTTCTCATTATCAGATTGTTTCCATGGAGGCACGAACATCAGGTGCAAAAATGCTACTTAAAATACATATTTGCAAGTGCTAGAAAAAACCCCTTATAATATTCAGTATTCTTTTTTTCATTTACTTGTTCTCTGTTTTAAAACAAAGGTCTTTAATCGGTTATTTCTCCATGCAAGAATAAAAAAGAGCACATTAATTTGAACTCTGTCATGCCTTCTTAACTAGGTTCCCTTTTTCCTTTTTTTTTTGTTAATCATTACATTGCCTATGGTTATCAAAGCTGCAGAAAAAGAAAAAGAGAAGAGGGGAGAAAAATAAAAACACCTGTTTACAATCCTCATTACACCCCAAAATAGCATGCAAAGAAAACCAGGCAACACAGATACAGTACTATTAAGAAATGAAAGTATTTTCTTTACTTAGAGTTAGCGTTCTCCCCTCTCTTCCCCTCCCCAAAGCATTTTTCCGAATATTAATGACATAAAGTAGGGCATATACTTGATTCTCCCACTCAGTAAACAAATTCTGAAGAAGTGCAGTGTTTCCACATTTTCTAGTGCTATTAAATTTCACAAATATGATTAATGCATTGTAATCCCACATTAAGTTACTGATTTTATTACTGTTCTTCCTCATCACCAAATTCCTTGTCTCGGCTTCATTTCCAACATACTCGTGATTCTTCTAGTCAACTCTTGTGCTCCTTTCCATCTCTCCAATATTTTCCATTGAAATACTGGAAAATGTTTCAAAGATGCAGTCTCTCTGTGGTCTTTATTACCAGAGGAGCGAAAAGCCATATCTCATTTTGTTTCATAGTTCAGTTTTTGTTGGACAAACTTTTGTATTTCCTCCTTAGCATGCACTTCATTAAAAATGATTTTCTCACTCCAGGGAGGAATATCTTGAAGACAGCAGTTTGAATCTCACACCTGCTTCTCAGCATTCACTGAATAGAGGGATGAATTTGCTTCTCTTTTGCCTGTTATACAATGAGTAATCATTCTTCACAAACACTCTTCTGTCACCTACTTTTAGTATTTTGTCCTTCTGCCACAGTTTTGACAAAATCAATTCTTTCTGCTGGTACTTGGTAGGATTGCATCCTTACTATTAAAGGTCTAGGATGATTTCTTATAGCTAGATTTGGAGCTTACACATAATGTGCCCGTTCAGCTAATAAGTCCTGCTCTGGAATGCCAGTCCAGTTGCTTATTTGTGCTTTCATAAATTTAATGTAGTCTGTTCCTTCCAGCTTCTCTAGTATAGCTGAAAATCTCGAGTTTTCCATACGTGCTCTGTCCTCTAATTCTATTATTTTTTGAAACATCTCTTCCTGAGCAGGCTCCTATTCAGACAGCCTTTGTCTTCATTTCAACCTCTGATTTTTGCAGCTTTATCATCTCATCTGAATATCTGTTTAAACTTCTTCCATTTGTTTCAGCCTTTTGTCATTTGTGTTAACATGCTCTGAGTGTTTTGTTTATTTTAACCAGGTCTGTATGCAGTTGCCTTGTATCATCCTGTAGGTTATTGGAAGTGATGTCTGAAGGTTGCATTACTTTTTGCTGAACAGCTGCAGATCAGTTTTTCTTCCTCACTTTTTGTAGCTGAATTTTTTTCCAGGTCTTCTGTATTTCTTTATTCCTGCATCCAGGCATTGTACGTACTAGCCAGTTACTGAAATTCGCCCATAAACACAAGTCAACTGGCCTTCTTTGCTGAGTTTCTGTTTTCACACTGGGAGAGCTAAAAACAAGCTGTTAATCAGTGTGCAGCCATTTTGGAACTCCATGAGGAGGTATTCTTGGTTTAGACTTCACCCTTTACCTAATGATATTAGAGCTAAATTGATGGATGCTCCTCTTGATAATAAACTTGTTTTGGGGAAGCAGCTGCTGGGTTGTTGAAATCTCTTCAAGAGGAAGGTAAGGCCCTACAGGAACTCAAATGTGTTTGTTTCTCCTGTGCCTAAATTTCAGATAAACTATCCTAATAAGCCAGCCTTTGTTCGCAGGCAAACTTGTACTCCTCTTAAGAGCAAAAAAGGTGACAAGCGGGGCTCTTCCTGCAAAGTCTACTCAGACTTCAGGGATGCAGAATTCTCCCTTTGCTGATAAACCAGGTGCTGTGTTGTCAGTTCTTTGCCACACTCCTGTTTCTCTTCCTTATTATCTTCAGATTAATCAGGATTCTTGGGTCCTGTCCGTCATTTGTCAGGGGTACTTCATAGTGTGGAAATCCCGTATATCTTTTATGGCCATTCTTCAGTGTTGTCAGGAACAACTTCCTTTTTTTCCAGAGGTTCTTTGAGATCTTTTGACTCAGGATACTATTCAAGAGGTACATGTGTCCCAAAGGGGGAAGGGGTTTTACTCAAGAATGTTTCTAGTGCCTAGGAAAGAGGGTACTTGGAAACAAAGTTTAGATCTTTCTCATCTAAACACTTAAAGGTGTCATCCTTTTGAATGTTGTCTCTTCAGACTCTTTTTTTTTTTTTTTTTCTATTTTGCTCCCTCAGACCTATATGGTATCTTCGGATCTCAAGGATGCTTATCTTCATATTTCTATTCATCCTCTATTCAGGATGTTTTTGCACTTCTCTATTGCTTTGTGGCATGTTCAGTTCTCTGCTTTGCCTTTTGGCCTTTATGCTGCCCCAAGGGTATTCCCCAAATGCCTGGCTCCTGAGATTGCTTTTTGCAGACTTTGAGGGATCCAGATACTTCCTTATTTGGACGAATTGTTGATTTAGGCATCCTCTCCAGAGATACTTTTGCAAAATCTTCATTTTCCACTTCTTTTTTTCAGAGACTAAGGTTCACAGTAAACTTCAAAAAGTCTTCCCTGACTCCTACTCAATATCATGTCTTTCTGGGTTGCAGGATCCAGATGGTGCCTATGACGGCATCCCTTCCTCTTCCAAAAGCCTTATCTCTCATTTCCTTCTTTCAAAGTCTTCTCCCTCTGGCTTTCGTTACAGCCAGGGAATTTCTGAGAGCTCTGGGGTTCATGGAATCCACCATTCCTATGCTCCAGCTGGCCAGAATCCACATGAGAAAGTTTCAGTGGTTTCTGAAGTCACTGGCTTTCACATGTTCATCCTGCAGACGTTGTAGTTCCCTTTCTTCCTTGTCTGCAAAAGGAACTTCTTTGGTGAATTCAGCAGTTGTCTCTAAATCCAGGGCTCCGTTTCAGCCTTCTCTTGTTCACAAATGTTTCAGACGTGGGTTGGGGAGCAGCCTTTGGCTCCCTAAAATTTCAGGGAGTTTGGTCGCCTCTTCAGCAGAAAGAACACATCAATTTCAAAGAGATGATAGCTCTTATGCTGGCACTTCAGGACTTTCATCCTCTTTTTTTTTTTTCCTCTCCAGGGCCTCTCAAGGTATTCATAGATAATACCACAGTGATGTGGTATATAAACAACCAAGGGAGAACAAGATCTTATCTTCTCTCTGTTGGGATCTTGCTGGCAAATATCAAGTGACTCTTCAGACAGTTTATATTCCTTCAGAGCAGAACATTTTGGCAGACACTGTGAACAGGTCCTTAACTCAATCTCATGAATGGATGCTTCATAGGGATGTGTTTCTGGACATTGTCCACTAGTGGGGTACTCCTCAAATAGATCTATTTGCCTCCCCTCTGAACAGACAACTTTCTCAGTTTTGTGCCAGAGTCCCAGGTCCTCTTGTGTGGAAGGTGAACAGCCTCTCTTTTTCTTGGAAGGGGATGTTTCTGTATGCATTTCCTCCTTTTCCCCTCATTCCAAATGTCCTGTTCTCAAAATACAACAGAGTGCATCCAAAATCTTGCTGCTGACTGGAAGGAAGCATTTATAAAATTAATCCGATGTGATTGTTTGCTGATTGGGTTCAGATGTAAAGTGCACTAAATCCAAAGGAAACTCTTCACACCAGCAGGTTGGAACCAATAGCAGCTTTATTCACATAAACACACACTGGTTTAGCGCTTTCTTCCCTACTGAAGGGACTTCTTCAGAACAGTGCCATTTCCATAACCCAGTCCTTTTATACAAAACCACACCCAGTTGATTGATTGAATAATCACCAATCAACCCGAAAGCACATAAAAAAATGCTTAAAATACATATTACATTCACATCAAAACATGATATAAAAACTACTTTCTTGTTGTACGTTAAAATACATATAATGGCATTAACCACAGCTTATGCCATTACCCTACAATATGCTTTAATTTCAATATACAAGCAATATTTACATATTCATTAGTACCAAGTGGTTGGGTGGCATTTAGCCTAAACTGCCACCTTAACTCACAGATGTTCAAATGCACATCAAGCACCCACCCCTGAGCATTCTTAATTAATTGTTGCAAAACTGAAAATTTAAAAATGTGGTCCTTATTTTCAAGTATGTGCCTGCTCAATGCATTGGTCATCTTACAATTTCTTATGTCCAAAAGATGTTCATTAAAACTCTCCTTAAACCATCTACAGGTTTTCCCACATAAAAGGTGGGACATGACTGGCACTTAGCCAGGTATAGAACATTGTAACTGCAACAGTTGAAATGCTCTGTTATGGGAATGCTCACACCATTTAACTTAAAATATTCTGAGGTCTCTGCTATATTCCTACAACAATTCCCCATACCACATCTAAAATTCCCCCATCTCCTAGAAGAAACAGTTGAATCCTCATGTCCCTTGGAATCGAGCAGATTTTTAAAAGATCTATCCTTTCTGTAAACAATCACAGGGGGCAGACCCCACTCTTTGTGCAATGTGATGATCATATAATAGAATTTCCCAGTTACGCATAAGGATTCCAGCAACTGCCTCAGCATCCAAATTAAAAGTTGTAATAAAACTAAGCTTCCTATTGGACTGATCCGTTTTAACTTTCTGTGAAACCTCCAATCTCAGATAGTCTCCATCTGACCTGCCAAATAGGCTTGTAAATGCCATCTGCCCGCTTTTTCACTACTTCCTTAGTCACCTTGCTCACCAACCTACCAGGGTATCCTCTCTTTGTAAACATTTGGGAAATAAAATCCACCTCTGCCTTGATAGCATCATCCTCACTCACCATTCTGGCAGCCCTCACGAACTGCCCCTTAACAATGGACTTTTTTGTGACTAAGGATGCCAACTATCAAAATCCAGGTATGAATTTGAAAAGGTTGATTTACGATGAATTCCTGAAACTAATCTACCTTTTCTTTTATCTGTCTTCAGACTCGCATCCAAATAAGTAATTTGTTCCATACTGTAATCAAAGGCAAACTTTAAAAATTCCACTGTACCATTGATGTAATCAAAAAAGATTTTTAATAACTCTTTACTGCCATCCCATACAAGAAATATGTCATCCAAAAATCGAGTGTAACAAGAAATATACCCATAAAACTCACTGTTAAAGACCTATTCTTGTTCCAAATGAGACATGACATAATTTGCAAATATGGGGGCACAAGCTGTCCCCATTTCCACACCAGTGGCCTGCTTGAAATATTGACCTTCAAAATAAATATAGTTGTTCTTTAGGACAAGTTCCATTAAAACTACCAGCATATTTATAATGTCCTGATCATACATACCTGTTTTTAGTAACTGAATCTCAAGCCAGCTCAGGCCAGTCTCATGTGGTATGACTGAAAATAAATTAGAAACATCAATGGTAACCAAAAAAAATGTTGTTATAAGGTTGGACTCTGTTTAGTTTTTCCAGAAAATGCCAGGAATCCTTGCAAATATACTCAAAGCACCCCAAACCTTTTTGCAAATGTGAATCCAAAAACCTACTCATAAAGCAGGTCTTTGCCCGCTTACCATCAACTATGGGCCTAAACTTTGGATTGTTCAGCCCATTGTGAATTTTAGGGATGCCAAATATATTAGACACTATAGGGTGGTCATTCCTTATAAGTCTGTATTGATCTTCATTTAACTGACCTTCCAAAGCCATGCCCTCTAACCTCAAATCAATAGTTCAATTCATAATATTAACTTAATTGAGGAAACGTTCCTCATAAACTTCCTCCATTAATAGGGTGCTCATGGCATTGGAATAATCACTAGCATCCATTATCACCAAGCCACTGCCCTTGTCAGGCTTCATGATATGAATATTCTGATCTTTCTCAACTTCCATGAGCAACTGGTACTCATCCTTAGTTAAATGGTATTCAGGAATCTTCTTTATATTCCTTAACTGCTTCCTGTTGTCTTTCTCGCAGACTTTCTCAAAACTACCAATACAATTATTACTTGGTGGGTTAAATGTACTTGGCTTTCTTAATGACAATCGCCCATCATAGTTTTGAACACCCCTAAACTTCATTTTGCAATTAAGCTTTCGCACAAATAATTTAAGATCAATGAGCACTTGTGCCAGATTGCCCCTCCTGCTTGGAACAAAAGTTAAACCTTTTGAGAGCAAATTAGCATGCTCTGGAGTTTAAAGACCTGCTGGAATAATTATATATTTTAAAATCACCACTCATATTGGTTATAACATGTGGTACCAAATATTTTTCATTCAACAGGGCTATCAAAACATCCAGCTCGCCTTGCTCATTACTAAACTCTATAACAGATACGTCACATTGCTTTTCAGAGTTACAAAAATCCCCACTCGAGCCCACAGATTCTGCATTACTACATAAAAATCCTGATTCAACATTTTCCTCCCCAATGACCATATCAGGAACCACACATTGCTGTTCACTTTCACAAAACCCCTCAGTTGTAATTTCTGTTGCTCCACATTGCTGTTCAAAGTTACAAAAATCCACGCTCAAGCCTTCAGATTCTACATTAAAATTCTGATGCAACCTTTTTCTCCCCAGTGACCTTATTAGGAAACCCACATTGCTGTTCATTTTCACAAACTCAGTTCCAATTTCTGTTACTATGCCAGTCATTAAAAGTCTTGTTTGCACATAGCTACCAGCCTCCTGGTAGATTTAAAAGTACTTAGCGGTGGAAATTCATAAATCACCAACTTCTTCATTTCTGCCGGCGATAATTCCGACCCCACTGTGTCTTTGGTCTTGCCCCTTGCCTGCTGTAAAGTGTAGTGATTGTATTGCATATAGAATTAAGATATCATTTTTTGATCTGATGATGTTAATTTTCATTCATTCCTTACAGATGGCTGTCTGTTCCTTCCTCCGAACCGAGTCGTCCATTATAACTAGCTCACGCCAGCCAAAAACTCTTGAGCTAAGCTTTTACCCATAGTTCCCCTCTACATATTACCTCAGATCTCATTTGCCACATAAGAAACAAGATGTGTCAGGCCAGCTCTCAGCTAAGTCAGTTAAAATTTTTCATTTCTAATTTAAATTGTTTATTGGCTTACTTACTCTTATTTTTCTCTGTGTTTAATCACATAATCTTGTTTATCTGCGTGCATGTCCCTTTCCTGCCTTTTCTACCAAGTTTGGTATTATTTGTACCATCACTGGTAGAGATCTTTCTCTTACCCTGTAGGTATTTCTTTTACCATTGTTGGTAATCCTTTTCCTTTCTTCTATTCAAAAAAAAAATGTTCCTGTCTGTCCTGTGTGACTGTGTTTTTTGCTATTGCTGTTGTTTTACTTTTGATATGTTGGATAAAAAAGAAACCACAGGCTTCAAATACTGCTCTGATCAGTGTGATAGAAAGATGCTCAATGTTTAGTCACTGAACTTGTGTGTATTGTCTAGGGGTGTCACAAATTTCTGTGAAAGACTCTTGTGAAATTTGCAAACGCTTCAGCTCCCATATGTTAGCAGAGCGTAAGAACAATTTAATGTTAAAAGGTCTTTTGAAATCTCCTTTCGCGGAGGCTATCTCTGAGTCAAAGGGCTCACCTCCTCCTAAGAGAGAACATAAGAGGAGCAAATCCTTATCCTCCTCTGCTCGTGTCACTGAAACCAAACAGTCTGAACCAAAACTAAAAGTTTGTAACTTGGCACCAATATCCTCGGCACCGGGGCCTAAATCTTGGACCTCAGCACCGCCTTAGTTTCCAAGACAACAACCAGCTTTGGTGCCATCTTCTTCAGCACCTATGCCCACAACAACCATGGCTACGACAATTTCTTTAGCAGCGGCACCGACCCATCTTTTGGCACCAACAATAGTTGTCCCAGATCCAGTCATCCCCCCCGTACTTCATGTTAGTCTTTCGACCTCGGTGCCGAAAGGTGCAATCACTCCTTGGACAAGATCTTCCCCCTCGGTGGACCCATTTTCTGGCCAGCAGTACAGTCCCTTTTTAGAGCGCCCTATCTCACCTTCGGGGATGTCCATTCGTTCTTCCAAGAGTCTTTTCAGAACTTGACGTAGTCAGGCTCGTGGATCAGCTCTTGGTGGCCAGAGGAATATTAACTCCATCCAAACCCCCTCTCCCATCCGGAGCTGTGGGATATTCTCCAAAGACTCCACAATATTTTCCTCCTTCAACCTCCTTGCTGGTTTTGGAGCATTCTTCATCAAAGCCAACCCTGGTTCCAGCTTCTTAAGTACCAGTGGTAGATCTTACCACGGTACCGGAACCTACCCTTTGGCCTTTGAATCTGTTGGAGCCAGGCCATCCTCGGGACCAAGACTAGTCTGTCGGCACCGTGTTCCCTGGGGGACACTCTCCTTTTTGCACGTCTGCCACTGTTCCAGTTGCTTTGACAGAGCTTACTCCTCCTGTGGCTCCCTCCCTGGCAGTGGGTTCTTCAGAGCGGGGTGTGACCCCGGTCCCGAGGTTGTCTTTCTCAGTTTCGGGCTCCCACCCCTCTTTGGGAGGACCTGCTTTCCAGGTGATGGAGAGGACACTGGCCTCTGCAGGCTCTCAGTTGGTCCCTGCAGTGCCAGAGACCCACCTCTTTCCTTCCTCTGTGCCACAGCTGATGCAGCCCACTCCTCATGGACACTGGGCTCGAGAACCTCAAGATACCCTTCAACAAGGTTCCCCCTCTGCAGGATCCTCCTCGGATGCTCCCATCGAGGAGGTTCTTCACAAGACAAGGTGCAAGAGGAAGCACGTGGATTCCCCAGAGAAATCTCTGACCGAAGATGCGGACTACGATTAGGTGGAAGGGTTCTCACGATTGCCCCCTGATGAAGTCTCCTTTGTAGACATCTTAGATATCCTGAAGCAGTGGAGTTATTGGAAGTCCACCACCCCTTCCTCTGAGGAGTCAGTATTCTTTCAGGTTTTTCATGCCTGGCCCTCTACCTCCTGGGTGACCCTGCCTGCAGATGACCTCATCCAACTCATCGTGCAGTCTGCGTGGAAGAGTCCTGATACCATTCAACCCATCCCCTGGAGGGCAGACAAAATTCTTTCCCCTCCAGAGGACAACCCACACTGGTCCAAGGGCCTTCCAGTATATGCTATGGTTGTGGTGGCGGCCACTAAAAAAGAGCTGGCAGAAGAGAGCACTACTGTCCATCCCTCAAACAGGGAGTCTCGGGCAATAAATAGACTTGGGAAACGGATGTACTCTTCAGCGACCTTTGCCATTTGGTCCCTGACTTATCTGGCACACTTCACTTGACTTCAGAGAGACCTAATTACAGAACTCTCAGAAGCCCTGTCAAGAGAAGTCTCTGAGTTACAGAACAAAATTGCTTCACAGCTTGCAACCCTGGAGTCCATCTCTAATTTGTCCATGAGGTTGATTTCCCACTCTACCAAAGGGGCAGCTAGAGCAGCGGGTACAGCCATTGTCACGAGGCGTCATGCCTGGATGTGCCTGTGTGACTTCGCAGATCCTTTTAAGTCTTCCTTTCTAAATGTCCCTGTAAAGGCCTCCTCTTTTTTTGGCCCAAAGGTAAAAGACACTTTACCTAGGTGTGAAAAGGACGGTAAGATCTTGTGTGTCATAGACATATGTTTTTCCACACCCTGACGATCCTATTCCAGGAATCAGAGGAGTGGAAAGATATGGTACAAAAAATCTCAAGGTCCTTTCCATGACACGTGGTGAGTTTTCCCCCCAGGATAGAGGAGGGAACTCAGCTGTAAGACGCCCCTTCAGAGGCAGAGGGGGTTCGCATAACCAGAGTTCCAGAGATTTTTTCTTGGGACAGCCCTATCAGCACTCCTGAAGTGTGGCCCCCATTGTTTGCCTCTGAAAGCAGTCAGGGGTCATTTTTATCTGCACTACTTCACTTGGCAAAACATAACCACAGCTTCTTGGGTGCAGACGATAATTAACAGAGGTTATCACATTCCCTTCAATATTTTCCCAAGGCTTTTAAGACGCATTCCTGACATTCCACCCAGTCTCATAGGGAAGCAACAACTCTAGAAATTCAAAAGCTGCTTTAAAAAAGAGAGTCATCCAAACAGTCCCTCCAGACCAAATAGAATCTGTTTTTTCCTCAAGGTTCTTTTTAGTGCCAAAGAAAACAGGGGACTGAAGGCCAGTTCTGGACCTAAGCATCCTAAACAAAATCGGTCAACAAGAAAAATTCCGGATGGTCACGGTACAGTCTATATATTCCTGGGCAAAGACAATTGGATGTGCTCTGTTGATTTCAGGATATGTATTACCACATAAAATATGGACAAACGCTCCAGAAGATTTCTCCACTTCTGGCTGGGAGCCAGTCACTACCAATTCTGAGCACTGCCCTTTGGTCTCTCCACAGCCCCCAGAGTGTTCACCAAATGCAGGGCAGTGGTAACAGCTCATTTGAGACTGCAAGGATTCGGGGTGTTTCCATATCTAGACGATTGGGTCCTCACTGCCCCAACCAATTATATACTAGTCAGGTTGATCCATTACACCCTGCGTCTCTTGAAACACCTAGGGATAACAGTAAAGAAGGATAAATGCAAACTAATCCCTTCTCAAAGACTGGAGTTCATAGGGACAGAATTTGATACCCAGTCTTGCCTAGCCTCCCTCTTCACAGGGTACAGAGACTCAGATAGCAACTCCAGGTGGTAGTCAGGACAAAGTGCCTGCTCGGGCAATCCTTCAACTAGTAGGGTCCATGGCAGCATCTATAACAGTAGTCCCACTGGCAAGACTGCACATGAGTCTTCTTCAGTGGCTTTTGCTAACACAGTGGTCCCCTTTGAATCTCCTCGTGACATTTCAGATCAGGATAGATTGGTGCAAATAAGACTTAATTTAGTGGATGAAGCCAGAAGAGAACCTATGGAGTCGACTTTTCTCCCCTTCACATCCCAAAGCCATAATGACCACAGACGCCTACCTGATCGGGTGGGGGGGGCCACTACCAGGCAAAGACTACCCAAGGCACTTGGTCATCCATAGAGACTATTCTGCATGTCAGTGTTCTAGAACTGAGGGCGGTGCTTCTAGCATTGCAAGTATTTCAATCTGTTCTCCCTTCAGGAACAGTTGCCATCCAGTCCAACAACATCTCAGTAGTCTGGTAAATCAGCAAACAAAGTGGAACCAAGTCCTACCCGTTGTGTTGAAAGGCCATGAGAATTTGGCAATGGGCGATAGCTTCCAAATGCTTTCTGAAAGCAATGCACATTCCCAGGGATTCCAACGTAATTGCAGACAAGTTGAGCAGATGCATTCTCCTACCTCATGACTGGTCCCACAGTTCTGTCACAGGAAAGAAGATATTCAGTCTCTGGGGCCAGCCTTGCTGCAATCTGTTTGCATCCCTCACATATCACAAATGCAGCATCTACTTTGCCCTAATTCCCCCGAAGGGAGAGTCCCCAAGGGATGCTCTTGTACACGTTTGGCCTACGGGACTTCTTTATTCTTACCCTCCACTCCCACTGATCCCAAAATTCTTGATGAAGGCTCGTCTGTTGAAAAGCAGAGTAATCCTCATTACACCTTACTGGCACAACAAATTTGATTCCCCTTCCTTCGGTCTCACCTACTACAGCAACCTTGGCTTCTGGATCCAACTCCGGAACTACTATAGCATCCACAGGGATTGAAATATACAAATTTATCGAACCTCAAGCTGACAGCTTGGTTCCTCCACTTCCGGTGATTACCAGGCAGAACAACCTTTCCTCCCTTGTCCATCACATTCTTCTGGCTTCCCATAAACCATCCACCAGGAAACGTTATCTCAGCAAATGGAAGAAATTCATTATTTGGTTTTGTGAAAAAGGAATAGATCCATTTTCGGCACCACTATCAATGGTTTTAGATGGCTTTAGATTATCTATCTAATCTCCTTCATTCTGGAGCTGCAGCATCTTCCATTAGAGTACACCTGGCAGCAGTTTCTGACTTCCACACTGGTTTTGAAAGATCCTCCTTAATCTCTCACCATTTCTGTAAAATCTTTTTGAAGTGAGTTTTGTATATAAGATCCCCCTTCAAACAACCGGTTGAGCCCTGGAATTTGACACTGGTTCCCCGAGCCTTGACTCACCCTCCATTTGAATCTGCCACCAATTGTGACTTAAAAATTTATCTTGGAAAACTTTATTCTTGGTGGCAATTACTTCAGCTAGATGAATTTCTGAGTTACAAGCCTTATGTATAAAATGCCTTACATGGTCTTCCATAAGGACAGATTATCAATACGGACTAATCCCTCCTTTTTACCTAAGGTTATTTCTGATTTGACTATTAATCAAACAATTGATCTACCAGATTTCTTTCCAAAATTCTCTAATAAAGGAGAATATGCATTGCATTTGCTTGATGTGCACAGACAACTGCATTTTTATCTCGACAGATCAAAATCCATATGAAAGTCTGACCAATTATTTGTGTCCTACTCAGGCCCAAAATTGGGAAAATCGATGTCCACGGTTACCTTATCTAAATGGTTGAGAGATTACATTTCCTTTGTTTATCAACGAAACAAGGTTTCTATACCTTCTAAGATCAAAGCACATTCCACAAGATCAGTTGCAACATCTGTTGTTTTTCATGCAAGATCTTCCATGGATGACATTTGTGCAGCAGCAACATGGGCCTCTCCTCATACCTTTATCATTCATTGCAAATTGGATATGGTTTCCAGGGGGCAAGCCTTCTTTGGTTCAGTGGTACTCAGAAATATTCTTCCATAGGGCCTTCCAGGAAACAAGGTAGCTAGGGATTCTGTCCCATCAGTTAGGAATAACTGAAGATTAACAACATCAGATAAAGAAGTTATGTTCTTACCCTGGCATTCCATCTGGGTTGTTGATCTTCATTCATTCATTACAACCCATCCACCATCCCCCTCTGAAAGACTCTTGGAAGTTTGGCGTCCTATGATAAGGAAGTTGCTCAGGAAAAAGCCTCCGCTTTTCTCTCTCTAATCTATCCTTTCTAAATGGGCAAACTCGATTTGAGGTAATATGGAGAGGGGCACTATGGGTAAAAGCTTAGCTTGAAAGTTTTTTGGCTGGCGCAAGCTTGTTTTAACAGCTGACTTGGTTCTGAGGATGGAACTGACACCCATCAGTAGTGAATTAATGAAGATCAACAACACAGATGGAACGTTATGGTAAGAACATAACTTCTTTTTTTTAATGGTGAATGTCTAGATTAATGTTATCTTTTTATGCTGCAGATATTTTTTTATACAAAATGTTTCAAAACAAGAGAATTATATGAAAAACACGAATATTGCATTTTTCTCTTGCATTTGCAAATTACAAGCAGCTTTTTCCATTACCATCTGCTTTTAGCTGGTAATGAGCAGCTTGTTGATACAGGCAGTTAATCAAGAGAACAGTGTGTTCTAAGTGAAAATTACAAGGTGCAGTGTAATCAACTTTTAAAGGGATATTGGCTAGTAGTTCAGTGAGAGTAATTAGTTTGAAACTGTGGGAAGTGAATAGTTACACAAGTACAGGCAGTCCTCAGGTTATGGATATCCAACATGCAGACAACACATTGATACGAACGGGCTGCAGCAGTGTCAGAAATTACGTGAAAAAAAATTAAAATCCTTAAAGTTGCCAAAACCTGTATTTGTGAGAGATCGGGAGAGAGTGTGAGCAATGTGTGAGTGGATGCATGTATGAATGAGGAAGTGACTGTGTGAGAAAGAGTGGTTGAGAGTGAGAACAATGTGTGAGTGAATGCATGTATGAATGAGGAATTGGCTGAGTGTGAGAGAGATCGGAAGAGAGTGAGAGCAATGTGAGTGAATGTATATGTGAATGAAGAAGACTTTGTGTGTGAGAGACAGAGTGAAGAGTGAGAGCAAGCAAGCTTGTACCTCTCAACTGAACAGATTTTGTAGAATGTCCAGATTTCTGCCTCATACGTTTGGTCCATTTCTCATAAAATTCTAGTTTTCTAGCAAATCACTGGCAAATCATTGAAGATTTAAGTAGGAACATAATGACAGACAAATAGTTTCAGACTTCATTCCCTTCATAAAATTCATGCTAATGCAAAACCTGTTATTCTTTCTACTTTCTAAGTTTGTAAGTGCAGTATTTAAGAATTGTCCCTATTTTTGGGCCTTTGACCCTCCCCCCCATTATTTATGGCTTTGTCCAGATTTCTTGCTGTAAACGGTTGATAGTATGCAAGCAATCCCCTGGCAGTAGTTAAAAGGTGAGTGGTTGCATAAGGGAGGGGTTAGTTATGGAATGGATAAAGCAAGGTTAAGAGTGTGTGTGTGTGTGTGTGTGTGTGTGTGTGTGTGTGTGTGTGTGTGTGTGTGTGTATCAGAAGACTTGATATTCCACCCATACCTCTTACAGCAAGAAATCTGGACAAAGGTATATATAATGGGGGGGACAAAGGCCCAAAAATAAGAACACTTTTTAAATATTTCTCTTACAAACTTAGAAAGTAGGTAGAACAACATGTTTTGGATTAGCATGAATTTTCTGCCCTGTAGTAAGTCTGAAACTCAAATGATTGCCATTATTTTCTGACTACAGTCCTCAAAGATGGTCCTCAAAGATTTGCCAGAAACCACAATTTTATGAGAAACAGACCAAAATATGAGGCAAAAATCTGTTCAGTTGAGAGGTATGGGTTTGTGTACCTCTGTTCTTAGCTTACGGAATCTGAATAAGCCTAAAATTAACAGGTGACAAAGGCTGTTACAATAGGAACATATTTTAAATGATTTGTGGTGTGTGGGTGGGGGTGTGTGTGTATGTGTGTCCTACCTCTAAACCTCTTAGAAATCTGAACAAAGCCATAAATAAAAGTGGGACAAATGTCCAAAAATAGGGACAATTTTAAAAATATTGCTCTTACAAATTTAGAAAGTTGATAGACAGGTTTTACATTAGAATGAATTTTCTGGAATGTTTGAATTCTGAAACTCAAATGTCTGTCATTATTTTCTAACTTCAGTCTTTAATGATTTGCCACTACTTTTGCTAGACAACCACAATTTTATGAAAAATGGACCAAAAATATGAGGAGAAAAATCTGGACATTCTGCGAAAATCTGTATGGTTGAAAGGTATGGTTTGTATGTGTGTGAAAAAGTCGTCATAAACACTGTATTTAATAACAAGAGGCCTTAAAACAGCTATGTTGATAGGAAGTAAGGAAGCATAGCTACTATATAGTATTATGTTTAAGATTTTTTTTTTAATTTGGAAGTATTTCTAAAGTGTTTTATATGCAAAGAAAAGTAAAATACTAGACTCAGGCAAACATTTGATTAAGTGACATTTATTAAGAACCATATGTACATGTTTTGACCTACATACAGCTTTAACTTAAGGACAGACTAAAAAAATGGATCTTGTCATTAACCCGGGGACTGCTTGTAGTTTCCTCCCCAGCAGCCTTAGTGTTTTAATGCATTAAATATAGCCATGCACAATTTAGTTTGTGTATTTAAGAGTAACCAGTGCTCTTTTTCTTAAGGCTAAACTTGAATGTTTCCTGAAAGCATGTAGGTTGTTTTCTGAATGCGGGAAGGGGTTAGAGATATGAACAGATAACAATCTATGTGAGAACACAGCCTCTAACATGCATATTAGCACAGTTAACTTTAACCTTAGAATAAGTACTATCTATGAATCAGTCACCATTTTGGGACAGCTGCTCTTATTTTCATGGTTGGACTTTCTTTTTTGAAAAGTATATTGTTTTATGTGTTTGCTGTGTGTGTTAAAAAGAGATTTTTTTTGAAAAATGTATTTAGTTTGTTTTTTATTGAAGCAGAAAGTCTGGTAGATGTGTGGTGATGAGAGCAAGCAGCTATGTATAAGATTAGTATGCCAGTCAGTATATGCATGTAAGTTGCACAATGGAAACATGTATTCAAAAGAGCTGTCATGTATAATATGGGTAGTAATACCTTTTTATAAGAATGCTTGTTTTGCCAATATTAACATGGAATGTAAAAGTGACCTTACATGTCAAGATGAAAGGCAGAGAGTATTGAAGTATAGTAAGAAGTGTGTGGTATAAAGTACAGTTGTATAAATTCATACCATAATGGTAGATGTCCTTGCTTTCACTGCTGCACTATTCTTAGCAGATGGGATTCCCTGCTGTGGAAGCCCAAACGTCTGGCCAGTCTACCAAAGACCACTTGTTGCTTTTAAAAGCTATGCTGAATGTCACGCAAAGGCCCCTTGCATAGCGTAGGGCATAAAGGTGACATTCAGGCTTACCATAATCAGAACTGAATGCCCCAGTAGGAACACAGTCTAACAAACCCAAGAGGTAACCTGTTCATCCAGAAAGACAAAAGACTAGGGAGATAGAGGGATGGAGCGAATACTGTAGCAGTGAAGATAAAGACATCTACCATTATGGTAAGATTTTACACAACTGTAAGAAGTCCTTATATTCACTGCTGCAGTATTCTTAACAGATGGCAGAGTGCCAAAGCTGAAGAGGAAAATTGGGATGGGGCAGGTGCAGAAGCCCCCCCCCCCCATAAAAAAGCCATGAAGAATGGCACTAGCAAAACCAGCCCTAGCTCTAGACATACCATCCAACTTGTAGTGCTGGGTAAAGGTATGCACAGAAGTCAAGGTTAGCTGCTTCAAGAATATAATTTCTATGTAATCCCTTGAAAAAAGTGCCCAACAAAGCTACAGCTGTGGTAGAATGAGCTTTAACTGAAGAAGGAAGGCTCTTGCCATAAAATTGTAACAAAAGGAAATAGCCTTAGAAATTAAAGAAGAAATAGTTTGCTTGGATAAAGCAAGTCCCAAAGATCTAGGATGAAAAGAAACAACTGATCAGATTTTCTAATATCCTTAGTCTTAGCCAAGTAAATCCTGAGTTGCCTATGCACATCCAAGGTATGCAGCACCCTCTCAATGTCAGATTTTTGACAGGGGAAAAAGTAGGCAGATTAATAGACTGATTCTGTGATAGCTCATTTAACCACCTTGGGTATAAAAGAAAAGTTAGTGCAAAAGGACATCCTGCCTCATGAAAGATAAAAAAATGGAGGACAAGCCATAAGGGCCTGCAACTCAGCCAAGTCATCTGGCAGAAGGAGGAAATAACAAAAGAACAGTCTTCCAAGAACAATGTAGCAAGGAAACTGAAGCAGCAGGCTCAGAAGGTGCTTGAGTAATATTCTCCAGAACAAATGAAGATCCCATGGAGTAGGAACAGGCTTACTGGGAGGTCTAATATTAACGAATCCTTTAAGAAAGTGTTTAACCTGAAATCTAGAAGCTAAAGGAGGAGAAAAGGGCAGACAAGAAGAGATAGCTGATCAGTGGGCCTTAATAGAATAGGCCAAACTAGCACTGAGCAACTCATACAAAGAGAGAACCAAAGAAGCATCCACAGTACTTGGGTCCAGGTTACGAGAGAGTCATCAAATAGAAAAACCTATTCCTAGTGGATAAGTAGGATTTCCTAGTAGTAGGTTTCCTGGCCTCCTGCAGGACTTGCAGCACATCCTTAGAAAAAAAGATGTCCGTGGTGAATCAGAATCCTATTGCCCACAGTATCAGCTGAAGCGTGGGCAGGTTGGGATGGATGAGACATCCATTGTCTTGTGTGATTAGATCTACCCTGTGAGATGAGAGGAAGGGGAGGGAATGCCTAAAGAAACGTCCCCTTCCAAGAAAATGATAGGTCATCCACCTTCCAAACCAGAGGACCTGAGACTCTGGCACAAAACAGAGGAAGTTGTCTGTACAGAGGGGAGGCAAAAAGATCCACTTAAGGAGTACCCCACTGGTGGTTAATATCCAGAAACGCATCCCTGTGAAGCATCCATTTTTAGGACTGAGTTAAAGACCTGCTCAGAGTGTGTGCTATAATGCTCTGACCAGAAGGTATATAAACTGACTGAAGTCACTTGATACTTGACAGCAAGATCCCATATCAGACATGCCAACCGGCAAAAAAAATAAGATCTCATTCCCCCCTGTTTGTTGATATACCACATCACTGTGGTATTGTCTGTGAACACCTTGAGAGGCCCTGGAGAGAAGAGAGAATGAAAAGTCTGAAGAGCTAGCAGAAGAGCTCTTATCTTTTTGAAACTGATGTGCTCCTTCTGCTGATGAGGCGACCGTACTCCCTGCACTTTTAGGGAGCCAAATGTCACCCCACCATCCCATGTGTGAAGCATCTGTGAACAATTCCTGACAGGGAAAATGGGGATGAAAAGGGATCCCTGGATTCAGAGACAGCTGCTTAATCCACCAGTGAAGTTCCTGTCTGAGACGAGGAAGAAGAGGAACTACAAAGTCTAGATGATGCTCATGTTGGCGCCACACTGACTTCAGAAACAACTGAAAATTTCTCCTGTGAAGTTTGGCCAAAGGGCACATCAGAATGGTGGATGCCATGAAACCTAGAGCTTTCAGAAACTACCTGGTGGTAATGAAAGCCAGAGGAAGAAGAGTATGAAAGAAAGAAATGAGAGTTAAGGCCTTTGGAAGGAGCAGGAATGCAAGCATTGGCACCGTCTGAATTCTGCAACCCAGAAAAACATGATCCTGAGAAAGAGACAGAGAATGCTTTTTGAAATTTATAATGAACCCCAGGCTTTGAAGAAGGGAAACGGCAAAATAAAGATTTTGCAAAGGGTCGCTAGAGAGGACACCTTAATCAACAGGTTGTCTTAAGTAAGGACATATTTGGATTCCTCAAAGCCTGCAAAAAGCAATCACAGGAGCAAGGCATTTAGTGGACAAAATGGGGTAGTAGAGAGGCCAAAGGGCAAAGCAGAGAACTGAAAATGCCAGGAAGCACCAGAGAAACACAAAAACTTCCTGAAAAAGAGGATGGATCGGAATAAGGAGGTAAACTTCCTTGAGATCCAGGGACCCAATATAGGCCTGAGGGAGCAAGAAGAGAAACAATCTGAAGGGACAACATCCGAAAGGAAGGCACTTTTAGAAAAGTGTTTAGATGAGAGAGATCTAGAAAAGGTCTCCAATTGCCCTCTTTATCTGGGCACTAGAAACAATCTGGAGTAGAACCCTTCCCCCCTTTGGGACACAGACAGCTCATGAAAAGTACCCTGAGTCAAGAGATTTTGAAGAACCACCATGAAAAAGGGAAGTTGTTTCCGAGGAGGCTGATGAATGTCCATAGAAGGATAGGATTTCCACACCATGAAGTACCCCTGAAGAATAATCAACAGAGCCCTAGAATCCTGAGTGATCTAAAACTGAACAGGAAGAGAAAGGAGAAGAGGAAAGAATGCGTCTGGGAAGAGACGGATAGTCATACAGCACCTGGTTTGTCTAAAAGGAAAGCTTTGGAGTTCCTGAAAACTGAGTAGCCTTGGCAGGAGGAGCCCGTTTGCAGGCAGGGGTGGGATTTGCCTATGAGCAAAGGCAGACTTAATGGGGTAGTTTCTCTGAAATTTAGGCACAGGAGAAACACATGTTTAAGGTTCTCTAAGGCCTTAGCCTTATCCTGAAACCAGTAGCAGCTTCCCCAAACAAAAGTTTAGAATCCAGAGGAGCATCCAAAAACTTAATTTTAATATCAAGTAGAGGTTGAAGCCTTAGCCAAGCCGACCTTATTACTGAACCAAAAGCAGCTGTAGAGAGACATCTACTATATCATAACTACATTTAATAGCATGACAGATGACTCGAGAGGAAGTCCCTAGCAAGGAAAGAACAGAAGTTTTACCCTCGGATTATGGAAAATTAGAAATATGTTGACAGGCCTGAGAAAGAAGAGCCAACACATAACCTAGACACATGGGTCTGATAATTAATGGCCTTAAAAGCTAGGGCAGCAGAAGTGTAAACCTTGTTATCCAACCTTTCCATAGTTCTGCTATCCTTATCAGAAGGCAGTAACTTGGGCAAAGGAAGCAGTTGAGACTGCTTATCAGAGGCTACAGACATGACAGAGGGGTCAGCAGCAAGACATTTATATAGGAAAGAACAGTCCTCAGGCACTGTATAAAACATGTTATGCTTCTTGGGAGCAGGGGGACAGAAAATCCGGTGCATGAAAGGCATTGGGAAAAGCATCCAGCAAAGCAGCCAAAACAGGAGGAATAGTAGCAGGTTTAGGGGATTCCAGCTGTAGTAACTCATAGTACCTGTTATGAATATGAGAGACCTGACCACAATCCCACTTTAAAAATCCATCTTCCTAGAGAGTGTCTCCCCAAAGAAATTTCCTCAAAAGGAACATCTGGGCTAATAGATTCTTCCTCTGACCTATAGTCTAAAGGAGACAGAATTTGAGTAGAATAAGTCAGGGATTCATTATCCAAATCCAACTAATCCTCAGAACAATCCTGTTCTCTAGGCCTTTTAAGGGGAGTAAAGGACCAAGGAGTAGGAACCTAAACCTTTTGAGGGGGCTTTAAGGACATGAAAGCAGTAAATAGCCCCTGAATGAAGGCCTGCTACTCACTTTGTGGAGCCTTTGGAACAGAAGAAACAGAATGCCTCAGACCCAAGACAGCAGTCAAGAATTGTAGTAGAAACTTCTTCCCCATCCAGAAACTGAGGAACTCCCCCAGACCCTTCCGAAAAAATCAACCGTGGTTCCCCCTGAAAGTCTTGAGGTGGATTCCTGCAAAGCCTCTTCGGACGTGCTGCAGAGAAATCCGACGTGCTGCAGAGAAATCAGACAGCGCAGCTGGGTGAGCCTCTAGGTTTGTAACAACCGTGGGAGAAACACCTGGCAGAGGCTGGACAGCAGAAGATTCCAGTCATACTTTTTTTCAGTTTCTTCTCTACTAGATGACACTTAGAGTGGGAGATTCCTTCCATTGCATCTTTAGTGAGAAGCTTAAAACTCTGGTTCCCATGATACAAGGAAAGGGAAGAAAGTCCACTGCGAAGGGTTTTCAGAACAAATGCCTGACAAATGGAACAAGATGTAGGGTTGTGAAAAGCTCCTAGATAAAAAAAAGACACTTATTGTGGTGGTCTTTATGGGGAATCTGTCTCCCACATTGGCATTTAGCTTTCCTGCATGACATTGACCCCAAGGAGCACAAAAAAGTAAGAAAAAAAAATCTTAAACAGGGCAGTTATCTCCATCTGCAGTAGAAGTCAGCAAACAGGTATAGCTAGTCACTGGCAAATGAAAATGCATTCAACTTGCAGAAAATGGACACAGGCAAACAGACCGATGGTAAAAAGCTAAGTTCAAACTGGCTGCAAAAAAGTTCTGATTGTGATAGGCCTGAACATCACATTTATGCCCTACAAAAGGAGTGTGCGGGTGATGTTCGGTGTACCTTTTAAATGCAGCAAGTAGTTTTTGGTAGACTGGCCAGAAGTACGGGCTTCCATGGCAGGGAATCCCGTCTGTTAAGAATACCGCAGCAGTGAATGGAAGGACGTTTACTGTAACAAGAGGTTGATCGAAATGAGCATATGAATTTGACAAAGAAGGTATTTTAGGGTGGGTATTCAGCATGATATCGGGACAAAAGAAAAGGGGAATCTGATTGTAGGAGGTGTTCCAGTAGTGATGAGAGGATAACGTGGGCAGTAATAGTAGATTTGTGGTTGTAGGGTGATATTGCATGTATTTCTATTTTACCTGAAACTACTTTTATGGAGCTTTGGAGACTTGAGTGAAATAAGCTTTTAACATGGAATACTTTTGGCAGGGGACTGGAATGTGGTTTGTAGTAGTGAGGATGTACTGGAGACCTAGAGGAGGAATGTAACAAAAAGGCATAGATTTCTAAAGAGGTATATGAGAATATTTGGTAAGTCAAAAAAGTAGAGAGGAAAGTTCATGAAGTTTAAACAAGGATAAATAATGGATCTATAGGAGAGCAGCAGGGATTTGTTGGATAATGAAAGGGCAGTGTTAAGGGAGCCGAAGAATAAATGTGATGAATGTCTGGAATAATCTATAGAAAGAAAGCAAATAGCACTTAGTTTGCAGTTTTTTGAGAATACTCTGAATCTTCAAAAATTGCTAGTGGATAAGTTGAGGCAGTGGGTAGAGAGAAGTGTAGTAAAGATAAAGGATCTGCAGGGAACTGGGTAAGATAGCTTTAATACTGAATGACTACTGCAGGGTAATATATACAGAGCATAGTGATCCAGTGGAATGGCCAATAAGGCTGAGTGATTGAAAGGGTGTAGATAGCTACTCTAACTGATGAGGCTTATCACTACAAGAAATAGAGGAGCAGATGGAGAAACAAGCTGTAGGTAAGTCACTAGGATGGGATGGCGTACTAGTAGAGCTATGGAAGGAGTTTAAGGCAAATGTAATACAGATTTGGCATTCACACCAACTTTGATTTAATGAGATATTGCAGAATACAACTGTACTGGAGCCATGAAAGAAAAGTAGAGATATCCATATTAAAGGAAGAGAGGGGTCTAGCTAACCTGAGTTTTATAATAGCCAGTTTTCTGTACTTAACCATGACTATAGGATATTTGCAGCTACATTGGCAGATAGACAAGTAAGAGTTCTAGCAAGGAGAATAGATTTGGATCAGTTTGGGATTGTATAGGGTCGACAAACATTTGGTAATATATTAACAAAAATGTGATACATACAGAGGAAGAGCAAGAAGGTAAAAGTATAATATCAATGGGATGGATGCTGAGAAGGCAGTAGATAAGAGTACACTGAAGGTATTTGTGGAAGCCTTGTATGTAGAATGGGGTTTCCAGTATAATTCCTTAGGACAGTATGATTTCTCTCTATGTATTGTAGATGTAGGTATACTGATTCAAGTGTAGTGCTAAAAGTTAATGACAAGATGACAGCAGAATTTTGTATGGGAAGTGGGATGAGACAGGATGCCTTCTTTTCTTTATGGCTGTTTGCCTTATATTTTGAGCCATTAGTACTGAAAATACTAGTGCTAGCACATTAGGGGGATGAAAAGCGAATGGTGGAGGGGGAAACTCATTATGTTTGTGGATGATGATGATCTGTATATTACCAGACCAGGTGGCGATATTCCCCAATTATTCAGTATTTTGAGGCAATTCACACAGATTGCGTAATGCTAAATAAATGTGGATAAAGCCAAGGCAATCAGTGTAAACTGTGCACCCTATGTACAGATTAGCAGGGGAATATCCACATATTTGAGGTCATGTAAAACTAAGGTACCTAAGGATGTGGACAGCCAATAATCCCAAGGGTTCCCTTGAGGAATCATTCATAGGAGATTTTAAATATAGAATTCTGGACAAGATAAAAAGATGAAATATATTAAAGGTGGATTTAGATTAAAGAATTCAAGTGGTAAAAATGTTTATAGTATCGTTAATATTATACCAAACTCAAGAATTTATGTTCAATCCAAGTAGAGAATTTGGGGAGCAAATGGAGGAGAACATAATGAAACATATATTTGGAGGTAAGGGCCCTAGAATTGACTGAAGATGATGGCTGCTCCAGTAGACGGAGGATTAGCAGTGCCACATTTGCAAGAATACTACAGGACTGCACAAATGAGATTGTTATACTGCATCCAAAGCAATAACTATGAGAAATGGAATGGAGGATGTTCAAGAGAGTGGATATAGCTGAATTGTACAGAAGATCAGTATCTGTTCACAAGCACTAGGGTCAGACCAAAATAAACGTTTCCTAAAGTTGGCTTATCAAAACATGTTGGAAATATTGAAGGCAGTGGAATGTCAAAATTGGAAATCTGAGCTATGGATAATTGCTTTAGGTAAAAAGAAGGGATGCATTTATGATAAAAATAATGGGAGAGAGATAAATGTGTGTAGTTTTGTAGCAGCTGAGGAGGAAAGGCAGCACGATGAGCTGGACAGATTTTATTGAGAAATACAAACCAGATAGAAGTAGTATTATGCAATATAAAGTGGTGCTTGAAATCCTAGGAAAATATAATTAAAAATAAGTCTGGGGTTGCAGGAGATGGTTAAAACATTAAAAGAAGCAAGAATGGAGGAGATGACTAACAAAAGTTCAATATATAGGCTTTACAATGCATTGATAGGAGAAAAGTTAAATGTAAATAAATACAGATGATGTAGAAGACAACGAAAGGGTGTTCACCAAGGTAGATAGGAGTTTGTAGGACTCCTAGAGTAGCAGTAAAATCAAGGAAATTTATGATATGTATATGGCATTACCTACACAAATACTTTATACCCCAGACAGAGTATGTAAAAAGGTTTCCAGAGTTTAGTAAAACATGTTGAAAATGTGAACAAAATATAACAGGCAATTAGAAGCACATATCTTGGTCATGTGATAAATTGGAGAGATTTAAGGAGGAACTACAAGGTTTAATCCAGAGAATACTAGGATGTGAATGGCAACTATAAGGATTAATCTGTATTTGAATTTGATAGAGAAATTATAGGAGCAAGCACAAGTGAAGGCATTAATGGCTTTAGTATTAATAGTGGTCAAAAAGGGGATAACCAAGAAATGGAAGTTGAGCCAAGAACCCATTGTGGAGGAAGTAACAAGGATAATGGATAAATCAGATGGAGGCAATGAAGTATAAATCAAGTAGGTTGCATAAAGCAAAGTGGGAAGTCTGGGAGCAGGCAAAGCAGAGGTGGGGACAGAGATGAGAATAGTGACAGTAAGTATGAGGCAGGAATTGTAGGGAGTGATGTGGATGAGAACAAAGTGTAAGGGGAAGTGAGGCCTTAGGTGGAGGGGGCTTAATGGATGATTGGATATTTGGTGGTGAAGGATCAAAATTACTTAAAACTGAAAAGCAATATTGATGAGAGATTGTTGTAACCCCTAGGGCTCTGTTGTACCCGTCATTTAAATTTCTAGTCAACACAGGGGAGCTATTTTTTTGCTAGGCACTATAAAAACAAGCAATCCACTGGGGGGGGTGCATCATGCATGAAGATTTCATAAGAAATATCAAGTGTGAAATGTACAGATAAAATGGTTTTGTTTAAAAAAGTGGAAAGATTAGACTCGGCAGTAACTAGCTAGGATGAGATGAAAGAAAAACGATGGTACAGTACTTTCTGTACTCTCATCTTAAACTCTGAGTTAACTGTCATTAGTTCCCCTCTAAATGATGAATTCCTTATGAATTGGATATATATATATAAATGACTTCAACATATTGCTTTATTGCCTTTTTTATAAATAACACCTTTTAATATCTCATGCTATAAGTGGGAATCCAAGCAGTATAATGCATGGTTATATTACCTCATGTATACTGTACTGTTTGTAAACATTTTTATGGTGTATGTAATACTTTTTGGGGCTTTTCTCCCTGGGCCTCTGCTGAAAAAGGGGGCAAGCTCAGTCAGACATTTCAGGTTAACAAATGTCAAATAAATAAATATAATACATTGACCAAGAAGTCTTCAGGAACACAGTGTTTCTGTTGAAATTTTGAAGTTAGGAGGGAATTAAGTGCTATCATCTGGAAGGCTTTGTTTAACAGTATTTTTAAAGTGGGTGGGCAGTATATTAGGAGACCACTGTGGTGTCTGTATCACCCAAAGGGGGCCATTTAGTGTCATTTAGACTCATGTTGCATTAAATCTGTAAAGTGTTTTAGCTAAGAGAATGACAAAGATGTTACCAAATGGATAGATATGGATCATTTTGGTTTTGTGGAGTGGAAACAAATATTTTAGAACATAAATAGAACAATGATGATTCAGAGGGAGGCAGAGTGTAGTAAATCACCGCTATTGTTGGTGAGAGTTCATGTAGTGAAAGTATTTGATAAAGTCATCTGGAATTTTGAGTAGGGTACTTGTAGAATAATATGGTTAATGGGATATTTGAAGGGTCAAAGGCAAGAATTAAGGTGTAAGGGCTACTTTCTGACCAGCTATATTTGAACAAAGGAACCATGAAGGGATGTCCTCTTCCTCTTTTGTTTTTTACTTCATATTTAGAGCTTTTAGGAAAGCAAACTAAGGATCTGATGTCTCTTACATCCATTCCTCAGTGAATGGATCTTCAGTTCACCCTTGTGTCTGTCTTCAGCCACTGAAGACTTTGGATCCCAAACTCAGATTCTTTCTCTTGCACATAAACCCCCCCTCTAAGCCAAACATTACCTCAGATCACGTTTACCACTCCTTTGCTATAGACACTAATCTACCTTACTCAGGCATAGGTAAAGTGATGAGAAAACCTTTTTTTTTGTTTACTATCCTGATAAGTAGTTGTTGTTGGTACTTTTGCAGTTTACTTCCTTATATCCTTACCTCCCCTTTCTTGACTACTGCTGTATGCGTGTGTGTGTGTGTGTGATAGGTACACCTTCATTTATGTGAAAGGGAGGTTGTACAATGCACCAAAGTGCAAAAGTACAACCTTCAGATTTCTGAAATGCCGAGTGACAGTGGTTTGACTTCCATTGAGCGAATGTACATTGGCATTCACTCATTGGAAGTCTGCATTTCAGGTGCAGATCGCACTATTGCGGGGATCGGGAAATGAACCCTTTCCCTCACTGTAGTGCGATCTCTGAGTTTGTGTATTAAAGTGGGGGGGGGGGCCCTGCATAACGATGTTTGGAGATGTTTCGATTTCGAAAATGGTTGAATCTGATTTTCCAGATTACCATTTTTGAAATCTTGTTCCGTCTGAAATATTGTATTTCGGCATTTAAAGTCGCACAGTAGTGCAATCGTACAGATGATTTTCAGTTAAATGAAGATAGATATATAATATATATATATATATATATATATATATATATATATATATGTTTGTGTATAAAACGAGAGATAAATGTCATACATATTTATATATATAGATATATATATATATATATATATATATATAGATATAGATACACACACGCACACAATCTTTAGTATAAAAAAGAATATAGTTCTTTACTACTTTACCTATTATTGTTGGTACTGGACTAATCCTTTTTTTGTAGTTATAATGGATAAAAAGTGTGTGCGTGGCCTGCCCAATGTCATCAGAGCCAGAAGGATCTCAGAACCAAAGCATCTGCTCCAGGGGGGCAGATTCAACTATGAGGGTTTCGGAGCTGCCCCTTCAACTCAGAGCCTCGGTGATGGACAGCTTGACACTGGTGTCAGCCTGTGATCCCAACTGAGTGGAGATCAAGGGTTTGCCTGGAGAGGTTCTTTAGGTTCCCACTAGAGAAATCTTGAGATCTGATGTTTTTTCGTCCATTCCTCAGCTGATGGGTATCTGATCTGATCTCAGCCATTTTATACACTTAAAATCCATAGCTTAAGCTCCTGCCCTAACTCAGAATCCCCTCCAAACCCTGTTTTCAAGTCAGCCAGAGTTGAAATAGGTCAAGTCAAATAAGTGAAATTTTTGATGATTTTTGGCATTTTTTCAGTGGTGTTTCCAATCCTTTTGGAGTCCTTCTTTTTCTAGTTGATCTTCCTTCCCTGATAATAAAAAAAAATTTTTTTGTAGTACCACTTATGTATAAGCCTTGTGCCTTCTACTTTTTACTGGTGTTCTAGTATCCTTGTTACCATTATTTCCTATCCTTTATCCCCTTTTTGAGATAGTCTTGTTACTATTGTTGGTATCTGACTTCTCTAGCTCTGTGTTGCTGTTATGTTATTTTATGTATTTGTTGTTGTCTGTATTTGTGTTGGACAAGCCCATGTGGTTCAAAATGTGCACTTCCTGTGACTATAAAATCACCAACTCCAATGTCTATTCGAAGTACATTTATTGTCTTGGGGCTGCTGACATTGCTGAAGATTCTGACATTTGCTCAGGTTTAATCACAAAGCCTTGATCAAGCGTAGAAATAAACTGGTGTTGAAAGAGTTGGTTTCTCCTCCTCATGTGTCTGGAACTCCCCCTTCCACAAAGACGTTGCAGATAAATCTAAAGTGAAAAGAGAGTTGATAAGTGTAAGGAGCCAAGGAGGCATTCTGATTGCTGTCCTCATTTGGCTCCAGGTTTGGTTCTTATTGCTAAAGTTTGAAAGACCTCTGATCCAAGTCATTCCTCTTCCAGGTTTCTCCTAGGAGACGCTCTGGTTTCTTCCTGGGTCTGATACCTTCAAGACTACAGTCCCTTTTTCTGCAACACACGCCTCATAGGGTTTCAAAACCCCCATCTTTTGCATCATCCTTCAGGTTTACTAGGAATCTTATCTGAAGCAGATGTCGACAGAATGATGTGGAAATTCCTGTAGACCGAAATTCTTTTGGGAGATTTTCCATGTTGGATCCAAAGGTTTGGTCGTCTTCGACTCCATCATCATCTTTGATCCAGCCAGCACCAACTCTGTCAGAGTTGGAGGGATTTCAGAGCTGTAGCCTTGATGCTGGATCTGGTGATGGGGGCTTGACTCCAAGACGTTTGGTGTTAGTTCAGGTCCAACTTCTACTTTGAAGCGAGATCAGAGAGCTTCTCTGAGCTATCTTAGTTAGCTTTGGCTCGTATTGGGCTAGGTCTCGATTCTCCCTCAACTTCTGTCCTTGAGGCAGTGGAGAGAGTTTTCTCTGCCACAAGAAATAGGACATCCTTCACCTCCTTGGGACCTCCCGTTTGCAACTATCTGTCCTGGATCCTGAGCCTACTCATTTTGTTCCATCAAGACAGCCGGTCCATTCTATTCTTTAGACTGTCCTTTTGCTGGACTCCCGGAGAACTTCCAAGTCTTCCTTGGGTTATCCCTCTGTGGAAGCTTCCCGGAAGCACAAGTGCAATAGGAGGCGCATCGACTCTCTACAGGAATCATTAACAGAAGAACTGGACTTGGATGAAGAGGACCAGTCACCCAATTACCTCTTGATGATGTCCCATTTGGGGAGAGCCTTGAAATACTGAGAAAGAAAGGTGGATGGTCTTTCAAAAGTCCCTTCCCAGTAGGACCTTTGTGTTTCTTGAGGCTTTTGGAACTGGCTGAGTGACTTCCAGGATGGTCCCCTGGTGGGTGAAATGGTGGATTTGATTTCCCACACTGGACATGGAAAAATCTGGATGTGGCAGAACCAAACCCCAAAAAGCCAGGTAAGTATGTAAATGTACCCAAAGACTGTACCCACTGGAGTAAGGGTCCATCAATTGATGCTGTTTTGACTGCAGCCACCAAAAAGGAACTTGCCAAGGAAAATCCTACTGTCCATCCCCCTAACAGAAAGTCTATGGCCTTGGGCAGGTTCAGGAAGCGATTTTGTGTGTCAGCAACGTTTGCTGTCCGATCACTGAACTATTTGGCACATGTAGCAAAGTTTCAGAGGGACTTGACCAAGGAGCTTTCCAAGTCCCTTTCTGGATCCATTTCTGAGGAGGACAGGAAAAGTATGTCTTCCGAAGTGGCCACCCTTCAGTCCCTTTTAAATGTTTCCATGTGTTTATTCTCCAATGCAACAGAAGGTGTTTCTAGAGCCATAGGCACAGGCAGTATGGTTTGGAAGCATATCTAGATGCAGTCATGTGGTTTTGTGGAGCCTTTCAAGATATCATTCATCAATGCTGCTTTTGATGGATCCACTCGCTTTGGACCCAGAGTTAGAGACTCTTTGCAGGAGCAAACAAAATCCTGTCTACCTTAGGAATATGTTTTTCCTACCCCTCAGATGACTTTTTCTAGAAACAAGAAAAGGAGTAGGAAAATATGGTTCTGAAAATCAAAAGAATTTTCCCAGGACTGCTTTGTAGATTGATACCCCTGTGGCAGAGGAGGGAGTTCCAATGGTAGACATTGCCTATGTGGCAGAGGAGCCCTGCAAAACCAAGGCTTCAGAGGCCCATTTACCAGGAAGCCTTATCAGTGCTCTTGAAGGAATGCCCAACTGCTGCTTTAGACGGTCCTTTCACTGGACTCCCGGAGAACGTCAGAGTCTTCCTTGGATTATCCCTCTGTGGAAGCTTCCCAGCAGCACAAGTGCAATAGAAGGCGCATCGACTCTCTACAGGAATCATTAACAGAACCACCAGACTTTGATGGAGGACCGGTCCCCCAATCACTTCTTGATGATGTCCCATTTGGGGAGAGCCTTGAAATACTGAGAAAGAAAGGTGGATGGTCTTTCAAAGTCCCTTCCCAGTAGGTCCAAAGAGAGTGGATCCATCAAAATAGGCAGTCAGGGAGCACTTATCTCTGCACCTGGAGGTGTTGGACGTCCATCACCAAAGATGTGTGTGTGCAGACTATAATAGTCAGAGGCTATTATGTTCCCTTTTTCCACTCTTCACCAGCAAAATCAAGGAAAGTTCCCAGTGTGCCACCCTGTCAAAGGAAAAAGGAAAGAAGCAGCCTTAGAAGTCAAAAAGCTGCTAGCAAAAAAGTTATCCAAAAGATCCAACCAGACCAGCACAAGTTCAGAACTTATTCAGGATTCTTTTTGGTGCCAAAGAAAAACAGGAACGTCATGCCAATTTTAGACTAAGCAGTCTGTTTGTAAAACACTTGAAGTTCCGAATGGTTATGGTTCAGTCCATAGTTCCACTTCTGAGAAACAACGATTGGATGTGCTCAGTAGATCTCCAGGATGTGTAGTATCATGTCAAAATAAATAGACAATCCAGCAGATGTCTTCACTTCTAGCTGGAAGCCAGTCACTTCCAGGTTGGAGCCCTGCCCTTCAGTCTCACCACAGCGCCCCCTCCCCCCCAGGGTGTTCACCAAATGTATGGCAGTGGTTGCAGCTCAGTTGAGATTGCTAGGATTCTGGGTGTTTCCCTACCTCAGCGACTGGATCTTCAATGCTCCCACCAAGCATTTATTGATTTATGCCAGGGACTACTTGCTCCATCTATACCTTGATCTGGGCATCACAATCAGTTACAGCAAATCACCCCTTTTCCTGCTCAAGTCCTGGAGTTCATAGGTGCTTACCTGGATACACTTTCTCAAAATACATGACTATCTCAGTAAAGACGGTTCTTCTTATAACATCTGGCTCCACATCTCTTGTCTCTTTGGACACCCCCCAGTCAGGTTGTTTTTACAGCTCCTTGGATCTGTGGCCACCTCCATAAAATTGGCACCACTGGCAAGATTTTAATTGAGGGCGCTACAGTGGATACTGTCTGTCCAGTGGTCGATAAGACAACAACTCATGAATTTTCCCATAAAAAATCACCAAGATTTGCAAAGAGCATGCATCCTGTTGAAACTGTGCCCAGGAAGTTCTTTGTGGCCAACCCTTTGTTCCACCTTTTCTATGGTGACGACACTTCCCAGCTTGGGGGGGGGGGGGCACTAGTTGAGTCAGACAGTTTAAGGCATGTGGTCCCATTTAAAGGCCAATCTCCACATCATTTTTCTAGAGATGATAGCAGTCCTATTGCTGCCGGCATTCCAAGTTTTTTTTTTTTCTTTGGGGATGATTGCTGTACAGTCAGACATGTTGGTAGTCTGGTACATCAACAAATTGGGGAACCTGCTCCAATCCCTTGTGCAAGAAGCAGTGAGAGTGTGGCAAGAGTAATCTCTTCCAAACAGTTTCTAATAGCAATGCACATTCCAGGGAAGTCCAACGTATTACTGGATAGATTGAGCAGATCTATTCTGTTACCTCACCAGTGGTGTCTCAATCTGTCAGTGTCAATGCTGATATTTCATCAGTGTGTTCAGCCATGCTGCAAACATTTTTGCTATCTCCACCAGAATATAAAATGCAACAGGTTTTTTTCCCTGATTCCCACAGAGGGGGAGCCACTGAGAGATTCTCTGATTTGCGGCTAGCCTCCTGGTTTCCTCTGCTTATCCACCTTCACCCCTCCCATCCCGAAGTTTCTACAGAAGGCTCTTCAATGGAGGAGCATGGTAATCCTCATCGCCCCTTTTTGACCTTGACAAGTGTGATTTCCCTTCCTTTGACCTCACTTAATATGCTCTCTTTGGTACTAGACCCATCTCCAGAGCTCCTCTCTCTCCCATCCGGACTGCCTCATCTGGACATCCAAGCTGTCAAGCTCACCGCATAGTTTTTCCACTTCCAGTGATGGCTAGGCAGTCCAGGTTTTCTTCTCAGGTTATACACATTCTTTGCTTCCATGCAAAAGGACTCCACCAGGAAGATGCGCAAGAACAAATTGAAAAGGTTTTCTGTTTGGGCTCATGAGATGCATTTGGATCCTTTCTCAGCCCCAGTTCCAGCTGTTGTAGATGTTCTTGTTTCAATCTTCCATGAAGGAGTAAATTGCTCTACAGTCAAGGTGCAGTTAGCTGCTATTTCCAGTTTTCATATTGGGCAAAATAATTTTTGTCTGGTATCAGTTAAACCGTGCAAAGCATTCCTCAATGGTACTTTTCTTTTTGGACCACCTATTAAAGACCCTACTCCTCCTTATGACCTTGTAGTACTTTTGTAAGCCTTGACACAGTCCCCCTTCGAGCCAGTAGCTAAAACAGATTTAAAGTATTTATCCTGGAAAACTGTTTTTCTAGTTGCTTTACATCAGCCAGGCAGATTTCTGAACCTCAGGCACTGTCTTTTTAGCTACCTTACCTAATTTTTTATAGAGTTTCTCTTCAAATCAACCCCTCCTTTTTGCCAAAAGTAGCCTCAGAGAATGTACTTAATCAGTCCATTAATTTGCCTGTCTTCTTTCCGAAGTTCTCTAACAAGAGGAATATATGCTTCAGTTATTGGATGTACAAGAGCAGCTTAGATTCTACCTCCATAGAACTAAAGTTTTCAGAATATCTGATCAGTTGTTAATTTCATTCTTTAAGGCAAAATTGGGTCACTCCATCTCAAAGTAACCTTAATTATATGGCTCACTGACTTAAATTTCTAATTTTTACAAGGAAAAGGGTTTGACTTTACCAAAATTTCCAAGGGCTCATTCCACATGAGCTATTTCCACCATTTTGCATTCTTAGCAAGCACTATTGTAGATGGCATTTGTGTGACTGCCGCTTGATTTAATGCTCATACCTTTATTGCTCATTAATATTTGGATATTTTTTCAAGAGATAAGGAGGCGTTTGGTTCTGCCATTGTCTGGAATACCACCCAGGGGGTTCAGCAGCTGAAGACTCTGTTTCATCAGTTGAGGAACAGGTGAAAAAGACTGTATCTGATACAAAAGTTAAGTACTCAGCATAGCAGTACATCTGTGTTTTCTGTTTTCATCCTTCTTCAACCTCCCTTCCTCCATTCCCCCTTTCCATTTATGGAAGGATTTTATAGTTCCTTAGTACGATCTGAAGGATATTCCCTTTTGGTCTAACCCCCTTTTAGCTCCAGACCTTCTACCTTCTTGTCTGTGGTCCCTGGTACCATAATAGCTATCTCCCCCTTTTATTTTTTTTGCATATGGTATTCTGTCCTTCAGACTTCTAAGACTAAGGGGGCAAATTCTGTCTGAGTTTATACAGGATTTGGAGGGGATTCTAGGTAAGGAGAAGAGCTTGAGCTATGGATCCCAAGTCTAAAAAGTGGCTGAAGTCAGATCTGAGACCCATCAGTTGAGGAAGGATGAAAATGGACAAAGACACAGCTTTGACATTTGAGACTGTCAACATAGCACTCTCCTGATCAGATGAGCAGATTTTTCTTTCTACCCCAGCTCCGCCCATTCTCCAAAGAATTCCTGTGGGTCCTGATCCTTCTCATCCAGTGTGTACTTGCTAATCTCTTCGGTGTCCACTCCAGAACACCTTCACCAGGGAGGCACCTCAAAAGCATACATGTATACTCCCCCAGGAGTCTTTCACAGGGGTCATGAATCTCAGTGACTGTGTGGGGTATCCCAGACTCCCACCAAGGATCTCTCAGTTATGGAAATCCTCAAACTCCTGAAACAGAAAGGCGGGTGGTCCACTGACACCCCCCTCCCAAAAGCAGTCTGTGTTCCTTAAGGCCTTCAGGTCCACCTCAGCTACATTTTGGCTGGTTCTCCCCACTGATGAGATGGTGGATCTCATCAATAAGTGGGCATGGAAGGAGCTGGACATGGCTGAACCAAATCCCTGTAAACCAGACAAGTCCTTAGTTTCCCGGAAATATTGTCAGCATTGGAGCAGCTGGCTGTAGATTCCATTGTAAGTGGAAGCGGCAGCCAAAAAAGAGCTCACAGACGTTAGCTCTTCTGTCCATCCTCCTAATAGGGACTTGAGGGTGCTAGACAGATTCAGGAAGCACACTTACGCTTCAGCTACCTTTGCTCTGAGAGCGCTGGATTACTTGGTGCATATCACAAGATTTCAGAGTGAAATCTTTCTCAAAATACATGACTACCTCAGTAAAGACAGTTCATCTTATAACATCTGGCTCCACATCTCTTGTCTCTTTGGACACCCCCCAGTCAGGTTGTTTTTACAGCTCCTTGAATCTATGGCCACCTCCGTAAAACTGGTACCACTAGCAAGATTTTAATTGAGTGTGCTACAGTGGATACTTTTTACCTTGACGAATATGTTTATTGAAAGGGGGTATCCCAGAGGTATGGCAGTGTCTATTTTGGAAGGTGTTTACAATGAGTGGGGCAAGAAGTACAAACCACTTTTAGGGGCAGGACCCCTTCTAAAAGTACATATGGGTAAATCAAAATCCCTCACTGAATCTGTTGAATACACTCAAACATGTACGATACAACATACCATGTTATCTAAGCATATTAAATATATTCTACAGAAGAATTTGGAGTATCTTTAGGACCAGTCAGGATATTTACCATATTGTGGATGATGAGCCGTTCTTCACTACAAAAGTAGGGATGAACCTTAAAAAATTGGTGGGAACATGATAATGGTAAAGGTACTAGATGATGTGGCTGCTGTTCCCATTGTGGTTTTATTCTTAAGGAAACTGGGGTTATACTGAATGATAGACTTAGAACTAATATTACCTTTAGGAATGGGAATTGTAATTCCCAGAGGATAGTATATTTAGCAATGTGTGACACGTGTCCAGCATACTACGTCAGAGAGACGGAGAGATCATTTAGATGTAGGATTTATGGACACATGTATGAATTAAAAAATAAAAAAAGAAACCAAATGCATTGTATAGGCATTCTGTAAACTGTGTTAATTTTCATGGTTTTACATTTGACATATTGGACAGTATACATATTGAAAGTAGGGAGGAGATTGGAAGAATCAGTTTTCTAAAAAGGAACTTCTATGCCAACCCCCCCCTCCCCCAGGTTTAAACGATAGTGTTTCCATTATACCAGCCCTTAAGGGTAGAACCCAGATTAAAGAATGGGTTTATCGAACCTAACAATTTGTTGGAATAATTTATTAAGTTTCTACCTTCATTTGTCTAATAACTCTTTTTCTTTCTATTTTTGCAAGTTTATAAACTGTGAGAAATATTGAATATATGAATTTTCAACAAAAGTTTTTTCATTTTTTTTTAACATCATATTTAATGTAGAAGTAATGTTTTATGATAGGTTATTTAATATTTTCAATATTTTTACAAATGATACCCCATTTTACATAAGGCCTTTTGTTAAATATACAACCTATATAATTTTTAAACATGTTTTATTCTGTTAAACTGCGTTTTTAAGGGAGTTCATTGTTTGTTTCATTCATTTATTAGCCAGTCATAGGCTGTATGAAGGTATATATAGGCATTTTGAATGGCAGTATGGTTTTTAGTTCTGATGAAGTCATTACCTATGATGAAAGTGCTTAACTATTGAATTATTTGATTGTGCTTGGTTCTACAATAAAGTGGAGTTTTTAATGGCCATTGGGTTCTGATACTACATAAAGGGCTTACACAGACATGATTGGTGCCAAAGCCACGGACTTAAACTAAACACAAAAAAATGCATTATCATCCTTTTTGTCAAAGGGAAAGTCCCTGCAAATTACAGTATTAACAGTACCCCCTTAAGTCAAACCCTGTGGTGAGAGATTTGTGAACACAGGTTGATGGCAACCTTAACTTTGATCACCATATGTCCACAACGGTAAGGAAGGGCTTCTACATTGCACATCTCATAAGTAAGGGCATCACATCCAGAGATAAGGATGTATAACTCCCCCGTACACATAACACCCCCTTCTCTATGTACCTCAGCAGACACCTGCAGCAGCTGGCGAGACCTCAGAGGTTTTTCACCAGTAAAATTCAGGACCTTCAATACATGACCTACATGGACAAGACTGAAGGCCCTATCACTGTATTCTGTATCTTATAGGCTGCTGTGAGGTGAATTGTGCCTGGTCTGCACAGCAGTCTTGGACCCTGCCCTAATGGAAATACTGCATGTCCGCAAGTCGTGTGTGACAAGATTCACTCGCTCTAGGGATCTTAACCTAGTCTGCAATATTAATACGACATGCTGGAGAGACAGATATGTCTCCCAGAGATTGCCACTCCTCTGGAACAGACTCACAATTCACGTAAAACAGAGCTCCTCAATAATCCTATTTAAGTGTAACTTAGACAACTGGATGGGAGACTGTAAATTTCCCCCGGGGGGGGGGTGTCACCTATGTCCCTCTTGGATAAGGGCAGTTGATGCTGATCATAGACTCGCTGTGCAAATATAGACCATACAACTTGATCATTAAGGGGAATAGTAACATGGCTAGGCTTATAAAGGCCTTAGGGATAATAGCCTAGTAACTTCTTATGAACTTGACTAGATCCATGGCTACTACTTC
This sequence comes from Protopterus annectens, assembly GCF_019279795.1. Classification (NCBI taxonomy): domain Eukaryota; kingdom Metazoa; phylum Chordata; order Ceratodontiformes; family Protopteridae; genus Protopterus; species Protopterus annectens. The sequence continues at coordinate 929,123,372 of NC_056743.1, read as the reverse complement.
TGCTTTTTAGTCTAGAGCTTCCACTGATGACATTTGTGCTGCAGCCACTTGCTCCAGTGCTCATGCCTTTATTGCTCTTTGCAAGTTGGATTTGGTCTCCAGAGGCAGGGTTGCTTATGTTTCTGCATTACTCTGGAATATTCTTCCATGAGGGTCACCGAGATTCACGTAGCTGGAGACTTTGCCCCATCAGTTGTGGATTGAATGAAAATGACATCATCAGATATAAAAGTTACATACTCACCGTAACTATGCATCTTAGTTGACCATTTTCATTCTTCCTCAACTTCTTGCCCTCCTTCCACCGCCTTTTCTTCTGGGAGTGACCTGATAGTGAATACGGAACCACTGTTCCATGTTTGTACCTTTATCTGTCCTACTCACTTCCCTTCTGTATTGGCTTTTGGGGCATTGTGGGTAAAGGGAGGAGCTTGAGAGTTGGATCCAAACGTCTTTGCAAATGCGGCCAAGCCAGATCCAAGGTCAGATCCGAGATCCATCAGTTGAGAATGAATCAAAATGGACATCACAGACACATAGTTATGGTGAGTACATAACTTTTATTTTGTCATAGATACGATTTGATATTGAGTGAGATATTTTCATTTGTTTTGTGTTGTAATCTGTATGATATTTGTGGGATTATACAAATATGTATTTGTAGTGAATTGACTTCCACTTTAATGTACATGTAAGAAATGACCGTCATTGATTTAGTGCATTATTATGTTGCATTTTTCTGTTCATGATTTGCTTCTTTCTGCTGTATTTGTTTCTAGTGCATAAAACCTCAAGTCTCCCCTGTAAAAGAGCCAGTGTCCCAGTGGGTCCTCCAGGTTAACAAATCTAAGTAAATAAATGTTATATCTGTCAGGTTCAGGTGGGATCTGCAGAAACAGATAGATGAATCTGATCTTGCTGGGCATTGTTACTGCCTCTTTCACCCAAACGTGAAAGGACTTCCAGCCACCTCAGCCAAAATCAGCAGATGACCAAGAGGAGATAAAAACTGAAGTTCATGAGCAGTTCGCCACTGACCCCTCATAAATGCTAGCTAAAGCAGAGACGACTAAAGAGGAAGAGTGGTTTTAAATTTCCCAAAATGTGTCGTCTAAAATTAGAAACACAGATAAAGCTTGTAAATTGTACAAGATAAATCTGAACAATATAATTTAATGAGTTTTCATAGAAAATTTCCATTTGCAGATCTTTGTCAAGCTACTCATAATGTCTGCATTGCATTAACAAAGAACACACAAGTAAATCAAATCATAGGCACACATTATCAAACTTCTGTGCCCATGCTCATGTGTGATAAACTGCATTGTGGCTCACTTTTTCATTGCTGCCAGAATTTTTGAATATTAATCCCAGTATAGCACATTACCTCGTTTCGTAGGCATAATTGCAATTATCAGAGGGAAATGAAGTTTAATTCTCCATAAGATTAAAAAAAATTACATCAAAAAATGAGAAGCTGGGTGGTTTGCTAACCATCTGTGACTAAATCACCTCTTGACATACTGCAGTGTCAGTTCAACTTATGTAGATCACTGCTGCAGTATCCTGAGCCCTTCTCAGAGCTCTGGATGCCTTCTGTGTGCTCCAACTGCCAGGAGCTCACACAGAGCTCCATATAAAATGCAGTCGAAACACAAAAAGCTTCAGAGTTATTTTGCTGCCAAAGAGAGTGCTTCTTTGGTGGGCCCCATGAATCTGTCAGCCAGCTAGTGATCCTTCAGGAAATGGTTAGATAAGTCCCTGTTGAGGAAAGTCTTCCTATGTTACATATTTATTTTATGTAGAATTTTTTTTTTCTGGTAGAAAATATTACTTTTGCTAGATAACTAAAGGTTTTGGACTATCTTTGTAATTTTAAGGAAGTTGTCATATTGGTACTTATGTAAAGGTTTTATGAGGAAAATTTTTTGTTTTGACTAGAGATTTACTGACATTATAAATTTCGATACGTTTGGGACAGGATATTATGCTTGTGGGGGGAGTACCAGTGGCTTACTTTACATTAGAACCTTTTGTTCTCTACCTTAGAACCTCTTGTTCTGTACCATTGAGTTTACTGACCCTTCCATGCTCCGCTACCCATTTTTCAGATCTCTTCCATGGCATACTTAAGCAGCTACTTCAGTCTCGGTAAGACTGGCTGCTGTTTCCCTGAGCCACTGGTGGATGACTGCTGTGGTTGCTTTTTACTCCTTAGACCGCCCATTTTCTCCCCAAGTCCTTTTGGCATAGCCTTCCAAGCTACCAAAGACAGGAGAAAATCATGTTATTTGTAGCTGTAGGGATACTGTTTCTGGGCAAGGGAGAGACTGCTTGGTTAGTGTCCGGGAAAAGAGGGAGTTTAAGGGGACAGGGATGTGGAAGCTGGGTTCAGTGTGCCTAAGGGTCAGGCTTTGTTCAGTGTGTGTGTACTTAATGCAGATTTGCTGGGATTTGCCAAGAACTTATTACTGCATTTTCCTTGCCTTCTGAATATTTGGATGAGAAAAGGAAGACAGCTGCTTCTGATTCTGACATACCAATTCAGTCAGAAGAGCAGACACTGCAGGAGCTCAGACATTTCCTCAGGCTGAGCATTCTGATTCTGTGGAAAATATAGCAACAGATTTCCCTGCTGAAGACATTTTTTTCATTGACATTTTATCTAACATGAAAGAGTTTTTTCAGTGGGACCAGAATGAGATTCCTCTGACACAGAAAATGTCTTAATGATTTGTTACAATTACAGATGCTAAAAGCAGTCCATATTCCTCCTTCCTCCTGCATTGCCTGATTCTCACTGCCTGCATTCTGACGGTCAGCCTCCTGTTCCCAAGAGTTTGAACAGGTTATACAAGGTATCTGAAGGCACACAAGTACCTGTTTTCTAATGCTAAAAAAGACCCAGCAGTCATGTCTCTTTCCAAATCTGTTTCTGCTAAACCAATTACTACTACTAACCCCATTGCTTCTGGCAAAGGTGAAAAACAATGGATAAGTTAGGGATGAAAATGCCTTCTTCTAGTACTTTAATTTTCAAGATTTTATATTGTCAAGCTCATATATTAAAGTTTTTACTTTTGTCTTTCCTTTGTTCTGCTAAAGTAGAGAGTTAAGTGCTTCTATGACAGCTCTTTCTCAGGTTACTAAGCATATTTTAAAGTGTGCTTGCGATCCTGCCGACTCTCTCCTCAGAGCTGCTGCTTCTAGATGAATTTTGAAGAGATTAGTTTGGCTTCCTTCACCAAATTTTCCTGATAATGATAAATGTTGGGATTTTAAATTCTTCCTTAAAGAGATACTGTTTGGTCCTTCTGCAGCCGAGGTGTTTAAGAAGTGTGTTGAAAGGGGAAAAGTTGATTCAAGCAGTGACTCCAATTTTTAACCTTCCTTTTTCAGATCGAATAGTAATTTTCCCTCATCCTTGGCTCCTTTTTCTAGTAAACAGTGTAAGCAGCAAAGAGCAAGTAATAGGTGTTTTAAGAAACAACAGGCTCAAAACCAAAAGAAATAACTTTTAAAAGTTAAGGACTGTCCTCTGAGCATGACTGTCTGTTCAGATCTCCCTTTCCTTTCTCACCCTGGCAACCTTCCTATATTTCCGAGACATCATATTCTCTTTTGTTATCCAATTGTTTTAGAGAGATGGGTTCTGAAGCTAATCAGTGGGTGCTCACATGGCAGTGGGAATTGCTTCTTTTCCAGGGGATTCACTCTTGTCAAGGGATTCAGATTTCTCTTGTTCTTCCCATTATGCACAATGTGATGTCTCAGGGAGTCAAACAAGTGGTGCTTGTCAATCTCTTTGGCAAAGGTTATTCAAGAATTCTTCTAATTCCCAAACTAGAAGGATCCCGGAGGCCAGTGCTATCTTTTTTTCCAAACCTTTTTGTTAATATTTAGAAGTTCAAGATCATATCACTTCAGTCTTGTGTACCTTTGATCCCTCCTGTATCTTTCATGCTAATATGGACTCTAAAGGATGGCTATCTTTACATTCCAGTTGCCAAGCATTTCAGACATTTCTTAATATTTACTATGTGTTGGCTTCCAGTATCACCTCTCTCTTCTACCATTTAGACTCTCCACTGCACCAGAGGATTTCACAAAATGACTAACTCCAGTCATTGCTTATTGCAGGCTTAAGGGCATTCGTATGTTTCTGTATTTGGACAAGTGTCTTATCTTGGCAGACTCTTTTTCCAGTAAACAGCAGTATCTAGCAACCGTTCAGGAACTTCTGCTCAATTCTTCTTGCCTCCCTTCTCACATTGATTTTCTTGGGATGTTTGCTGAACTTTGTCTTGGAAAGAGCTTTTCTTCCTCCAGGCAAAGTCAGTATGTTTCAACAATTTATCCTGGGTTTCTCCAACCAAAGACAAACATCTGCAAAGCAATTTCTTAGGATTCTAGGATACAGTGCATCAATGATCATCATTCTTTCCTTTGCCAGATTTCACATGAGGAAAATACATAGGCATCTCAGATCAGTCTGGACCTAACATCTACACCCTTTTTAGGTTCATACTTGAATGCTAGGCTAACTGCTCTGAAGAGCCATTTTAAGCCTAGCTGTGTTATCCCATTTGGTGCTCACATTACCTTTACCACAATTTTTATTCCTGTACTTCCTATTAGTGAATGATTGTTTCAGGGGTCATGCCATTGAATATTAATACGGGACCCTGCTGTAGGGTAGGGTATTTAAATTGCTGCCTCTGACCATTAGTAACACAGGTAGTGGTGGGGTCATTTCCTTGTTCTCATCAAGTGATCAAATTTGTGTTTGAATAGGGACAGGGATGAGCTTTGTTTTATGTAAATGTTTGAGTTGTATTCTCTGAGATTTGTACCTGTCCCTACAATACATTCTGTTCATAATCCAGAAAAGGTTAAGCTTTCTGGGTTGAGGATTTTCCAATATGGCTGAACACTGGCTTCAGTTTTCCCAGTGTGAAAAAAGAAAATTGAAAGAGAAAGGCCAGGGACTCTGTCACTTTTAGTAAATTCAGTTACTGGCTAGTATATACACTGCCTGGATGCCTAAAAAGCAGAAGAAACTAATAAAGCCTGAAAGAAAATCAATCAGAAAAGGTGACTTCTGGGAAGAATCCTGCTGCTGTTCAAAAAGCAGTTGAAGCTGCAGCTTTGGTGCAACACATGGCTTCCAGTGATCTAGAGGAAAAATAAGTCAGTGTGCTCAGAGCTGATTGAAGTAAACACAACACTGAAGGAATCTATCAACTCAAGTAACAAAAGGCTAGAAAAATGGAAGAAGTTTAAACCGATATTCAGATGAGCTGATACAACTGCAAAAATCACAGGTTAAAATGGAAGAAAAGGTTGTCAGAGTATGAGACTGTTTAAGAAGGGATGTTTCAAAAAATGGTAGAATTAGGGAACAGAGCACATCTGCTATACCAGAGACACTAGAAAAAAACAGACTGTATTAATTTTATGAAGGCACAAATAAGCAACATGACTAGTATTCCACAGCAGGAACTGTTAATTGAAAGGGCACACCATGTGATTTCTCCAAATCTGGCCACGAGAAAGCAGGCAAGACCTGAATCAGTAAAGATGCAAACCTACTGACAGAAGTAGTTGATCGTGACAAATCTGTGGCACAAAGGAAAAGTATTAAAAGTTGGAGACTGTAGAGTGTATGTGGAAAATTATTATTCACTGTAGACTACGCAGAAGAGAAGCAATTTTGTTCCAACAATTAGGGAATGTCGAGAGGCACGTCTGACATTTAAACTGCTGCATTTTTCCTGAAGGATCAAAGCTATTTTTGTTGAAGAACAGGCTGAGGAGGATATAGAAAAGTTTGTCCAACAAAAATGAGCCCTCAGGCAGAAGCGGGGACTCTGTTTCTCTTTCTTCTGATAATTAAGCACATGATGAGGCTTTGCCAGTGAAACCTTTTCCACCGTTTCAGAAGAAAAATACGGGAGTTGACTAGAAGAATTTGGGAGTACCTTGAAACTGAACCAGAATCTGGAGTTGGGAGATGGAGATGAACAGGAAGAAGACCAACAACACAGGAAGTAGAAGTAGTGAATAAATGTGAAACAGCAAAGCATCAATTACATTGGTGAAGTACGGCTATATAAGAAAAAGGGAAAAGTCTGAACTTTTGTTGACTGTGTTAAATTTGTGGGGAACTGACAATGTTTGGAAGGACACTGAGGGCGAAAGCACTCAATACTTCTTGTGTTTTATTTTTCTCTGGCTTTAGTGTGTCAGCACGTTTGAATTGGTTAGAGGGCTTTTTGTTTTTCTGAGTTGTGTTTCATGCCTTACAGGCTCTGGTTGTTTATAATTGCTGTTAATCGACTGTTTTTTGATAACTCCGTAGTACAAAAACTTTTTGCACAATGACTTAGGAAACAAAGTAGAAAGGGTTGTTGCCAAACTTAGGGAGCCTAGAACAAGAAAAATAAGAGATCCTGTGAGGGCATTAGAGATGGTTCTGAAATTTTTTGAAAATGTATATAAAGCAGAGAAGTGGGGAAATAAAAAAAAAAAGCACAAATGGAAATATTTATGGAACACTTAAATATGTCAAGGTTATAGTTAGTCGAGGCTCAGCAATTAAAATAGAAGGATATGAAATAAAATGGTGATGTATAAACAGTCTGCAGGAAAGTCTCCAGGGTGGAAGTTTTGAAGCTAGGAGGGAAGAAAGTGATAAAGATGGAAATGGGAGATTTTGTTTAACAGTATTTTAAAAGAAGAGCAAGCACCAACATCCTTGAAAAAAGCTGTAGTGGCTGTAATACCTCAAAACGGTAAAGACCCATCAGATCCAGCATCATATAGGCCCATTTAAATCATAACCATGACTATAAAGTGTCTATGTTTATAATAGCTAAAAGAATGGAAATATGTTGCCAGAATTGATAAATAATGATTATTATAGTTTTGTGGAGGGAATGCAAACATTTGACAACATTAATAGAACAGTGATGATCCAAAGGGAAGCAGAATGTAAGCATATACAGCTGGTATTGGTGGGTCTTGATGCAGAGAAAGCATTCAACAGAGTAAGCTGGTATTTTGAGAAGAACAATGGAAGCATTTGCATTTCTTGATACAGTAATAGCAATTAAGAGGTTATATGGGGGATTGGAGACAAAAATCCAAGTGGGAGGGTTCTTCTCTAAAAAGTTGTCTGAACAGAGGAACCAGACAGGGCTGTCCTCTTCCCCTTGGTTATTTGCATTATACTTAGAACCATTAGTAAAGAAAATAATGGACTCAGAAATTCAGAAATATAATTGCTATGGTGCTCAAGAAAAGTTGGCTTTATTTTCAGATGATATTATTTTGTACCTGATAGAACCAGAAAAGAATGTCTCAATGTTGTGAAGCATTCTGAGACCATTCCAGATTTTTATTTGAGATATAAAATGAATTGGAGATATAACAAAGGCTATTGCTGTAAACTACATCATATACCCATATTTATAGGGATATGATAAAATAACATATATAGGAGTATGGGCTAAAAAAGATTCTGTTACAGCAACTAAGGATATATGGGAAAAGACTTAAACGATAATACAAAATGTGAGAATCCGGTAGCTCTTGCATATGGATGTGGATAGCAAGATACAAGAAGGTAAAGTGTGTTAGTCTATTTAGTGTTATATACAGATCAGGCATATTTTTATCAACCAGAGGAAACATTGTGGATCATAATTAATAAAGATTTTATTTGGAAGAGGAAGACCGCAAGAGTAAAGTGGGATAAGTTGATCCTTCCAGTAGAACAAGGAGGTTTGGAATTACCTGATTTGAAAGGATATTTTAAAGCTGCACAGTTAAGGCTCTTGTACATAACACGAGCAGAACACTACAATTCAAAGTGGAAAGGGATGATGATGAAGCAGGGAGTAATTCAGGAAATAAGGAAAGAGTTGGATTTTGTATGCAGATCTTTAAGGAGAATAACAACAGTCATACAGAATATTATATTCATAAAATATGCAAAAAGTGTACAGAGATGTAAGCCAACATGAAAATGGAGAAAGGAGATTATGCATATAGGGATAACTGCAGTTAGGGATACAGAGAAGATGTGAGATGGGGCTAGAATTTACTGGAGGAAGCTGGCAGGTATTGGGAAGAAATTGAGAGGGAAAGGTAGTAGAATGGGAAGAAAAAATGGTAACTGTGGTAATATCACTAGGGAACAGGTCCTTAACGGTCTCTATAAGGCCAAGAACACTGCATCAGTGGGCCCAGTCAATATCCTAGGATGCCTTTTAAATAGCATGTAACATGATCCATCAGGTTGTCTGGAATTGCTCCAAAAACGAAGAAAAAACAGCAACTAGTAAATCAAAAGAAGGCTATACAGTTGCCACGCAGGACTAGGTTTATTGAAATAAATGATCCACAATCAGGAAAAAAATAATAAAATAAACAGAGCAAGACACACACGTACTAAGCGCTTCCACCCGTCAAAAATATAGGCATCTTCAGAGTACTGAAAGCTTCATTCAAATGCTCTTCAATTAAATATACTTATTAATTAAACAACGCCCCTAATAAAACATTTGGTCAGGCAATAAAGGTAATAATCAAGCTGTTCACTTCAAGATAGTAGTATATGAAAATACACTTATGTGCTTAAATCAACTTAAAAGTGAGTCAGAATGTAGATTCAAATTCTGCACAGAATAATAAACTTATAAAATAAATTCCTCTATTACTTAAAATCAGTAAATAAAATCGATAAGTAAGATCATTTACATAATCAAAGTAAATGAATAGTAATCATAAATATATCATAAATCTATCATAAATATAATACATTGTTAAAAATACTATAAAAAATTAAATAATGAATATGCAATATAATAAATAATGAAATGTATATATTCTGTATAGAAATGATGATCATTTATACAAAAGGAAATAGGAAATGTTTGAAATTACATTAAATACAGTATGACTTTTATTTCAAAATACTTAAAATTGAAATATGTTCATTAATGCCTGGTGCATTACTGGTATTAAGTCTCAACTGCCATAAGCACTCTTTAGCTTCAAGTAAATTCCTATCATCCGCTCCCTTGTTAATGTTATAAGGAATCCTATCAATAACAAAAAATAAAAATCTCTTAAAATCTTTACATTTAAGGCTATGTGTATATAAAGAGTTCATTGTTTTTTTGTTTTTTATATATCTGTTGTGCTCCATAATACGATCTCTAAGCTTCCTAATAGTTTTTCCTACATAGTTTGCAGGACAAGATATACAAGTAGCCAGATATACCACCATTTTTGTGTTACAATTACAGTAACCTGGGCATTTGATAGATCTGCCATAATTCTGTACCACTGCATATGGTCCATCATTCACATATTTGCAAATCCTACAGAGACCGCATTTACTCATTTTGGACATTTTGTACAACTGATTATTATTGTTACTCTCCAAATATTCTTTTAGATTCTTGCCTCTGCTGTAAGTGATCTTAGGATAGTTACCTAAAATATTAATAAACTCCACCTTGTTGTTAAACACACTAGCCCATGTCTCGTGTAGTATATTAACTATTGAAAAAGAGGCTTCATTGTAGGGTAATATGAACGCATCCTTTTTGTTCGTAATTTTAATATTAGTTGTTTTGGATGAGGCATTTTCTTGTCCAAATTTAATGATTGGTTTGTATAAAAGGTTCCTTTTAACCAGTATCTCGTTCCTCACTTTATTGAGTAATTTCTGAGGGTAGCCTCTGTCCATAAACATATACATAAGTTTGTCTATTTCAGTGGAATATTTTGTGTCGTCACTTATAATACGGGATAACCTGACCATCTGTCCTTTAACCAGGTTCCTTTTTTGAAAATGAGGGTGGCAACTACCACAGTGTAGGAAAGAATTTGAATAAGTTTTCTTCCTAAATATATATGATTCTATGCCATCCTCATTTATGTGAAATGAGATATCTAAATACTCACAATCATTGTCATATACTTTATTTGTAAAAGTCAGAAAGGTAGATGTAGTTTCAAGAAATAATATAAAATCTGATATTTCCTCTTTATTACCTTTCCAGAAAATGAGTATATAGTCCAGGTACCTGCAATAAAGTACTATATTAGGCCAAAACCTGGAAGTAAAAATGCATTGCGTCTCCCATTGAGCTAGCACTAAGTTGACATATATGGGTGCACATCTGGCACCTATCTTGAAGTGAACAGCTTGATTATTACCTTTATTGCTTGACCAATTGTTTTATTAGGGACGTTGTTTAATTAATAAGTATATTTAATTGAAGTGCATTTGAACAAAGCTTTCAGTACTCTGAAGATGCCCATATTTTTATCGGGTGAAACCGCTTAGTACGTGTGTGTCTTGCTCCGTTTATTTTATTTTTTTCCTGATTATGGATCATTTATTTCAATAAACTTAGTCCTACGTGGCAACTGTATAGCCTACTTTTGATTTACTAGTTGCTGTTTTTTCTTCGTTTTTGGTCCAAATTGTTTTGAAGGCTTTTCAGGGTCTTGGCTGGACTAGTTTTATTAGTAATGGAGCAACTTTTACAACAGCATTTGGAGATTACACAACGCCTCATTTCTATTTTGCAAGAACAAGGAACTAGATTACCTAATGGTATGAATGTTTCGCTTACGGAAACACAGGAACAACTGTTTACATTGCATTCCACACCGGGTGCTAGTCCCAACCCTCCATCGGCTAGCAATGGTTCGGCAGGTTCCATTGGAGGAGGAACGAATACTGGAAACACAGGAAATACCAGGCTTGGCATTCCACCTTTGAACGCCGCTATGAACACTAGGGACGGTTGTAAGGGAAATTCTGCACACAAACATTGTACGGACATCAAGGATTTATTACTAGCACCTAGTTTTTCAATGATACTCAAAACTAATAACAAAGACATGGGTATCTAAACAAACAATTATCGGAATTTGAAAAGGTACTCAAATCTTTTAAATCTTTGCAGATGGACAATGTTTTTCTTGAAAGATCGTTGGAATTGGAACAAGTGCCAAAGGGGTTACGTTTATTTAAATTACCTTTTGGTTTTGAACAAGATACTGAACTTTTTGATTTGTTGAAACTGTTCGACAGAACAGGTATGGACTTAATGAGACTGATTATACGTAACAACAACATAAAACTTGGTAAATTGAATGTAATATTAACCAATTTAGATAAAAGTATACACAATGATCTGCTATTTGAATTTAATAAACATCATTTAGATAATATAATTAATGATATGGATAGGTTTATTAATAAGGGGTTAGAAATTAAGAATAAAAAACTTTTAAGGGACAGTAACGATTATGCTAATAAAAAGGCATATACGCACTTTAAAGAATTTAAATATAGTAAGCGTTTAATAGTCTCTCAAATTGACACTTTCGACCCCCTAGAGAGATATAATATGGAAGGATATAACACAGAAGGGTACAACAGACATAATCACAATACAAGAAATATGCATGCAAAGACATATAATGATGATGACAGGGTTTTTTTAGAGGAACCAGTTTTGAGGAGGTCGGAACGGCTACGCGACCGTTATCAAGGTCAGCAATGCCAGTAGAACCTTCACAAAAATGCACCAGCATACAGGATGAATTCACACTATTAAATGAAAGTCATTATTGTTGTGGTTTGCTTGCACCATTTTTAGATAAGACCAATGAGCTAACTGAAGTAGTATGTGATAGGGATTATTTTAATGTTACTGAATTTTGTGATGGTACAGTTAATGATTTCAGCACTGTTCACACCACTGATGGTGACAGTATTAGTGCTCAACAAAGAGATTGCTGTTCTATTATAGTGGATGGTGGGTTCACAGTATACAATTTTACGGGTACTGATTTCTGTTCTAATTATGTTACACTTTTTAAAAAAGGTTTTACATATGTTCCTAATTTTAAACACGACATAGGAAAAATTTTAATTAATTTGAAGCTATATACGAGACTATTGAATTTAAATATGTTTTTTGCCAACATCAATAATAGAATTGAACCCGATTCTAGCAGTTTTAGATTAAAAAGAGCAAGTACTTTCATACCCCCGCAGAACCCTATGATCCATTTATTTGAAATGTTATGTGAAGCACAAATTTGAAGAGTTCTTAAAAAATCAACTTTAATGGATGACAATTTAACAACAGCTTATAGATTTTGTTTAAAAAATACAGAGTTATGAAACCAGACAAGGGTGGTGGTGTGGTGGTGATGTCTAAGATAGATTATTTAAATAAAATGACTAACATGTTAAGTGATTGTGAAACTTACGAAAAGGTGTCGAAATATGAAATGTGTAGGGCCTATGCCAAGGTGGATTGGCAACTTTATGAATTTTTATTGGATGGTATGATTGACAAGGATGAATATGAATAGTTAATGGTTGAGTTTCCCATCACCTCATCCATTTTTGGTATTCCCAAAATTCATAAAAATACTAACAATCCACCTTTTAGGCCTATTGTCTCAGGTAAAGGCTCAAAAATGGAAGCTGTGGCTCGTTTTATAGACTTTAATTGTAAGGACACCTTAATACAGTTACCACACATCCTTAAAGATTCCTGGCACTGCCTTGATGTTATTAGAGAACATGCAGCTGTTATAAACCAGGACACCATTATGGTTACGATAGATATCGTTAATTTAATTTCAGTTATACCACATCGATTGGGGCTAGAAATGTTTTAAGCTAGTTTGTCCAATTTTAGTGATATGCATACAGTCAAACGTAAATTAATGACTGAGTTAATGAAAATGGTCTTAGAAAATAATTACATTTTTATGGATGGTGAATATTTCAGACAACGTACAGGTGTAGCTATGGGTGCCAGATGTGCACCCATATATGCCAACGTAGTGCTAACTCAATGGGAGACTCAATGCATTTTTACTTCCAGGTTTTGGCCTAATATAGTACTTTATTACCCTTCCAGAAAATGAGTATATCGTCCAGGTACCTGCAATAAAGAGGAAATGTCAGATTTTATATTATTTCTTGAAACTACATCTACCTTTCTGACTTTTTCAAATAAAGTATATGACAATGATTGTGAGTATTTAGATATCTCATTTCACATAAATGAGGATGGCATAGAATCAATATATTTAGGAAGAAAACTTATTCAAATTCTTTCCTACACTGTGGTAGTTGCCACCCTCATTTTCAAAAAAGGAACCTGGTTAAAGGACAGATGGTCAAGTTATCCCCTATTATAAGTGACGACACAAAATTTTCCAGTGAAATAGACAAGCTTATGTATATGTTTATGGACAGAGGCTTCCCTCGGAAATTACTCAATAAAGTGAGGAGCGAGATACTGGTTAAAAGGAACCTTTTATACAAACCAATCATTAAATTTGGACAAGAAAATGCCTCATCCAAAACAACTAATATTAAAATTACGAACAAAAAGGATGCGTTCATATTACCCTACAATGAAGCCTCTTTTTCAATAGTTAATATACTACACGAGACATGGGCTAGTGTGTTTAACAACAAGGTGGAGTTTATTAATATTTTAGGTAACTATCCTAAGATCACTTACAGCAGAGGCAAGAATCTAAAAGAATATTTGGAGAGTAACAATAATAATCAGTTGTACAAAATGTCCAAAATGAGTAAATGCGGTCTCTGTAGGATTTGCAAATATGTGAATGATGGACCATATGCAGTGGTACAGAATTATGGCAGATCTATCAAATGCCCAGGTTACTGTCATTGTAACACAAAAATGGTGGTATATCTGGCTACTTGCATATCTTGTCCTGCATACTATGTAGGAAAAACTATTAGGAAGCTTAGAGATCGTATTATGGAGCACAACAGAGATATAAAAAACAAAAAAACGATGAACTCTTTATATACACATAGCCTTAAATGTAAAGATTTTAAGAGATTTTTATTTTTTGTTATTGATAGGATTCCTTATAACATTAACAAGGGAGGGGTGATAGGAATTTACTTGAAGCTAAAGAGTGCTTATGGCAGTTGAGACTTATGCCAGTAATGCACCAGGCTTTAATGAACGTATTTCAATTTTAAGTATTTTGAAATACAAGTCATACTATATTTAATGTAATTTTAAACATTTCCTATTTCCTTTTATATAAATGATTATCATTTCTATACAGAATATATATATTTCATTGTTTATTATATTGCATATTCATTATTTAATTTTTTATAGTATTTTTAACAGTGTATTATATTTGATATATTTATGATTACTATTCACTTTGATTATGTAAATGATCTTACTTATCAATTTTATTTATTGATTTTAAGTAATAGAGGAATTTATTTTATAAGTTTATTATTCTGTACAGAATTTGAATCTACATTCTGACTCACTTTTAAGTTGATTTAAGCGCATAAGTGTATTTTCCAATACTACTATCTTGAAGTGAACAGCTTGATTATTACCTTTATTGCTTGACCAGTTGTTTTATTAGGGGCGTTGTTTAATTAATAAGTATATTTAATTGAAGTGCATTTGAACAAAGCTTTCAGAACTCTGAAGATGCCCATATTTTTGACAGGTGAAAGCGCTTAGCACGTGTGTGTCTTGCTCCATTTATTTTATTATTTTTTTCCTGATTGTGGATCATTTATTTCAATAAACTTAGTCCTGCGTGGCAACTGTATAGCCTTCTTTTGATTTACTAGTTGTCTGGAATTGCTGTTTAACTGTAGCCACCAAACAGGTACACCTCATGAATGGCGAGCAGCAGCAATCATCTCTGCACAAAGGTGGGCCATCTGTAGACCCTGGAAGGTATAGACCCATAAATCTCACTAGTCTCGTATGCAAAGCCATGGAAGGAATTATCATGGAAATGATCAATAATGACATAGAAAACCTCCAGACACTGGACCCAACCCAGTTTGGCTTTATCAAGGGGAGGTCATGCCTACTCACCCTGGTGGACTTCTTTGAGAAGGTCACCAAAGCAATGAATGAGGGCAAAATGGTTCACATGGCCAAGGCATTTGACACAATACCCAACTCTCAAGTATTGTTGATAAACTCAGGAGGTTAGATACAAACCCTAATTTCACCCTGTGGATAGCCAGCTGGCCCTTTTCAAGGGTCTCAGTTGATATTTGTGCTGATGCCACTTGGTCAAACATTCACACCTTCATTTTGCATTATAATCTGGATTTGCTCTCCAGGAATAGGGTGGCTTTGGATTCTGCCATCTTCTGGAACCTCCTTCCCTGACACCACCCTGTGAGCCAAGTAGCAGGGGGCTGTGTCCCATCCATTGAGGAATGGATGGAACAGACATCAGCTACAAATGTTATGTCCTTACCATAATGGTAGATGTGTTGTTTGATTCCATTCTTCCTCAGCTTCCTGCCCTCTGTCCCCTTTCCATTTCATGGAAGGTTTTGTTGTGTGCTTCTGGTATGACGATATGACCTGCCCTTAACCAAGGTATTACACTCTTACAACTTCAGAACAGTGGCCTGCCTCAGACATCTTTTATACCCTGGAAGTTGGTTCCTTTCCTTTCATTTATTACTTTCTTCTATGGTTGTGTGATGTGGTTTAGGGCAAACTCAATCTGAGGTTATCTTGGGAACAGGAGGGAATCCTGAAATCTAAAACCAGACTGAATCAAACAACACAGATCTGGTATTACAAGTAGTACATAACTGTTGTATATTTAAGTACTTGGCTGTTTGGAGCTTCCTGTTGTGCTTTTCATTTGCCACTTTTTATCCACACCAGCATCCCCGTCACATCAGCTGGCCTGTACTCCTCCCTGTCTCTTTGTGTGGAGTTAATATTCACTGACTGAGTATTGAAAGATCCATACTTTCTTTGTCTAATCTAAGAATGCTGAAATTGATTGTCTCCCAAAGACCAGGCAGTAGCCAGATATGGAGTGTTGTTTGAGATGTTCATCATTCTCACTGGCTCAATAGCCTGTGATTGTATCCAGACAAGAATATAGAATCCACCAGGTTCCCAAA
This sequence comes from Protopterus annectens, assembly GCF_019279795.1. Lineage (NCBI taxonomy): Eukaryota > Metazoa > Chordata > Ceratodontiformes > Protopteridae > Protopterus > Protopterus annectens. The sequence goes on along the minus strand of NC_056743.1, from coordinate 929,107,354 downwards.
GCTCTAACCTCTCCTTCCTCTCAGTCACTCTGGCTACATATGGGCTGATCCCATTTAGATGCAAATTTAAAAGGAGCAAGACTGACTACAAATCTTCAGTACTTTCATGCTGTCTTGTGCAGGTGCATATCTGAGATATTTGTAGTGCAGCAACTGGGCAAAACCTCCTGAAAGACGGATAAGAACCCTTTTGGAAACCTCTTATACACACACAATGTATATTTTTTAATATGTTTAATATTTACTGTTTATTGAATATAGTGGTTTGTCATTTTAAGAATACTGGCTTTTCAGTAGACATTCCTCGGTTACTGTTACTGTCTTTCTAGGTAATACTTTCTAGGATTTTGCAATCATTTAGTACCCTAGGGCTATATTTAAGTTTGTTTGTTGTTACTGAAGTGTTTTTGGACATTCTGAAAATATTTTTGTAGGAGGATAATGTGATTTTATCTCACTGCTTACGTTTGGTTTGCTTAGGTTTTACTGGGCAGCCAAATTATTTAATTCTATTTTCTTTTTTTGACAGAGAATGCTTGTGTAGCATTAAAGTGAGTGAGGCCTTGCTATGTTTTGGCAACTGAAATCATATATCCCGGCTCAAAAGAATAATTTCCTTGTTTACAACCATTGCTTCCCCCACCATTTCTGACAAACTACCCTGTAAATCGGTCAGCTCTTTACATTACACAAAAACGTTTGCAATTCTTTTTTTTCCAAGCACCTTTATTGAATTATCATATGGGACATAGGCAAATTTACATTCATATAAAAGTAATCAGACAAAATTAACCTATCAAACGTTATACTTCACATATATTGCTATATATCCTATAACCTAAGCAATATTACGTAACTTATTCAATTATTAACTTATTCAATTTCTGCTTTTTTTAAACAAGAAACATCTTTATTAAACCATCATTTACTACATAGATAATCATACATTTATATAATTGAAAACAAATCACACCAACACAGTCCTAGTTGCAAGCACTTCACAAACCATACTGACACACTCCCAGTTGCAAACATTATACATCACATCTAATCTACCCAATTTTTCTCACTCAAACATCATGTAGGTCATTTAAGTCCTGCCCTCTTTTAAACCTCATTCCTCCCATTTTTTCCTTTGTAATTTGCTCTACCCCTTTCTAATGATCTTAATTCCAGTTGTTTTATTTCTGTTACTATATTCAGTAATTCCAGTACAGTTGGCTTAGATTTTGATTTCCATTTTCTAGTAATTACTTTTTTGGCAGCCACCATTATTAAACACAGCAAGACCTTACCATGTGAAGGCAATTCCAATTCTGTATCATAGCCCAGAAAAATCATCTCTCTCGTCAGACGAATCTGCCCACCCAGCATCTCCGGCAGTGCATCCCACAGGGAATCCTTAAAGTCCATCAACTCACTGCACTCCCAGAAAATATCTTCCCAACCACCTCTTTCTTCCCCTTCACACCTCCAACATTTGCTGTCTGCCTGAGAGAAAATTCTCTGGAGTCCACTTGGGGTATAAAAATAATCTTTATGAGCATTTCCAGGCAAAAATCCTAAATCCTCTAGATTTCGTTAAAATTAAATTCACCACCGTGTGAGCATAGTCCATAAAAAACAGGAGTCAGATTAGCGCTTTCATTTCTTTACTATTGGAACTTCTTCAGAAACATTTGATTTAAAAATCAGACTAGTTAAATACTGTCAAACTGATGACATTACACTATCATTAAGACTTTGAACAAATAATTAAAGCAGTAATACCATACAAACATGAGAAATAGGAAAAATGAATGATAACTTGATTAGAAAATATATATGTCACTATACAGAATTGAAAATACCATATTTCTACATTCAGTGTTGGAAATAATGTCTTGTATATATTTATATTTCAATAAACTTTTAATGGAAATTGTTTTGTTCACTTAAACCCAACACAGTTTAAGTTGTGAATGTTTTCACATGTTTTATTTTATAGTTTTGCAACAGGTGGATAACAACAGGTTTGTTGATTCAAGTAACAATTACCTTGAAATGCTAGAATTGAAATGGCAGGTCCTTCTTAGGGCTGATGTCAGTCCAGGTCTGAACGAAACAATTTCCATTAAATGTCTGTTGAAATAAAAATATATATGACATTATTTCCAACATTGAATGTAGAAATATGATGTATTCAATTCTGTATAGTGACATATTTTCTAATCAAGAAGTTCTCGTTTGATTTTTCCTATTTCTCATGTTTTTATGGTATTATTGCTTTAATTTGTTCAATGTCTTGATGATAGTGTGATGTCATCAGTTTGACAGTAATCCTGTCTGATTTTTAAATCAAATGTTTCTGAAGAACTTCCGGTAGTAAAGGAATGAAAGCGCTAATCTGACTCATGTTTTTTTGTGGACTATGCTCACACAGTGGTGAATTTAATTTTAAGTTTGAAGTCGTTTTTCTAGATTTTGTTGCATATTTGGGAGACATACATATATCCTCCCATTGTATTTTGTGAATTGCTTATCTGATCTGTCTTCCCAATCCTTTCTAGCCTCTACTAATTGATTCTTACAGTTATCATACAATATTTTATATGTTCTACTAATTATTACTTTTTTAATGGCAGCTTCTGTTCTAGACTCTATTAAAATCTCTACCAGTGTTGGTCTTTCATTTAGAACCCTCTATTTCCTTCTCTTTGCCTATACTCTATCAATCCCTGATAGGGAAGGCAAACTCTAATCTGCAGTCCAAGTAAATTCTTAGCGTCTTCCCATCCTATCATCTTTCCCTCTCTAGGTATTTGTTCCCAATACCTTGGTTCCTTTGCCAGTTTTCATTGATAAATTCCAGCCCCCTCTTGCCTATTGTCTCTGTCCCTAATTGCAGTTATCCCTATCGGCAGAATCTCCTTTCGCCATTCCTATGTTGGTTTAGTTCTTAAAATACTTTCTGCTACTTTAAGGATATAATAATCTGCACAATTATTGTTATTCTTCTTAAAGGGCTTCATCCAAAACTCAGTCTCCTTGATTCTTGAGCTTCACCCATTTCATAATCATCATCCCTTTCCACTTTGAATTATAGTTTTCTGCTTGTGCTGTGTATAGGAGTCTTAACTGTGTAGCTCTGAAATACTCCTTCAAATTGGATAATCCCTATCTGCCCTGTTTTGCTGGAAGAATCAGTTTATCCCACTTGACTTTTCCCATCTTCGCCTCCCAGATAAAGTCCTTCAGCCCTTTAATTGATGGCCACAACTTGTCCTCTGGTTGATAAAAATATGCCTGACCTGTGTATAAGACTAAAGGGACTAAAAATATTTTAACTGCTTGTATCTTACTATCCCTATCCATATAAAAAAGCTTCCATTTTTTTGTTTAAAAAACAAAGTAAAATGCGACCATGGTTTAGTTCAGGTGGAGCTGATAGGAGTTTTTCCACCGTTGGTAATTCATCAAATAGATGCCCCAGGTTCATGCTCACCTATAGTAGCAATATACATGACGTCTGTGATATTATTAGAAATAATTGGAAAATACTTACTTCAGATGAAAAGTTGTCTACTATTGCAGGGGCTACACCATCATTTGGGTTCAGGCAGAACAAGAAACTTAAGGATTTATTTAATAGAGAAGGTGTTTGAGTTCCTAGACAGATGACTATGAGAAAAGGGACAAGGCCATGTGGTTCTTGCAAGGCATGTAGTTATATCAGCTCTGCGACTACATTCACCCAACCCCATACAGGTAGAACTTGTAATTTTGTAATGAATGCAAACTGTAGATCCATGAACATGATATACCTAGCCACAAGTCAGTTCTGCAGTAGTTATTACGTAGGCAAAACCAGCTGCATGCTAGAAACTAGGATTTTGAATCATTTATCAGCTATTAGGTTCAGAAATGAACATAATGCACTTTACAAACACATTCTAGCTGCTTCAGGACATGCATTTAAATTTCAGGTTATTAGCCTCATACCTCAAGGAAACAGATGGGGCGATACTGTTAACAGAACAGAATGTGAAGAGGCTATATAATTGACAGTACACAGACAGCCTGGTCTCAGTGAATTCACTCCTATTAAGCCAGCCTTAAAGAAAAGGCGGGTTCAATACTGAACACTAATTGGTTAATTATAGTTTAAAATGCTGTTTGTTTGTATCTTCACTTGTCTGAAGAAGGGTAGTCACCTGAAAGAGCTTACAATACAGTGTTTGGATTTTATTTTGTTTTTTTTTTACCTGCCATCATATTTATCTGAAGAATAATTATTTCCATATTATTTGATAACTGCTTTTTTCTCTTTGGATTTGTACTTTGTGTGAGCAGTTTACCTTGGTGGAGGACCTCCTGTTTGTATTTTCAGTTTGCAAGAAAAGCTTGTTAAGAAGAAGCAGAAGACTAGGCATTCCACCACCCCTTCCAGTCCTCTGTCAGATTGCGATGCCTTCCTGCATAGCCTTATTAAGGCTCTGATGGCCTTGAGACCTCCAACTTCTGCTTCCTGCAGGGCCTGCTTTTCATCGTCTCTTGTTCTGCCATCTGCTTCTCAGGAGACCCTTCTGTGCAGTCTCCTCCTTATCCAGTACAGGATTCTGACTCTGAGGAGTCTTCTTCAGATGAAGACTCTTTAGCATATTCTACCCAAATTCCTTCTCCTCTGGAATATGCTTCTCCAGAGGAAGAGTCTAATGGGGGGGATTCCCCCATGGAAGAGCTTTCCTTTTGGGAAACTATTAATAAAATGAGGGATTCTTCCCAAATTTCAGAGGAGCAAAAAAGATATCTAAACAATCCTTTCTTGGTTTGTGACTTACTGTGGAGTTGATTGGTAAGAGAAGTTTTATTTGAATTTATATTGTATTTGTTATCACTTTTTTTCACTGTGTGTAGTTAGGAAGGGACTGATTGTTAAGATTTACTTTGATTCATATTTTGTTGTTTTACCTTTAATTTCACTGTTGGTTGTTAGAAAGGCATAGGTTTTAGATGGGCAAGCTCTAGCCACCCCAAGGGGCCTAGACAGCTATAGATTTGCACATAATGCAGAGAGGAAAATCATGAGCACATCTGAACAATCCCATGTTGGTTTGTGATTTATTTATCTTTATTGTCAAAAAGAAGTGCTACTGCGAAAGATAGTGAGCGATGTAAAGGAATTACAACTTTTGTCAGGCTTGTAGAACTTGTATGATCAGAACAACTTACTGTACTTAGTTGTATATTATTGGTGTGATTTTTTTGTCATATAAGTTAATTTAAGTTCTCTTTGAATTCTCTGGTTACTGATTTTGATCTTTTATTTTGTAATATTGTATTTATTTGAAGACGAATATGGATTCCTTAAATGAGTATGCAGTTAACAATTTGCTAATGCACAAATATCTTGTACAAGGTATTAAATGCTATGCATATCTAAAGGTAACAGCCGATAACACTGGTGATCTGTATTCCTTGTGTCAAAAGTTGGATGATTTGCTTACCATTCTTAGAAGTAAATCTAGACTTGATGATTGTGCTTCTGCAGTTGGCATTACTTGGAGAACTGTTTCATATATTAATGACTAGACTGATGACCTAAATAATGGGCATAGAACAAACAACACATTTAGGAAATGATGCATCTATTTTCTGTAAAGATCATTCAACCCCAATGAAATATGATGATGATGCCGCTGACAACTCTGGAATTCTGGATGGAAGTATTCAGCAATCTGAGGATCTAGTTTGTTAAGAAGGAAACAAAAAAAGAAAGGAAGAAGTTCACAAGTAAGGAAGAAAAAGAAATTGATTAAGGACTGTAAAGGAAAGGGAATATGTAGTAAAAAGGACACTGCTTTGTTATGCAACACACAGGTTACAGGAAATTATATTTTTCTATAAGAAAACCTTCAGTGTACAGAAAAGGCATCATCTTTCCAACAGAGAAGGTAGAAAAAAAGAGGCATGGGGCAGGTGAAAAGGTAGAAAAAAAGAGGCATGGGGCAGTTAGTGAAAAGGAAGAAATCAAAATTGAACATGGAAGAATTGAACATTAGTGTAAGAAAAAAAGAGGAGAAAGACTGATGTTGACTACATGACTCAAGCTGTGGATTTCCAACACCAGCTGGATGAAAATTTAATATACAATGAAAACAGAAGGATTAATAAGACTAATAGTGATGAAGCTCTATCCTTCATAATAGTTGGTAGAGCATATATTACTGTATTAGAAGCTGAAGATTCTTCAGAGCTGGCCAACAAAGATATTCTTGTAATTGGCGATTCAGTTATTAGAGGAACTGATACATACATTTGCAGAGACGATAATGAACATTGAATGGTGTTATGCTTGCCAGGAGTGGGGGAAAAAAAAAGATGAGACAAGCCTTGAAACATTAATGTAAGGAAGTGTGGCTCTATTTTTATTCATGTTGGTACAAATGATGTCACCTGCAAGGATTCTGTGGCTGTTAGTAGGGAACTGACAGCTGTCTTATGTAGTGTTGCTTGCACTGGTGTTAGGATGTATTTTTCGCAAATCACCTATAGAAAGGATTATCAGGACACTGTGACTGAAAAGATTTTTTTGGTAAATACCTACATGGAAAAAATGTCCTGTTTTAATAAATGGAAATGTGTAGAGCATCCAAGCCTTGTTTTGGGTACATGTGTTCAGACAGGATGGTGTGCATTTGTCTAAATCAGGGAAGAGAATGTTTGCAGCAGATATTTTGCAATATTTATTTATTTTACATTTGTTGACCGGGAAAGTCCGACTGGATGCATGTCCATTTTCAGCGGAGGCCCGGGGAGAAGAGCTCCACGGTTAAATTTTAAGCAAAATATAAGGTGTATACAGAAGCATTCAAATTTACATAGATAGTACTAAACTTAACATTGACTAGTAACATAGCATTCAAGCTCAATGGAAATTTACATACAGTGGATAGAAAAAGTTTACACACCCCTGTTAAAATGCCAGGTTTTTATGATATAAAATAAATGAGACTACAGTAAATCATTTCAAAACTTTTCCCACCTTTAATGTGACTTATAACCTGTACAATTCAATTGAAAACAAATCTGTTAGGGGAAAAAATATAAAATGTACAATAAGCTGGTTGCATAAGTGTACACACCCTTAAACTATTACTTTGTTGAAACATGTTTTGATTTAATTACAGCATTCAGTGTTCTTGGGTAGGAGGCTGTCAGCATGGCACATTTTGACTTGACAGTATTTGCCCATTCTTACTTGCAAGCACTCCAGATCCGTCAGATTGCGAGGGCATCTCTTGTGCACATCCCTCTTCAGGTCACCCCATAGATTTTCTATTGGATTTAGGTCTGGGCTCTGGCTGGGCCATTCCAAAACTTTGATTCTCTTCTGGTGAAGCCATTCTTTTGTTGATCTGGATTTATGCTTGGGGTCATTGTCATGTTGAAAGGTGAAATTCCTCTTCATCTTCAACTTTCTAGCAGAAGCCTGAAGGTTTTGGGCCAAAAGTGACTGGGTATTTGGAACTGTTCATAATTCCCTCCATCTTGACTTAAAGCCCCAGTTCCAGCTGAAGAAAAGCAATCCCAAAGCATGATACTGCCACCACCATGCTTCACAGTAGGTATGGTGTTTTTTTGGTGATGCGATGTGTTGTTTTTGTGCCAAACATACCTTTTGGAATTGTGGCCAAAAATTCAACCTTGGTCCCCTCCGACCATAACACATTTTCCCACATGGTTTTGGGAGACTTGATGTGTTGTTTTGCAAATTTTAGCCTGGCCTGGATGTTTTTCTGTGTAAGAAAAGGCTTCAGTCTTGCAACCCTCCCCCATAGTCCAGACATATGGAGAATACGGGAGATTGTTGTCACATGTAGTACACAACCAGTACTTTCCAGAAATTCCTGCAGCTCCTTCAGTGTTGCTGTAGGTCTCTTGGCAGGCTCCCTGACCAGTTTTCATCTTGTCTTTTCATCAATTTTGGAGGGGCATCCAGTTCTTTGCAACATCACTGTTGTCTCCACTTTTTGATGGCTGTCTTCACTGTGTTCCATGGTATATCCAATGTTGTGGAATTTTTTTCCCTTCTCTTGACTGATACTGATGCTTTTGTAAGCTCTCTGCGAACCATGGCTTTTGCTGTAACAGGTAACTTGAGTAAATGTCAGGAAAATCTTACTAGGACAGCTGAACTTTATTTGGGGTTAATCAGAGTTTCTTTAATTGATGGCAGGTGTGTACCCAAGAAGATTGAATGTTGTAACTAAACCAAAAGTTTCTTCAACAACGTATTAGTTCAGTGGTGTGTGCAGTTATGCAACCAACTTATTGTATTTTTTTTTTTTTATTTTTCCTCCTAACAGATTTGTTTGTTTTTCAATTGAATTGTACACGTTATAGGTCACATTAAAGGTGGGAAAAGTTTTGAAATGATTTATTGTGGTGTCTCTTTTTTATCACAAAAACCTGGTATTTTAACAGGGGTGTGTAAACTTTTTATATCCACTGTAGATAGTACCAAACTTAACACTTGAAGCTTAAGATTTAACATATTTACAAAGACTGAACACATCTTTTACAGTTTTAAGTTGATGCATTACATAATGGTGAACATTGTTAGTACGCGTTGTATTTTTGCTTTATACAGTTGAGTTGTGAGCAAGTTAACCACAGTAGGGAGTATAGCAACAAAGAGATCAAAGATTAGACATAGGGAGTATAGTAGCAGGAGAAGAGACAGAGATGGGAAATTGGATAACAGGTTAAGTAAGAAAAGCAGGAGGCGTAAGTAGCTTGTTTAAAGTAAGAGTAGAGGTGTAAAGAGAAAAGTAAAGTTTAGCTGATAGATAACAGTGTGCCCTAGCAGTGACATATCGATATTGACTAAAGGGTTAGAATTAGAGGTGGAACTGGAAGGAAGCCATAAAAGTTGCATTCTTTTGGTGATGAAGCTGAAGTCAGAAGACAGGAGTAAGGGGAGAGGGTGGGAGGTCAGCCAGGTGGGGAACATGTGCATATCCATGTGTGCTTTAGGTGTTCTTTCAGGAGTCTTTTAAATGTAACCTTTGAGCCTGCTGAGGTAATAGCAGTAGGTAGGATGTTCCAAATTTTGCCTATGTAGTTAGGGAAGAGGGAGTTCCCCTGCTGTGTTGTTGGTCTTGGTGACCTTGATTAATTTTTTGTTGGTAGAGCAAAGTTGTCTTGTTTTAGCGTGTAGTTCTAGTAGATTGGCCAGAGCTGGAGTTTTGTCTGGAAGTAGTAGGAGATTGTGGGCAAAAGAAAGTTGATAGTTTAGGAGATAGGGAATTCAAGCCAGCCAAATTGTTTTAGGGAATGACAATAGTGGGCTCGGTAGGGGGCACCGATAGCAAATTTTGCAGTTTGATTGTAACGTGTTAAGTTTGGCAGTTTCAGTTTTGGGCAAGTTGGTGAGAATGGGTGAGCATAAAATAGTGTGGAAAGGAGGTGAGTTTGAGCAATTGTTATCCTAGCAGGTTGTGTTAGAAATGGTTTATTTTTATATAGACTGCACAGTTTTTTGTGGATATTTTTAATGTTTTGATTTATATGCTGATCAAATTTGAGGTCATCAGTGGTCACTCCTAGCAATTTAGTTAGAGTATCAGGGGAGATGACAGTCCCATTCCTGGACACAGTATTAAATGGGCTGGGTATTGTGGTAGATTTGTTAGGTGTAAATAGGAACAGTTTGTTTTGGGGGGGGATTTTGTATTAGGTTTTTGTTAAGAAACCAGTTTTCGGTGGTATGGAAGGCTTTTTGGGTTATAGAGAGGAGTTTCTGAGGATCATTGGCTGAACAGACAAGTGTTGAGTCGTCAACGTATTGTATAACTGTTGCATCTTGACAAATGCTGTGGAGGTTATTGGTGAAAATGGAGAATAGGAGGAGACCTAAACTCGAACCTTGTGGGACCCCTGTGGTGATGGGCAGCAGTGTGGATAGGTTGTTGTCCCACCAAACTGCTTGTTGTCTTCCTTGTAGGTAGTTCTGAAACCAAGCTAATGCTTGGTTACTAGGGCCAAGATCAGTAAGGGCTTGTACTAGTATAAGATGGTCGACCATATCAAAGGCCTTAGATAGATCCAAGAATATGGCAAAAGTTAGATTGCCTGTGTGTTTATTTTGGTTGACGAGGTTTGTGAAAGAGAATAGGGAGGTGGTTGTGCTATGAGAAGGCCGAAATCCATGTTGGGTAGGAGAGAGAAGTTGGTTGTTAAGCAGGCATGGCACAAGGTGGTGTATACATTTGTCAAGTGTTTTAGCTAGTGGAGGCAGGATGGCTATGGGGTGTTAGTTGGTGAGGTCGGAGGCGGTACCGCCTTTATGGAGGGAGGTAATATAAGAGGTCTTCCAGATGGGTAGTATTGAGGTTTTTGAGATAGATCTGTTTATAAGGATGGTTGTAAGAAAGGCAAGTTCATTGGCAGCCAACTGAAGGTATTCAGCAGGTATCCCATCAGCTGCTAGTGTTGTAGGTTTAAGTTTGGATAGCAACCTTTTGACATAGTTGGTATGGATGGGTTGAAATTGGAAGGTTGTTTTAGGTCTATCTACAGGTTCTGGGTAATTAGTGGTGGTGGATGTGGGTTGTTTATGAACAAGATTATAAATAGTTTCTATGAAGTATTTGTTAAGTGTGTCTGGTATATTTGTGATTTCACTAGTGGAGGTTGGAGGTGGGATGAAAGGTCTGCCAGGGTGGAGTAGTTTATTTATGCCTGCCCAGAATTTCTTGGGGTTGTTTTGATGCTTGTTTTGTAGCTGTAGGAAATAATTATTTTCATCTATGAGAACTGCTTTTTTTGTCTCATTTCTAATTTATGGAATTTTTCCTTAGCAGCTGGGGTTGTTGTGGCTCTCCAGTGATACCAGGCTTTGTTCCTTTTTGATATTCTATTTTTAGACTGTCTGGTAAGCCAGGGGACTGTTTTCATTTTGAGTTTAGTGGTCCAAGCTGGAGCATGGGCATTTAGGATTTCTAGGAAAGTTTTATTGAAATGGGTTATGGCTTCTTTTTGTGGTAGTACTTTTAGTATGTTCCAGTTATGGTGCTTTAGGTCAAGTCTGAATTTGCTGAGGTCAAAGGTTTTTGTGTTACGAGTTGTTTGTAATATGGGGGTAGGGTCATCATGGGTTTTATTATTATTATTATTATTAATTTATATTTGACAAACACTAGGCAGGATTTTTGCCATGTCGAAAATTTAACAGCCCACAGATGGCAACATTTGATCCCTCTCTGATGGTTATTAATGCTAGGAGCATTAATAATAAAGTTTTTTTTATTGGAAAATTTGCTCCATTCCCACACGATTGATGATGTTATTGTTTGTGAAACATGGTTAAAGAACAATGACTGGAAACCAGGTCTGTCAGGATATGAATGTTTTTACTGTAACAGACATTCTAATAAAAAATCAGGTGGAGGTGTTATGATAGGGATTAAAGATAGCTGAGAGACCTCTGATTATTACATGTTCAGTGTTAACACCAACAATGTAGACTGTGCAACTGTGACAATAAAGACAACACTGGAGCATATAACAATTACTCGAGTGTATAGACCAACCAAAGTCAAGTGCAGATAACCTAGAGGAATTCATACATTTCTTGGCTGAAACACAGGAGGGAAGAATAATATTAGCTGGGGACTTAAATTTACCAGAAACAGACTGGAATAATATTGATTCTACAGCATTAGTAAGGAAATTATTCACATAAACAGTTACTGTGTAAAACTAACTGGTGTGAGGTGTTCAGTGGAAAAACTGCAGATGGAATGTGGAAAGTTTTGAGAGAGAAATTGTTTGAGTGAAAAAAATCAAAAAAATGTTTAACAGGATCTAGGCATACAACATCAGGTGGATATACTTCCATGATAAAAAGATATCTGATTAAGGTGAGAGACAAAAAATATAAGAAATGGGAGAGAGGTCGAACCACAACTTTGAAAACTGAACTAAACAAGCTGGACAAACAGATGAAGCATTGTGTGAGACAAGATCAAGAAAAATTTGAAGAAACTATATATAAAGATGTTGAGTGTAATAGGAAACCTTTTTATAGATGCATAAGATGTGGAAGGAGTAAAGATACACAAATTGATAAACTGTGTGCATATTCTAAAATTTAGTCTCAGACGCAGCAGATTATAGATATATTTACAAAATCTTATGCAAAACAATTTGGCTCCACAAAAGGGAGTGGTAAGTTGTCCTAGTGACATCCAGGTAACTGCAGATACTGGAATAAAATTAGATTACATTGAAAAAGAACTGCGCAAACTGGATCCAAGCAAAGCACAGGGAAGAGATGGAATTAGTAACAATGACCTGAGAACACTTCAGCAAGAACTTACAGTACCATTGTATCTGCTATTCACTAGGTCATATAAATATGGGGAGATTCCTCAAGATTGGAGACCTGCGCTTATTAAAACTGTTTTTAAGGGAAAGAGGAGTAGGACAAACCCAGAATCATATAAACCCTTAAGTCTACTTTCATGTTGTGGAAAAATAATGATGAAGGTAATATTGGATAAGTTATTGTCAGAACTGGAGAGGTTGGAACTTGAAACCATATATCAGCATACATATGTTGAAAACAGATCTGTTACCACCTATAGCATGATCTATAACAATATAATAGCTATGAATGAAAAATTGAGTTGATGTAATTTGTATATTTGACAATGTCATACACATAACACTGATCAATAAATTAGTGCAACTAGATATTGGTGTACTCTTGATAAGATGGCTAGCTGCGTGGCTTACAAATAGGACATGGCAAGTATCATACCTCAACTGGACAGCCAAAATCCTTGGTTACAGTCAGGGTGTCCCATAGGGCTCTGTCCTAGGCCCTTACTTGTTTAGATTGTATCTTTCAGACCTAATGTTTTCATCTGTGATGTTCTACAGTCTATATGCAGACGACCTGAAACTGGTTAAACTGATTACATATGTTACAGATAAGGCATGTCTGGAAAATAACTTGACTAAATTGACCATTTGGGCACAGGAGAATAATATGCTGATAAATGCATCAAAAACTAAGCATATGAGATGTGGAAGGCATAAATTGAAAGGTGAATATTTAATACAGCACACAGTGATTGAAACTGCAGACTCATTTAAGGACCTGGATATATAGGTAGATCAGTTATGAGTTTTTCTAATCATATCAATCAGTTGGTTAATGATAGTTATAGAACTATAGGTTGTATAAAAAGATTTATAAAGTCTAGGAAATCAAAAATAATAAAGCCATTGTTTGTTAGTTACATTAGACCCAAACTTGAGTATGGAATAACAATATGGAAACCCTTTAAGAAAACAAGCATGAGTAAACTGGAAAGAGTACAATAGAAATATACCAAGGCTATCCATGGATGTGAAAATTTAGGTTATTATGAGAGACTAAAATATCTTAACTTGTACAGTGTTTCTTACAGATATCTAAGAGGAGATCTTATTCAGGTATATAGGGCATTTAGTGACTACCTCTGGGAATGTTTTGGGTTAACAAAAAGTACTAGAGAATCATCAGACAATGCATGTAGAAGATTCTATAGGAATGAGAAGTGTACTAATCAGTTCTCTGACAGAGTAGCTGATGCATGGAACAGACTACCAAATTACATTAAAGCAAGTACTAGTTTAGATATTTTTTGAGAACAGCCTGGATACTTATGAGAACAAGTGTTTTGATATATTGACAAGCTAGAAGGGCATTAATGCCCATGCTTGAAATATTTGTATGTTTATATGTATCTTCTTCAGTTGGAGCCCCCTGCTCCTTCACCAGTCCCTCCAGTCCTCCCAGCCTTCTTAGATGCCTGTGCATCTACTTCTAAAACCACAGACTATCAAGCTCCTGCCCCAAAAAGACGTGACAGTTTTTATAAGGTCCCTGAGGATTATAAGTTTCTTATTCTTCAGCTAATCCAGTGGTGGTACCCATTACTTCTGATGAATTCTCTCGTGTTGCACCTTCCACTAAGTTGCTCCCTCCTGACAAAGAAAGTAAGATTTTGGAAAGATTGGGAAAGAAGGTTTATACCTATTCCACCTTGGCTATCAGAGCCATTAATTACGTGACACAAATGTGTCAGTATGCTCTAGCCTTGCTCTCTCAGGCTGCCCAGGTGCTTTCCCAATTACCTGATTCATAGGCTAAGTCACTGTCTCTTTCTCACTTGTCTACATCCTCCCAGGTAACTAGACATTCAGTCAGATGTAGTTATGATGCTGTTGAAGCCTCTTCCAGAGCTGTAGCTTTTGCTTCTGTTCTCAGGAGGCATTCATGGCTACGTCTCCAGGCTGTCCCTGATGACATTAGGGCCGAATTACTTGATCGTCCCTTGGACAATTCTGCCCTTTTTGGCAAATTGACTGCAGAACCTTTTTAAAACTCTGAAAGAATAAAATGTAAGGAGTGCCAAGACTTGAAGTACTTGCTAGTTTCCCCAGTACCTAAATTCCATTGGGATTTCCCTGCCAAGACTCCCTTTGTCAGGAAACCTGCTCGCTCATCATCTACTACTCCTGCAACTAGGCCACATAACTCTTCCAGGAGAACCCCCTCAATCTAAGGCTGTTGCTTCTGCACCTTCTTCTCAGCAGCCTTTTCAGCCTAGACAAAGCGCCCTGTGATGCTCAGCTTCATCTTCCAAGTCATACTCCTTTATCTTTTCACCTTCCCCTTTAAGCCTGGAAGGCAGTCTCTCAGGAATCCCAAGTGATTTCAATTATACAAAATAGATATTTTGATTTGAAAGACTCTACCCTCCTTTCAGGGGAAACCTCAGCCACCCTCCAGCCAACTCCATCTGTTTCCCCAGTTGCTTGCTCAACTTTCCAATCAAGGCACCATTCAGCCTGTCCCTCCAGACTAACAAGGAACAGGGTTTTACTCCAGGATGTTTCTTGTTCCAAGAAAAGACTGTCCTTGGAGGTCTATCCTAGAGTTGTGAACTTTGAACACCTTCTTGGTGGTTTTGTCTTTCAGGATGCTATCTCTGCAATCGCTTCTTTCCCTTGTACCACCTCAGGCTTTCCTAGCTTCTCTGAATCTCGAGGATGCCTATCTGCATATCCCTAGTCACCCTCAGTTCAGGAAGTTCTTGCATTTCTCGTTGGGTTCCTTGCACTTTCAGTTTTCCGCTTTGCCCTTTGGTCTTTCCTCTGCTCCAAGGGTATTCACAAAGTGCCTACCCCCAGCCATTGCTTATTTGAGATTGAAAGGGCTTCAGGTTTACTCCTACTTGGATTATCTGCTCTTTCTGGACCGCAGTCCAGACCTACTACTTCAGTACCTGGACCTAGCTGCTCCCTTTCTGCAGGGCTTAGGATTTTCAATAAACTTTAAGAAATCAAGTCTGACCCCAAGTCAGGATCTCATTTTTCTGGGGTGCAGGTTCTGGACAAACTTGATGGTGTTTCCCCCTTCAGAAAAAGCCTTTTCTCTCATAGCATATATGAGTCCATTCTGCCCCTTTCCTCCATCATGGTCAGAGAGTTTCTGAGACTGCTAGGGTTCATGGCCTGTACAATTCCCATGTTGCCTTTTGCCAAACTACATATGAGGAATTTCCAGTGGTTTCTAAAGACGGTTTGGTCCCAACGTGCTCATCCCTTACAGGTTTTGATTCCTTTTCTCCCCTGCTTGAAAGCAGAACTATGTTAGTGGATGCAGCAACTTAGTCAGAATCCTGGCTTACCAATTCATATACTTCAGTCAGCCCAGCAACTTTTCACAGATGCCTCAGATTTAGGTTGGGGTGCAACTTTTGCTTACAGGAGGGTACAGGGTCAAAAGAGGAAGCACATCAACACCAGAGAAATGAGGGCTCTGATTCTAGCCTTGCAGATCTTTCATCCTCTGTTCTTGTCAAGACCCCTCAGGATTTTTACAGACAATACTACAGTCTTTTGGTACAGGGGGGCACAAATATCTTACCTTCTTTATCGCTTAACCATCAAAGCATGGGAATTGGCTATTCAGAACAAAATGACACTACATGCAGTGTACCTTCCTTCAGCTCAGAACTTGGTGGCAGATGCATTAAACAGATCCATGACACAGTCCCACGAGTGGATGCTTCATAGGGATGTGTTCCTGGATCTAGTTCATTGGTGGGATACTCCAGAAATGGACCTCTTTGCCTTCCCTCTGAACAGACAACTTCCTTTCTTTTGTGCTAGGGTCCCTCACATTCAGGCTTGGAAGGTGGATACTCTATCCTTCTCATGGAAGGGGATGTTTCTTTATGCATTCACCCCTTCCCTTTAATTCAAAAAGTCCTGTGAAGATTCTACAGCAAAAAAACGGAAATCATGCTAGTGACCCCCTTTTGGCCAAGACAGCACTGGTTCCCTCTTCTGCAGTTAGTGAAGGGTCATCACTACAAGTTATCTCACTGGATGGACCTACTCACTCGGGACAAGGGATCCCTGAGTCACCCATATCTGTCAGCTCTACAGTTGACCTTGTGGGTGATCAACTTTTGATTCCTTTCAGGCACCTGTTTTCTAAGGATGTCCTTCAGATTTTGCAGGAGGCCAGAAAACCCAATAGTAGAAAGCTTACATTTCCAAATGGAGAAAATGTTCTATCTGGTGCCAAAAAAGAAGAGGACCCCTTCTTGGCAGATATTCCTTTAGTGCTTTTTTACCTGTGTGAGTTGCTTAACTGTGGTCTTTCTTATTCCTCAGCCAAGATCCACTGTTCAACCTTGTCTGCTTGCTTGCCTCTAATCCCCCCCCCCTTAGCTTCCAAGCTAGAAGTTAAGCTTTTTCTAAAAGGTGTCCTACACATGAAACCTTCCAGAAAACCAGTTCATCTTCCATGGGATCTTAACTGTGTGTTAGAGAAACTTACTCAGGCCCCTTTTGAACCAGCTGCCTCTGCTTCTCTGAAGTTTTGCACTGGGAAAACACTACTACTGGTAGCTTTAATGTCTGCTTGAAGGGTCTCTGAAATTCAGACATTAATGGCTTCACCCCCTTTTTTGGTTTTCCACAAGGACTGAGTATCTTTGAGAACTAATCCTTCCTTTATGCCCAAAGTGGTCAATGAGTTGTCTCTGAATCAGTCTTTCCAGTTGCCTACTTTCTTTCCTTCTCCTCAATCCCCTAGTGAGAGGATTCTGTATTCTTTAGATGTACATAGACAACTCATATTCTACCTTGACAAAACTAAGTCCATTAGGAAGTCTGATCAGCTTTTTGTGTCCTTTCATCTTAGGGCACTGGGTTTACCTGTCTCTAAACAAACCACCTCTTCATGGATTTCTAAGGCCATTGTGTTTTGCTATGATTTTCATGGGAAATCCTTATCCTCTTCCATTAAGGCCCATTCCACCAGATCAGTTGCATCCTCAGGGGCTTTCCTCAAAGGCCTAGATGCTCACTGTATTTTGGAAGCTGCCACCTGGTCATCTGTTCATAACTTTACAAAGCATTGTAAGTTAGATACTATCTCCAGATACAGTGCAGGATTTGGCAGGGCAATCATGTATGGATTTGTGGAAGATGTTTCTGCTTAGTCTTCCTCTGCTCCTTCCCCTCCCTGCATTCCCTTTCAGCTTTTGCACTCTCCCATCTGTAATGAATACTGCAACATTGAATAGAAGGACATAGAATAGTTGTGTAAAATCTTAACATAACCATAGATGTCCTTCTTTTCTGTGTTGCAGTATTCTATCCCATGCTTCCCCCTACATCTTGTTCTTTACTAGGATGACTATTTTTTTTGACTTCCTTTTAATTATTGCCTCATGGAGCTACCTTATTCTGAGGATTGTATGTATAGACATCCCTTTTATGGTTGACATTATCTGTGCCTTCATGTGACGTCCCATGTACAGGCAGTGGTATTAAGCTTTTGTATACAGGCCGGATGTTGGGTTGTGGAGCAGAATGCAACCCATATATAAATAATACACAACTATTCTTTCTGTTAATGTTGTCGTATGTTTACCTCCCCTCCACAAAACCACACTGATCCATCAGTTTTGGCATAACTTTTAACATTTTTTTACCCATTATGGACATAATTGTGAATAATCCAAAAAACAGTAGAAGATACCCCCAAGGAGTAAACGCTCCACTGAGAATAAACCCAAACAGTGCAGGACAGCAGTGGAATGGACCAAGGCAAATCAGGACCAGTTTAATGTCATCAAAATTGGCAAAATAATGCAAACGTAACAAAATTTGCATTGTTTTGCCAGTTTTGTTGACATTAAACTGGTCTTACACTATATTTATTTGTTTTTATGGTCCTGATTTGCCTTGGTCTACTCCACTGCTGTTCTGCACTGTTTGGTGTACTTTATAATCATGGTTTAGGATTGAAATGGGCCTGTAATGAAGCTGGATCTGATGGATCTTTACCCTCTTTAGATATTACAGCTTTCACTGCTTTCTTCCAATACACTGGTGCTTCTCCTCTTAAGATACTGTTAAACAAAACCTTCCATATTTTTATCAGTTTTTTACCTCCTAGCTTTCATCCTTCCACAGGAATACCATCCATTCCTGGGGACTTTCCTGTAGATTGGTTATGGATCACAATTTTTATCTCATCTGCTATCCTAACCGTTAGTAATTGAGCCTCATCTGCTTCTAACCTTGGCATATTTAATTCTTCCATAAACATTTCCATTTGTATCTTTTCTTGATTTTCATATTTCTCTGCTTTATAGACACTCTCATAGAATTTCTGAAATATTTCTAATAGCTCTACAGGATCTCTTGTTACCTTCCTTGTTATAGGCTCCCTAAGTTTGGTGACAGCCCTTTCTACTTTTTTTGCCTGAGTGGTGCTAAAAGTTTTTGTACTCTAGTGCTATTATCAAAAAACAGTTGCTTAACAGCAGTCTTTCTAAGCTCGTACATATTATCAAGGTAATCCCTAATTTTCTGCCTAGCATTCTGCAGTTGATCCTCTTCTTGTTCTGTGAGACTCCCCCTATTGTGCAATACTTTCACATTTGTCAGTCCCTCTAAATAAGTCTTGTTACTTCTTAACCAGAGCTCCCTTTCTTTTGTTTCCACCCTCTTTTTAAACTCCACCTTAATTTTATCCCACTCTCTGGCTATATTTTCAGAATTAATTTCTATCCTCTCTAATAGCTCCTGAATAATCTCAACTACCCATTCCTTAAATTCCTCTCTTTTCAACACATATGTGGGGAAGCACCAGTGTCTTATTTTTATTTCATTACCCGGTGTTTTTATTGCAGCTATTATTAGCACATGATCTAAAATAGGTTTTGGCTAAGTATCAAGACCTTCAATTAAATGCAGATGTTCCTGTGAAATGTAAATTCTGTCTAGCCTAGTCCAGTTTTTATATCTTGGTATAATGTGTGAATTCACTCCAAACTCCTATTACTGAATTCACATCTTCCATGCTAAATATTTTCATATATTTATTCAAAAATCTAACGACATTTGTTGTATTTTCCTTTCTGGGCCCCCAGACACGTATCTTCAGTACTGCAAATCAAATTCCAGATGTTATGTGATCCTATCTCGCCTACATTCTGACTGATGGGCTCGGAGCCGATCCCTCGGCTCCGACTCGGCACGCTTATGCTATAGAGCGAGGCCTCTAATTGGCTGAGCTATCTTTATCCCAGGATGCACCACCACTAATCCCCCAGATCTCGTTTGCCGCTTACAGAGCTTGGACGTGGTCTCAACATTGGCTGGGCTAAGTACTATATTAATAGTCTCTTTTCCTGTCAGTAGTTCTCTCTTTTCAACCCAAAAGCTGTTTTAACGGCTATTTTTTGTGTACGAGTGTGTCTCTTGTTGATTTATTGAATTTTGCTTTATTTTTCCTGTCAGAGAAGGTTCCGTTTCAGTTAGAGGGGCCTTCCCCTGTACTAACTACTTTAGTGGTTGTGTGTGGGTCAAGTACCCGTTTGAGTTAGAGGGTCTTGACCCTCCTTGTTTTCTTCCCTTTTCCTTTCTTTTCTGTCTGTGTAAAAAAAAAAAAAAAAAAAAAAAGTTTTCAGTTTATAATATTCTGAGTACGGGCATACTTATTTGTACCTGTGTCCTAAAACTGTTTAAAGTTTACTGTTGTGTTCTGTTTTTTCTGCACAACTTTGTCTAAGGAACATAAACCCTCCGGGTTTAAAAAGTGCACGAGGTGTGGGTTTAAAATGTCCATAACGGACGACCACTCCTCGTGCGTCTATTGTCTTGGCGCCAAACATCTCCAGGAATCGTGCAGTGTATGCCATGCGTTTTCCTCCCGAGTCCTCCAGGAGAGGAAAAACAAATTAATCCTTAAAGGATTAATCAAGCCTTCTTTCGAGGAGGCTTTATCTTCCTCTCCTTCTCCTTCTAAGAAGAAGCGCCGGCTCCGACCAGTCAGTCGGAACCGACGGCTAAAAAAGGTAAGCAGACTTCTCCATCGGCTCCACGGACTTCGGAGCCGAGGTCGGAACGGTCTGCCTCGATGCCTCCTACCGACCCTCTGGTTTCGGAGCCGAGGTCTGGAGCATCGAGAGGCGGGTCACCCTCATCGGCTCCACTGATATTGGAGCCGATAAGGGTCATCGGCTCAGACACTTCCCCCTCGGAGCCGAAGTCCTTATCGGCGCCGAGGGAAATTTCCTTGAAAGTTTCCTCGGAGCCGATAATTGTGGAGTCATTTCGGAGCCGGTCCCCAAGCCCTTCGGAGCCGATGGAGAAATCAGTTCGGGCCCGATCGGTGTCCTTGAGATCTTCCAGGATGTCTGATTCGGACATCGACAGGGTACTCCTTCGACTTTTCCAGTCTCCGGTGTTCCAAAAGATGGTTTCGGCTCCAGCCCATTTGGCTTCGGAGCCGATGGTCCACTCCCTTACAGTACTTCCTCCTCCAACAGCTTCGGCACCGTTGGAGCAGGTGTTGGTGGAACCAGTGGAGGTGTTAGGGTCAGGCCCGACCCTTGCTCCTACTCCGGCTCCTGGGTCGGAGTTCAGTGCACGGACTTCTTCCTTCGGCCCTGGGGGGGAGGCTTCGGGATTGATATCTTCGGTCCCAAGTCTCCCTCTTGGTGCGTCGGCGGCGGGAGTATCGTCCACTGTCGTGGCCACGGAGGGGGGACCTTCCCAGGATTCTGGTGGTCCCGCCTTCAGGGCTATGAGGAGTGCTCTAGCCAAATCTTCTTTGGCTACCTCCACAGTTTCCCCAGCTCCTTCCCTACATTTGGAGACTGGGTCGTTGGCAGTTCCCCTGTCAGCAGACAGCGGAGCCCCTGGGCCTCAGGTTACCCCCACGGGGGTTTCTCCCCCTCCTGGAGGTCCTTCTGAAGCCTCTTCGGAAGAACCTCCCAGGAAGAAAACGTGCAAGAGGAAGCACGTTGACTCCCCTGACGAGTCTTTGACATCTGACACCGATCTCAATGATGCAGAGGGGTCCCCCAAGTCGTCCTCGAATGATGTCTCCTTTGCAGACATCCTAGAAGCCCTAAAACAACGAGGCGGCTGGCAGTCCAAACCTCCCTCTGCTGATGAGTCGGTGTTCCTGAAGGCCTTCGGGGCTCAGCCCTCCACCTCCTGGGTGTCTCCGCCCTTCGACGAGCTCTTGGATTTGATCTGTCGAAGGGCGTGGGAACACCCGGACTCTGTGGAACCGGTGCCCGCTCGTCCAAACAAATTTCTTTCAGCACCCCCAGATAGAGAGTTCCTCACGAAAGGTGTGGCTGTGGATGCTATGGTGGTGGCATCTGCTACACAGCAGGATGTAGCAGAGGCTTCTACGTCCGTCCATCCTCCTAATAAGGAGTCTAGGAGCATGGATCGGTACGGCAAGCGCACCCTAAGTTCAGCGGCCTTTACTTTGAGGTCTCTGAGCTACCTAACGCACTTTATGAGATTCCAGAGGGATCTGATTAAGGAGCTGTCCGATACCCTCTTAGGTAACCTGCCTGAGGAACTGGCCCAGACGGTTGGATCTCAGCTGGCTACAGTGTCATCCATTTCGAACTCGTCCATGAGGCTCATCTCATATGCGGCCGAGGGGGCGAGTAGAGCGGCGGGTACAGGCATTGCTCTACGGAGACAAGCCTGGCTCCGCCTATGTCATTTCGCGGAGGCCTTCAAGTCTTCATTCGCCGACGCCCCCTTTGATGGGTCCTCCCTGTTTGGGCCCAAGGTGAAAGACACACTTACCCGCTGTGAACAGGAGGGTAAGACTCTGACTGCCGTAGGGGCACGATTTTCCACTCCCTTTCGGCCTTATCCCAAGGCTAAAAGAGGAGGGAAGATGTGGTTCCGGAGATCGCAGAAGTCTTACCCCTCTCAGCAGGAAGGTTTCCCCTCCAGAGGCAGAGGAGGGGGAAATTCATCAGGAAGACGCTGTCCCAGAGGCGGCAGAGGCCCCCGCAACACTGGAGACCGCGAGTCCTTTCGTGGCTCTTCAACCTTTCATAGTCCCTGAGGGATTGCCCGACTGTGCTGCTCCGGAGCCAGTCGGGGGTCGTTTTTCGAAGCACCTAAAAGCCTGGGAAGGGATCACTCAGGACCGATGGGTGCTTCGAATTATCGCCGGAGGTTACTCCATCCCATTCTGTTGTCCCCCCCCCGCAGTCCAAAAGAATCCCGGACCCGCCATCCAGTCAGTGGGATACCGCAGCCATAGAAATTTCAAAACTGCTGCAAAAAGGAGCCATCCAACCAGTCCCCGCAGACCAGATCAGATTAGGGACTTACTCAAGATTCTTTTTAGTGCCAAAAAAGACCGGGGACTTGAGGCCCATTTTGGACCTAAGCAACCTAAACCGTTCAGTCAAGAAGTCCAAGTTCCGAATGATCACTTTACAAACCATTCTCCCGTTGTTGGAGAAAGGTGTTTGGATGTGCTCCATAGACCTCAAGGACGCGTATTACCATATCAAAATACATCAAACATCCAGGAGACACTTGCGCTTCAGCCTAGGAAGCAGTCATTTTCAGTTCCGTGCGCTGCCCTTTGGTCTCACCACAGCCCCCAGGGTGTTCACCAAATGCTTGGCAGTAGTGACTGCTCACTTGAGGAGTCTAGGATTCCAGGTGTTTCCGTACCTAGACGACTGGCTTCTAACTGCCACCTCCAAGCATCTACTTCTACGGAGCCTGCAAGCCACAACATCACTGGGCAATTCCCTCGGAATCACCTTCAATTGGCCAAAGTCTGTGTTAACGGCCATCTCAAAGAATAAAATTCATAGGGGCAGAGATTGATTCAAACCAGATGCGGGTCTATCTACCTGCAGACAGAATTCAGATCATACAAAATCAGGTTCGAGCCTTACTCCCCAGGTCCAAAGCCCCAGCCAGAATGGTCTTGCAACTATTGGGATTGATGTCTGCCACAGTTCTGCTAGTTCCCTTGGCAAGGTTACACATGAGAATCCTCCAGTGGCTTCTTTCAACTCAGTGGTCCTTTCAGGAACTCCCTCTCAATCATCTAATCTGGATCACAGAATCTTGCAGACGGGACCTTCGCTGGTGGCTAGTGTCTTCCAATTTGGATCAGGGACGACCTTTTATTCTTCCTCCTCCGGCGGCCACTTTGACCACGGACGCCTCCCAGACGGGGTGGGGGGGGGCATTCCCTGGGCAGGTCAGTCCAGGGCAAATGGCATCCGGAAGAGACCTCTCTCCACATCAACATCCTAGAAATGAGAGCAGTACTCCTGTCCCTTCAAGCCCTTCACTGTTACCTCCCTCAGGGCGTAATTGCTGTTCACTCGGACAACATGTCAGTTGTCTGGTACCTGAACAAGCAGGGAGGGACCAGATCCTATCCTCTTTGCAGAGAAGCCTTGAGGGTCTGGGAATGGGCAATCTCAACCAAACGCTTCCTAGTGGCTACTCACATACCGGGCAAATTCAATGTCATAGCCGACAGGTTGAGCAGAACCATCCTCTCTCCTCACGAATGGTCTCTGAACATGACTATTACAAGACAGATTTTCAGCGAATGGGGAGTTCCGTGCTGCGACCTCTTCGCGACTCCTCTGAATGCGAAGTGCAAAGATTGTTTCTCCCTAACCCCGGCTCCGGGGAAGAGCCCTATGGACGCGTTAGTCCATCCTTGGCCCACCGGCCTGCTTTATGCCTTCCCGCCAGTTCCTCTCCTACCCAAGGTAATTCAGAAGGCTTCTCTCTTAGGGAGCAAGATGATCTTAATTGCTCCTTACTGGCCTCGTCAAGTCTGGTTTCCCTATCTTCGGAAACATGCTCTGGAAGGTCCATGGTTCCTGGACCACGTCCCAGACCTACTGATTCATCAGTCGGGACTACTACACCAGTCCCTACACACATTAAGATTGACGGCCTGGCTCCTCCTCTTCCAACCATAGTCAGGAGACATGCACTAGACCCAGACGTAATGCACATATTGTCTTCAGCCCACAAGTCTGCTACGAAGAAACTTTATTCTAGCAAATGGAAAAGATTTGCTATATGGGCTCAACTCCGGGGCCTGGACCCCATTTCAACCCTCGTAACAGAAGTACTCAAGTTCCTAACCTCTCTTTTCAACCAAGGCTCTTCTGTTTCTACCATCAAAGTACAATTGGCAGCGATTTCTAATTTTCATGAATCCATAGACCCACCCTTAATGAGCAACAGGTTGTGTAAGACCTTCTTGAAAGGTGCTGCTCTATTAAGACCTCCAGTTTCTCATCCTGCACCTCCATGGGATCTGGATATAGTATTACGCGCCTTGACTTCTTCCCCCTTTGAACCGGCAGCTACCTGTGATTTAAAGTTTCTATCATGGAAGACAGCTTTTCTAGTGGCAATTACTTCAGCCAGAAGGGTTTCAGAACTTCAAGCTTTGTCAGTGAAACCTCCGTATTTAGTTTTTCATACAGACAGGGTTTCCCTCAGACCAAATCCTTCTTTTGTTCCTAAAGTCTGTTCTACTTTATGCTTGCAACAGTCATTAGAGCTCCCAGTTTTTTTCCCAAAATACTCAAATAAAGCGGAATTTATTTTCCACACACTAGATGTCCACAGGCAGTTACGTTTTTATTTGGATAGGACCAAACAATCAAGGAAGACAGATCAGTTGTTTGTGTCCTTTGCAGAAAACAAATTGTGCAACGAGGTCACAAAGGTCACTATTGCCAAATGGATCAGGGACTGTATTACTCAAGCTTATGTTTATTCTAACAAGGAGCTTTCCACCTCTGTCAAGGCTCATTCTACAAGGGCTATGGCTACTTCGGTAGCATTTCATTCTAAGCTTGCTATTAGTGACATTTGTGCTGCGGCTACATGGTCTTCCCCGCATACCTTCATTTCTCACTACAAATTAGATGTGGCATCTAGAGGACGAGCTTCATTTGGTTCCACAGTGCTCAGGAGTGTTTTCCAATGAGCCACCCGGGATTTAGGTGCTAGGGACGCTGTCCCATCAGTCAGAATGTAGGCGAGATAGGATCACATAACATCTTTTAGTTATGTACTCACCATAACTTCAGATGTTTGGGATCCATCTCGCCTACATTCCTATTAACCCACCCTCCTTCCCCCTTCCTTGGAGATCAGAGGATATCAGAAGGTCCGAATCCTGTTGTTTCATCTTGAAACATCTAACAATGTTATATAATCAAGCTGTGCATGTGTGCATGAATGCAGACAAACAATATCTGGGGGATTAGTGGTGGTGCATCCTGGGATAAAGATAGCTCAGCCAATTAGAGGCCTCGCTCTATAGCATAAGCGTGCCGAGTCGGAGCCGAGGGATCGGCTCCGAGCCCATCAGTCAGAATGTAGGCGAGATGGATCCCAAACATCTGAAGTTATGGTGAGTACATAACTAAATGTTTTGGCAGGTTGAACTTTTATACAGTTGATCTGAAGTAGTTTACTTCATTTGGTATTCAGCCTGTGGGTTTCGGATCCACATCGGATCTGACATGACCACATTTTCCAGCTATGTATCCAAGCTCCAAGCTCCTCCCCTTACCCATAATGCCCCCGTCTCCCTTCCCCCTTCAGATCTCGTTTGCCGCCAGTGTTGGTACAGGCGTTGTTCCGAGCTCCAGTTTAGTGGGTCACGTAAGTGTGTGAAAACTTTCTAATTTGCATCCTATTCTCGACTTTATATATCTTTTCTTTCCTCCCCGCGTCTGCATCAGAAAAAAAAACAACTTTCCTTCTGCCCTTACTTTACTTTTCTTTAAAGAGCGTGTGTGTGTGTGTGTGTGTGTGTGTGTGTGTGTGTGTGTGTGTGTGGGGCCTGGGCCTGGTACAGGGATGGCAGACGCTCCTAAAGCAGGCTTCAGAAAATGCACAGAGTGTGGTCATAAGCTCTCCCCAGCTGACGGCCACACTATGTGAGTGGTATGCCTGGGTGCAGACCACCTCAAGTCCCCCTGTTCTGTTTGTGCTGGGTTCATTCCCAAAGCACTTAAGGACAGGTGGGACAAGCTTATCCTTAGAGGTCTGCTTCCCTCTTCAGGGATGACAGTTCCTTCTTCCCCTGTGGGGGGAGCAGCGACTGCTGCATCTTCTTCCTCTTCCCCGGCCTCTGGGACTCGTACTCCTGCCAAGAGGTCCGGGGAAGGGGAGAAGTCCAAAGAAGACTGGTCTCAGAAGCGGTCCCCAACCGCTCGTCGTAGGTGGGTCCGTCACCCAAAGCAAGGTCTCCTACTAGGTCTGGGTCTCTTTGGCTGCATTCACCTAGATTTTCCCTCAAGGCAAAGGAAACCCATAGCCGGTCCCCTGCTAGATCTTCCCCCCAACGGCTTTCCAGACCAATTTCGGTGGCGTCATCCCACTCCACCCGGAGCCTCAGTGAAGCGGAGATGGACAAGATAATGCAGAGGTTTATCCGCACACAGATCCAGATGGGGGTCTTGCCAGTGCCCTCTCCCTCCAGAGGGGGGGGCTCCTTGGAACCTATTTTCTGACCAATAACAACTCCTCCAATCCAACCGGCGGTTTCAGAGTTTTTGGATACGAGGACCCTCAGGGTTGAGGGGTCGGCGCTGACTGTACCATGTACCTCGATACCGGCTGTTGCCTTGAGCTTGTCGGATCCGACGAGATCAGATCCGAGCTCTCTGAGCCATAGCTTTGGGGTTGGACCTAAGGGTAGTGCTGTTTGCTCCGAG
The DNA here is from genome assembly GCF_019279795.1 of Protopterus annectens. Lineage (NCBI taxonomy): Eukaryota > Metazoa > Chordata > Ceratodontiformes > Protopteridae > Protopterus > Protopterus annectens. Next base: position 929,080,226 of record NC_056743.1, on the reverse strand, counting down.
TGCTTCAGAGCAGAGTATTCTATTCACCATCTCGGCTCCTGGAAGCTCGGCTCTGACTCCCTTGTTGGGTCGGGGGGGGGGGCTGCCACCGCTAGTACTTCCCAGGAGGTTCATTCCCCATCAGCATTCAATGTGGTGGAGAAGGGTTCTCACGGGGTCGAGACCTCTGACCATCCCTTCCTCGGACTCCGTCCAGACCCCCTTGGCTCTGAGTGCTGTTCCGATTGTCTTGCCACAGTGTCCCAGGAAGTTCCGGTGACGGAACAGCTAGAGGTTTGTGAGTCCTCCCAGAGAGTCCCCCTGAGGAGGTGCCTCACAAACAAACATGTAAGAGGAGGCACTTGGACTCTCCCCCAAAGTCCCTCACCGAAGACAAGGACTTGGAGGAAGGGGAAGGTTCCCCATGGTCAGCCCCCCCTGAGGATGTGTCATTTGGAGACATCGTGTTTGTGTTCCTGGAGGGATTTGGATCGAACCCATCTACCTCTTGGGCATCCCCTCCTGCGGATCCTGTTGTGGATCTCATAACATCTAGGGCATGGAAGGAGCCGGTCACCGTAGAGCCCATTCCCAAGCGGCCTGACAAATTCTTGAGCCCCCCTTGGATAGGAAGCATTGGAACAAGGAAGGGGTCCCTGGTAGATGCAGTGATGGTGGTGGCCATCACCAAAAAGAAGCTTGCGCAGGAGAGCTCCACCATTCATCCACCTGATCAAGAATCGAGGGTGATGGACCATTTTGGGAAATGAGTATATGCTTCAGTGACCTACTCGGTGAGAGCACTGAACTATATGGCACACGCCATTTGACATCAGAGAGATCTCGTGAAAGAAATCATGGAGTCGACCCCAGAGTCCATGTCGGTGGAGGACAAGAAGACGTTCTCCACCCGAATGGCCACTCTCAAAGCGGTTGCCAATACGTCCTTGTGACTGCTCTCTCATGCCACAGAGGGACAGTACAGGCGTTGCCATCAGGTGTCACGCCTGGCTCTGGTTGTATCAATTTTTGGAGCCCTTCAAGGCGTCTTTCACCAATGCCCTGTATGATGGTTCTTCCATTTTCGGGAAATCGGTGAAAGAGACACTGCTCCAGTGCAGGAAGGACGTGAAGACACTGTTTGCCATCGTGATCCACTTCTCATTTCCTCAAAGATCCTTTTCCAGGAATCCGTGAGTAACAAAGACGATATGGTTCCAGAAGTCTCGGGCGTTTTCCTGGGAAACTCAGGATTGTACTTCCACCACAGGTGGGAGGAGGGTTACGACAGTCACCTCCCTAGAGGCAGAGGAGTCCTAGGAATTTTGGGTCCCCAAGAACCTTTCTCCGAGAAACCCAGGCAAACACCCCTGAAGGGTTGCCTGACTGCTTATCTCTCGAGGCAGTCGGGGGTCGTCTGTTGCTGCACCCAAAAGCATGGGAGTCCATTACAACTGACCATTGGGTGTTGCAAATCATATCCAGAGGATATTTCATTCCGTTCAAGGAACCTCCCCATCCGAACAAGCTCCTCCTAGACATCCCACCCACTCAACGGAAGTAAACAGTGCTAGAAATAAGAAAGCTGCTGAAGAAACGAGTCATCCAACTGATCCCCCTTATCCAGTCAGGATCTGCTGTTTATTCCAGGTTCTTTTTACTGCCAAAGAAAACGGGGGACCTCAGACCAATTTTGGATTTGTCCACATTGTACCTGTCAGTAGCCAAGGCGAAGTCCTGGATGGTCACTCTTCAGTCTATCCTGACCTTTCTGCAGGTGAAAGACTGGATGTGCTCGATCAGTCTCCAGGATGCATGCTATCACATCAAGATGGACAGGCGCTCCCGTTGGTTTCTTTGCTTCCGGCTGGGAGCCAATCATTAGCAGTTCAGAGCCCTTCCCTATTGTCTCACCACAGCCCCCTGGGTGTTTACCAAGGTGATGGCAGTTGTAGCGGCTTACCTGAGGCTTCAGGGTATTCAGGTCTTTACTTACCTGAATGATTGGCTCTTTGCTGCCCCTTCAGAGCATCTTCTCTGCCAAGCCAGGGGCTACTTTATTCGGCTAGTGAAGAAACTGGGAATCACCAGCAATCTGAATAAATCTTCAGTGGTCCCGGTCCAGATTCTGGACTTTATCGGGGCTCAGCTGGACACTACTGAAATGAGGGTATTCCTCATTTCAGACAGGATATACAATCTAAGCTTACATGTGTTGCACATTCTTCAGGCACAAGTCCTGACAGCCGAAGCAGTGCTAAGGGAGTTGGGCTGCATTTCGGCCACGATCAATTTCTTGCCGATGACTCGTCTTAATATGAGAGTTCTTCAGTGGATGCTTGCGGTCCAGTGGTCCCATTTAGATCTACCTCTGTCCTTTCCTTTGAGAATCTCGAGTAGGCAAGGACTCCCTTTGGTGGTGGACTCAGTCCTCGGATCTCCTCAAGGGACGCTCCTTTCACCCTGCCTTTCCCAAAACCACTATGACCACGGACGCCTCCCAGCTGGGAGGGGCACTTCTCAGGAATGACAGTCCAAGGCACATGGTCCCTTTCCGAGACCAGTTTGCATATCATACTAGAGATGCGAGTGGTCCTTCTAGCATTGCAGGGCTTTTATGCTCATCTTCCTCTAGGGACAATTGCTATTCAGACAGACAATATGTCAGTGGTCTGGTATATCAACAAACAAGGGGGAACCAGGTCTTATCCCTACTGTCGAGAAGCCATGAGAGTGTGGGAATGGGCGGTCTCTACCAGCCGCTTTCTAGTAGCAATGCACATTCCAGGATGGTCCAACATTGTAGAAGAAAGGCTCAACAGATCTATCCTGATGCCTTACGAGTGGTCTCTGAATCCTTCAGTAGCACAACATATCTTTCTAAGGTGTGGTCGTCCTTGCTTCGATCTCTTCTCATCTCCTTCCAACATGAAATGCAGAGAGTTTTTCACTCTGAACCCCCAGCAGGGGGAAGCCCTCACTGACGCACTGGTGCATGCTTGGCTTCCTGGTCTCCTTTATGCTTATCCTCCACTTCTCTCATGTTAAAGTTTCTTCAGAAAGCTCAAAGGCTGGGGAGCACTGTGATCCTCATCGCACTATTCTGGCCCCGTCAGGTTTGGTTTCCCTTACTGTGGTCTCATCTGGTAGTTCCTCCATGGCCATTGGATCCAGTTCCGGATCTTCTTTCTCATCCCTCACCCAGATTTGGACAGTCTGAAGCTCACGGCTTGGTTGCTTCGGTTCCCATGATTATTAGGACTCCCGGATTGTCATCCCTTGTTAAGTCCATCTTGGTAGCGGCTCACAAATCCTCTACCAGGAAGGTAGATTGTAGTAAATGGAAATGTTTCTCCATATGGGCCACTCAGCAGGCCTTGGATCCCTTTATTGCACCTCTTTTGGCTGTCTTAGATTTCCTGGTGAGTATTTTCCATCAGGGTGCCAGTTCCTGTACAGTTTAAGTCCAACTGACAGCTGTTTCTAATTTCCATATGGTGGTGAATTTGTCTTCCTTGGCTTTTTCCAAACTTTGTAAGACTTTTCTTAAAGGTGCCTTTCTTCTTAGGACCCCCCCCAGTTAAGGACCCTACGCCTCTGTGGAATCTTACCTTAGTGTTACAGGCATTAGTCTCTGCACCCTTTGAGCCTGCAGATTCAGTTGATTTGCAATTTTTGACCTGGAAAACTGCTTTCTTGGTTGCCTTGCCTCAGCCAGAAGAGTGCCAGAGCTTTAGGCTCTCTCTATAGAAATGCCTTGCGTGATCTTTCACAAAGACAGTGTGTCGCTGCACACTAATCCATCTTTCCTTCCTGAGGTAGCCTCAGAAGCAAATATTAATCAGAGTATCAGTTTACCAGTTTTTTTTCCCTAACTTCCAAAACAAAGGGGAGCTATGGCTGCGTCAGCTGCCTTCTGGTCTAGAGTGTGTCTGGGCGATATCTGTTTGGCAGCCTCTTGGTCCTCATCTGATACCTTTATTTCACATTACAAGCTGGATATTGTGTCTAGGAACAGAGCATCCTTTGGCTCTGCAGTGCTCCAGAATATACTTCCATGAGGGTGTTTTATTTTATTTTCCGTCTATTCCGCAAATGTTCTAACTTAAAGTTTACCAAGGGTAGAGAAGAGGCTCAACACTTCAGTTACTTTCAATGCTTTACTTAGTCCGATAACAAAATTCATACTATTATACAATACAATACAATAAAAAAAAAAGAAAACATCACCAGTTAAACTATGAAACTTCGAGTCTTTCAATGACTGGCAAATCCCAGAACAGTCAGACCGAAGATTAGTTCATCTGGAAGCATAAGTCCTATACGGTGTGTCCATCCATAGGTGAGATTTCAGTCTGCTGTCTGGAAAACCCCTTCTTTTATGCAGGCAGAACAGTAGTGTAAACAACTGTATATGACTTTAGTCATGCATCCCTTAAGCTGATGTGGCATAGTGACTGGGTGTTGGCCAGATAACCAGACACCATGTACATTCCAAACTTGATACAACATTCTGTTCCCGTAACACCCTGACATCTGTTACTGCATAGACATGTGAAATTGCACACATTAGCACCCTAACATCTGCTACTGGATAAACAGACACCATGCACAGCACATTCCAAACTTAATACAAGATTCTGTTCCCATAACCTTTTAAAGCCCTGACATCTGTTACTGCATAGACATGTAAGATTGCACCCACAGCTGTTCTAACTAATTCATAACTGGACTATTTTCATGACTGGATTCAATGAAGCTATCCTTCAAGCATATCTCTCACCAAACATGTCACATTTGTATCCCATTCGGTCCCTAGATTCATTGAATCCTCAGGTATATTGATACATTACAGGATAACTTTTGTGCAATCTACATGCTATGCAGCAATTCCAAATGGTTAGTTTTATACTATGTTAAATGTGTAACATTCTGAAAACATCCCACAAAAGGAATTGTTTTAAGTATTGGAATATATACTGGTGAGCGTTGCCTGCAAATCAGTCCATTTAAAGTAGTAACACACTGTGTTAACTGATGTGTGGTATTTTTGCTATCAGTGTAATTTCTCTGCAGAGTAGGTAACCACAGCTGATAAGGTGGGCCTAAAAGCAGTGGTAATACTAACATTTGACACATAATTTCAGGTTGTGTTCAGTTATAATGAATAATCTGTCCTGTACACCCCAAATCTGTACATACTGTAAAGTGTGGCTGTTTTAACAGCCAGTGTGTTTCTGGAAGCCATTTCTTATATAATTTAAACTACATTCTGTCCAATTGAGTAGTACAGTCACATTCTTATCAAACTGAAAATTTGCATATAAGCTACTATTGAACTGTTCAATAAATTCCTTGTTAAAGTCCAGATGTTCTTTCTGTGGACTCCCAATAGTAGGCAACCATTGTACCTGTAACTGTATTGCCTGTGCAATATCATAAACTGTGTTATGCAGCTTACTCTTTAAAACTTCGTTGTCAATAGAGTTTAATGTTCCAAGTCCTACACCCACTCCTCCTAAGGCAGTGTCATATCATGCTCATTTAAATGACAGTGTCATATCATGCTCATTTAAATCGATACTGCTTAGTTGTAGGAAAAGTCAGATTAAAATTTACAACATATTTTTGATATTGTGCTACTTTGACGCATGTAGATGCTTTTCATATAATCTGGTCAGTATGCATCATGTAATGCTCTTGCAATACATTTAATTGTGTGACCAAGTGTTTCTTCCATATATTACTGCTGCATTCATACAAAATAGTACCTGTATATTTTGTATAAAAATTGTGGTATTGAAAAGATTTGTTGTGCTTTCATTTGTACAGAATTTCCAGTTTACTTTAATTGTAGTATCAGAGCCACATGCACAATATTTTATGTCTGTTACAGTTGCCATAGTTATGTCAGTATTATTTCCGGTCAACTGTGAATAGACATGTCCTCTTCTCACTCCCCATATCATGGCACCGGCTGGAGTTGTTATATTTACAGTATTGCAACTTTCATTTGCTTCACACGTAAAATTACCTTGTGTTCGGTTTGCATTACTTTTTCTCCATCCCCATTCAATTTTGGTTATGTGTACAGCTGGTGAAACAGGTGTCCGTGACATATTCAATGGAAAACATAAACATAATAATATAAGTGGTCGCAACAAAATTGCCTCCATCGAAATAGCATAATTTCTTCAGATACGAGGAGGTCTTCTCCCTGCAACTAAATGGACTCCACCACAATCTTTTCATATTTCTAAAGACAAAAAGAATATATTAGTGCTCGTTCCCTTAAATAACATTTGGATGCTGGGACATACTACCATTTTTCCTGACCTGTCCGCAGTATAAGAATTACATTATCATTACCAACAGCTACAATTTCAGCTGGCTCTGGCGGACTGTTTTCAGATGTAACCCATATACGGGCTCCAGCTGTTAAGCCTGATTGCTTATCATTATTTTCTATTGTAGCTTGTTCAAGAGGTTCAAGTACCTGTTGAAATGCATGAGTCGATAACATCCTCATTAAGGGTGTTTCAGTCGGTTCAAGGTCTATTGTTTAAGATACACAATGCATCAATTCAATTATCTTTCCATTTTCTTAATGTACCATTCTCCATCTTACTTAATTGAGTTTTCAGTAACCCATTCATACGTTCAGTTAACCCTGCTGCATCAGGGTAATAAGGGATATGATAAATCCATTCAATATTACGATCATTGCAATATTCTTGAATTAATCTACCCTTAAAATATGATCCATTATCACTTTGCATCTGTATGGGTGTTCCATAATACAATGTTAACAAATCTAATGCTTTCATGGCATTCTGTTGTGTTGCCCTTCCATAAGGTGCGGCTAACAAATAACCTGAAAAGGTATCTACTATGGTAAGGGACCGATATAATCTATCTGCCAAACTTGTCCTGGTAGCTTACCTCGTGTTAAATGACCGCTTATAACTTGTGGGATTGGCCTAGCAGTATTATACTGGCATATTGGACATTGTGCAATTACAGTTTTTACTATGTCTGTTTTCAATGACATTCCTCTCAACAGTAAGCGCTTTCGTTTGGGCCAATATCCAAACTTCCTCAGACAACATTACACAACAGACAACAGCTTATATACTTTAGACAATCATCTAATGAATCAATTAAACAGTTAAAATAAACAATAATTAAACCTCATTAACTCAGTTCCTTATACAGCTATGAAATAGCTGTGTACTTTTTAAAATACCATCTATGATACATCTTTCTCCAACTCCAACCAGTAGATGGTAAACGAAATCAATACAAACACAAAATACCATAAAAATAGTAATAAATATATAAATTAATGTGTGTAGATTAAATTGAATATCAAGGGCTGAACATGAAATTCTTAATTTTTAGTTCTTTTAAAAACAAACCAATAGATCATAAAAATTATAAATCATAAAAGTTATATTTTATATTTTATTATGTTTTATATTTCATATTATGTGGTATGCTTTATGTACTAACACTTCACCTGTCAAGTTGTTTAAGTTTTAAAGTGCATTTGATAGATGCATATTCGTTAAGGCCAGGGTATGTGTTTGCAGAAGTTCTAATTTGCCACAATAGTTCTTTTTCCTCTAACTTCAACGTCCATGGCCCTCCTCTTTTATTATATGGTTCCTGATGTAAGATGGCAAAAAGGAATCTGTGGGTAGGATGTTGCAATGTATGCCTAGCCAAAGCATTTGTGGTAGTGCCTTTGCTTATATGATAAATATGTTCATGTATGCGTTGGCATACTGTCCTTTCCATTTTTCCTATGTAGAAGGACTGACGTTGGCATACAGCAACATAAACAATACCCTTAGACTCACAATTAAATTTCCCCAATATACTGTATTTGGAATCTCTAATGTTTATTTTGTTACCAATATATATGTATTGGCACTGGTGACAGCGACCACATTTGTACATACCCACATTCTTATTTGTGGCTCTGTTTGGACCTTCTAAAAGGTCTTTTAAGTTCTGGCCACGATGATAAATAATGTGGGGTAGTTTCTCAAACTTGTTAATATGTGTGTCTTCTGTCACCAATGCCCAATTCTTGTAAATAATACTTGAGACAAGTTTTGCATCCTTTAAGAATGTTGTAATAAATGTGGGACCGCCAGTGTCTAATATGCCATTAATATGCATGTTGATTTGAATGTTACCACTTATATCAAGGTCCAAGCTATTGGTTAAATCATAATACCCTTTAGATAGAATGAGTTTAAATTGTCCTGTATTTCTCTTGGACATTACTTCTTTCTGTATTTGATCAAAAAGTCTGGATGGGTATCCCCTACTGCTAAACATAGACCTAAGTAGGTTACATTCTGCATGGAAGTCACCTTCCAAGGGGATCATCCTAGATGCCCTGACCAGTTGTCCTTTTATAACTGCTTTCTTTTGATGAAAGGGGTGGCTACTAGAAAAATGCAAAAAAAAAAAGTGTTGGAATATGTAGGTTTCCTGTATATGGTTGTTCTAAATCTATTATGAGTTCTATCTTTGGAAATAAATACGTCCAAATAATTAATAGCTTCTGTTTCAAATTGGAAGGTAAAGTCCAAAAAGTTTGTGTAACTTAATTTCTTCTATGAAAGGTGAAACTGTAGTGACGTCCCCCTTCCAAATGAAAAACATGTCCTGGTACCTAGTGTACCAGGCAGTATGTTGTTGGTACAAATCATTTTTAAATAGAAATTCATGCTCCCAAAACGCTAAAACACAGTTAGCGAAACTACCGCCGCAAGGTGCTCCCATAGCAACATCTGATGTTTGTCTATATGCTTGGCCATTGAAAAACATGAAGTTATTTTGTAGGACTAGTTGTAGTAATGTCTCTAACACATATGCTTCATTGTTATCTGTGCCTTTAGCAGACAATAAATGTCTAACCCAATCAATGCCCTGGTCTTGTGGAATGACAGTATATAGGTCTTTTATATCGACTGTTAAAAAGTTATACCTATCATTAAATTCTAATTTGTTTATACCATCCAAAAATCCCCATGAATCTGGGCAAATATGTTCTTCACTTTTTATGATTGGTTTTAGCTTTCCATCAACTTATTTGGCACAGCCATATACAATGGAACCTCGTCCATCGACAATAGGTCTAAAAGGCGGATCAGAGATCTTCTTGTGTATTTTGGGACACCCAAATATAACAGGTGTCCTAGGTGCTGCCATTGTTAGATAGTGTAACGTATCCAAATTAATGCTTCCTTCCAGAAACAAATCATTAATATGGTTGTAAATTTGTTTATATGCAATGTTTATCTTGTTGGTGCTTATTAAATTATAGCAATCATCTTCCAAGACACTTTGCAGTTTTTGTATATAATCATGTTCATGCATGAATATGAGCCCCCCCCCCTCCCTTGTCGGGTTTCATTACTCTTAATTCCATGTAGTCCAGCTCATCAGCAGTTATGTTACCATTCATTGTTTTAGGGTAATTTCTGCATAAACCATCTTTCAAATCCATTTCACAAATATGTTCGAATAATGCTATAGTGGAATGCAATGGTGGATTAAACAAACTCAAAACTTTTAGGTCATGTGTTAAATAATGTGTATTGCCCATTAAAGCTGTTAAATTTAGTTTTCGGGCAAAAATTTTTAAATCTAAGATTGTTTTTGCTAAATCAGCCCTTTTATCGGGCACAAAGGACAGCCCTCTAGATAAAAAAAAAATCAACAAAATGCGTGTCCAGATGAAAATCTGTATAATTAAAAATTTTAAAGTCACCTTGGGAACTTAATATAACCAAAGGGCTACCTCCAACGGTTCTGCTTCTTCCATTGTTGTACCTGTCGCCTGGAATTTTGTTGTGGTGGCGTGGTTTTCTGGCGAGCACCTTGAAAACCCTGTCCATTGACATTATTGTATGTATTTCCTGGTGCTTGCCATGAACCTTCGCCATTTTTAATTCTCTCGCTCCGCCTCACTTGTGGTGTTTGAATGATGTTATCAGAGCCTCGGTCATCATTCCCATTATCAAAGGGGCGTGAATCTTGGTTAACCTCTTCCGCACCAGCAAAGTTTTGTGGCGGCAAGGGATAAGCGTTACCCTGTGCATAGGCATGAACATCTCTGTTCAGTTTTTTAGTTTTTACCTCTATGCTTCTCTTACTCACTGCATAAACAGAATAAATAATCCGACCATAGTCAAATTTGTACCTGAAGAACTCTGTGTCATATGTAATATTCTAAAGAATTTCTAATTCATTTTTAAGAGAATCGACTTGTGTCCCATAATGTTTAATAAGAATTCCTAAGAATTCTATGCCTTGTCTGTCAAAAAGGCTAATAAGTTCTTGATGAAAACAAGATTTGGGAATAAGTCCAACAGGGTACCTCCACTGTCGAAGACCCATGGGCACTAAGCTTTTGTTAATGCATTCCTGCAAATAGCCAATCTCCAATTGTAATTTCCGGTATTTCAATAGCTTCTTATCTAAGGCATTTAAATTACCCACAATTGTAGAATTGTTGTTTACTGGTGAACTTGGAGTATGTGCATTATTGTCCTGTCTGCCACCAAAGAAATTAGGCGTTTTAAGATATTCGCCGAACATAGGTGGCATGTTAGAAAAATTTTGTGCCTGTCCTTGGCTATTATTTTGGTTCAAGGTGTTGTCAGGTGTTGTAGTGCCATGTCCGACTCCGTTGTTGTTATGGTCACAATTATTTGATACTTGAGAATAGGACAAACCTTGTCCATTAGGAATTGAGCCACTAGACAGATTTGTAGACAGACAAAAGCCGCTATTCCTCTCATTGTCAAATCTTTTAGTCGAAGTGTCCACTCTGCCTAGTAGTTGTTGTACCAATAGGGTTAAATTGCCCACAGCATTCGCTTCATTGTTAGTACTTCCTGGTGTGTTGGATTCTTCTTGTGAAAACAAGGATTGTGAGGAGATAGTACTGCCGTTCGCCATAAAAACTTCAAAAAGCAAAAACAAACAACTAAAACTTGTTAACATGAAAAAACGGCACAGTATTCTCCTTCACTCCAAAACTTTATTCCGTAAGCGCTTTCATTTGGGCCAATATCCAAACTTCCTCAGACAACAGCTGTGGGTAATTTAACCCTATTGGTACAACTACTAGGCAGAGTGGACACTTTGACTAAGATTTGACAATGAGAGGAATAGCGTTTTTTGTCTGTCTACAAATTTGACTAGTGGCTCAATTCCTAATGGACAAGGTTTGTCCTATTCTCAAATATCACACAATTGTGACCATACCAACAACCGAGTCGGATGTGGCACTACAACACCTGACAACTCCTTGAACCAAAATAATAGCCAAGGAAAGGCACAAAATTTTTCTAATATGCCACCTATGTTCGGCGAATATCTTAAAACGCCTAATTGCTTTGGTGGCAGACAGGACAATAATGCACATACTCCAAGTTCACCAGTAAACAACAATTCTACAATTGTGGGTAATTGAAATGACTTCGATAAGAAGCTATTGAAATACCGGAAATTACCATTGGAGATTGGCTATTTGCAGGAATGCATTAACAAAAGGTTAGTGCCCAAGGGTCTTCACCAGTGGAGGTACCCTATTGGACTTAATCCCAAATCTTGTTTTCATCAAGAACTTATTAGCCTTTGACAGACAAGGCATAGAATTCTTAGGAATTCTTATTAAACATTATGGGACACAAGTCGATTCTCTTAAAAACGAATTAGAAATTCTGGAGAAGAATATTACATCTGACAGAGTTCTTCAGGTACAAATTTGATTATGGTTGGATTTTTTTCTTCTATTGATGCAGTGATTAAGAGAAGCATAGAGGTAAAAACTAAAAAACTGGACAGAGATGTTCATGCCTATGCACAGGGTAACGCTTATCCCTTACCTCCACAAAACTTTGCTGGTGCGGAAGAAGTTAACCAAGATTCACGTCTCTTTGATAATGGGAGTGATGATGGCGGCTCTGATAACCTCATTCAGACACCACAAGTGAGGCGGAGCGAGAGAATTAAAAATGGCAAAGGTTCACGGCAAGCACCAGGACATGCACACAATAATGTCAACGGACAGGGTTTTCAAGGTGCTCGCTAGAAAACCATGCTGCCACAACAAAATTCCAGGCGACGGGTATAACAGCGGAAGAAGCAGAGCTGCCGCAGGAGGTAGTCCATGGCTCGCTTGGTAGCCCTTTGGTTATATTAAGTTCCCAAGGTGGCTTTAAAGTTTTTAATTATACAGATTTTCATCTGAACACGCATTTTGTTGATTTTTTTTATCTAGAGGGCTGTCCTTTGTGCCCGATAAAAGGGCTGATTTAGCAAAAACAATCTTAGATTTAAAAATTTTTGCCCGAAAACTAAATTTAACAGCTTTAATGGGCAATACGCCTTGTTTAACACATGACCTAAAAGTTTCAAGTTTGTTTAATTCACCATTGCATTCCACTGTAGCATTATTCAAACGTATTTGTGAAATGGATTTGAAAGATGGTTTCTGTAGAAATTACCCTAAAACAATGAATGGTAACATAACTGCTGATGAGTTGGACTTTTTGGTTTCTCTAAAATTACATGGAATTAGAGTAATGAAACCCAACAAGGGGGGGGGGGGGCTCATATTCATGCATGAACATGATTACACACAAAAAATGCAGTGTCTTGGAAGATGATTGTTATAAGCACCAACGAGACAAACATTGCATATAAACAAATTTACAACCATATTAATGATTTGTTTCTGGAAGGAAGCATTAATTTGGATACGTTACACTATTTAACAATGGCAGCACCTAGGACACCTGTTATATTTGGGTGTCCCAAAATACACAAGAAGATCTCTGATCCACCTTTTAGACCTATTGTCGATGGACGAGGTTCCATTGTATATGCCTGTGCCAAATATGTTGATGGAAAGCTAAAACCAATCATAAAAAGTGAAGAACATATTTGCCCAGATTCATGCGGGATTTTTGGATGGTATAAACAAATTAGAATTTAATGAGAGGTATAACATTTTAACAGTCGATATAAAAGACCTATATACTATCATCCCACAGGACCAGGGCATTGATTGGGTTAGTCGTTTATTGTCTGCTAAAGGCACGGATAACAATGAAGCCATATGTGCTAGAGACATTACTACAACTAGTCCTACACAATAACTTCATGTTTTTCAATGGCCAAGCATATAGACAAACATCAGGTGTTGCTGTGGGAGCACCTTGCGGCGGTAGTTTCGCTAATTGTGTTTTAGCATTTTGGGAGCATGAATTTCTATTTAAAAATGATTTGTTCCAACAACATACTGCCTGGTACACTAGGTACCAGGACGATATGTTTTTCATTTGGAAGGGGGACGTCACTACAGTTTCGCCTTTCATAGAAGAAATTAAAAGTTACACAAACTTTTTGGACTTTACCTTCCAATTTGAAACAGAAGCTGTTAATTATTTGCACATTTATTTCCAAAGGTATAACTAATAATAGATTTAGAACAACCATATACAGGAAACCTACATATTCCAACACTTTGCATTTTTCTAGTAGCCACCCCCTTTAATCAAAAGAAAGCAGTTATAAAAGGACAGCTGGTCAGGGCATCTAGGATGATCCCCTTGGAAGGTGACTTCCATGCAGAATGTAACCTACTTAGGTCTATGCTTAGCAATAAGGGATACCCACCCAGACTCTTTGATCAAATACAGAAAGAAGTAATGTCCAAGAGAAATATAGGACAATTTAAACCCATTCTATATAAAGGGTATTATGATTTAACCAATAGCTTGGACCTTGATATAAGTAGTAACATTCAAATCAACATGCATATTAATGGCATATTAGACATTGGCGGTCCCACATTTATTACAGCATTCTCAAAGGATGCAAAACTTGTCTCAAGTATTATTTACAAGAATTGGGCATTGGTGACAGAAGACACACATATTAACAATAAGTTTGAGAAACTACCCCACATTATTTATCATTGTGGCCAGAACTTAAAAGGCCTTTTAGAAGGTCCAAACAGAGCTACGAATAAAAATGTGGGTATGTGCAAATGTGGTCACTGTCACCAGTGCCAATACATACATGTCGGTAAAATAAACATTAGAGATTCCAAATACAGCATATTGGGGAAATTTAATTGTGAGTGTAAGGGTATTGTTTATGTTCCTGTATGCCAACAATGTCAGTCCTTCTACATAGGAAAAACGGAAAGGACAGTACGCCAACGCATATATGAACATATTTATTATATAAGCAAAGGCACTACCACAAATGCTTTGGCTAGGCATATGTTGCAACATCCTTCCCACAGATTCCTTTTTGCCGTCTTGAATCAGGAACCATATAATAAAAGAGAAGGGCCATGGGCGTTGAAGTTAGAGGAAAAAGAACTATTGTGGCAAATTAGAACTTCTGCACACATATACCCTGGCCTTAACGAATATGCATTTATCAAATGCACTTTAAAACTTAAACAACTTGACAGGTGAAGTGTTAGTACATAGAGCATACAACATAATATGAAATATAAAACGTAATAAAATATAAAGTATAACTTTTATGATTTATAATTTTTATGATCTATTGGTTTGTTTTTAAAAGAACTAAAAATTAAGAATTTCATGTTCAGCCCTTGGTATTCAATTTAATCTACACACATTAATTTATATATTTATTACTATTTTATGGTATTTTGTGTTTGTATTGATTTCGTTTACCATCTACTGGTTGGAGTTTGAGAAAGATGCATCATAGATGGTATTTTAAAAAAGTACACAGCTATTTCATAGCTGTATAAGGAATTGAGTTAATGAGGTGTAATTATTTATTTTAATTGTTTAATTGATTCATTAGATGATTGTCTTAAGTATATAAGCTTTTGTCTGTTGTGTAATGTTGTCTGAGGAAGTTTGGATATTGGCCCAAATGAAAGCGCTTATGGAATAAAGTTTTGGAGTGAAGAAGAATACTGTGCTGTTTTTGCCATTTTTTCGTGTTAAGTTTTAGTTGTTTGTTTTTGTCATTCCTCTCAACAGTGCCCATCGATATGTAGCTTTTTTCTCCAAGTGCCCACATTTTTGATGAGCCCATTTGGCTATTTCAATTTGTCATAAGTATCAACCGCTGTTGTAGTGGCGATCTTGCTTTCTCCTTCTGCTTTTGTGGTAAATAATTGCTCTAAAGTATCAGTAACACAGTGCGCATCTACATGATAAACAGTCATTTGTACATGGTATTCATATATTTTTTGCCAAATCTGCTCCCATATCTCTTTCCCCCATACTTCTTTAGTATGAATGTTCCACTGATTTTTCTCCCACGTTGGCATCTACATGGCTAAGCTATTCACCACAGACCAAGAATCTGTGAATACATCACACTGAGAAGTGTCTGTCTGTAGTGCTAAAAGAATTGCATATAATTTTGCATATTGACTTACTCCTCTCTTCTCCTGTTTGACTAAGTATTCTCCCCAATGAGGGATTATATGCTACTGCTTTCCATTGTTGCTTGCCACCAACAAATTTTGCTGAGCCATCTGTAAACCAAGCATTCCCTTTTTCTTGATTTGTCAAATCTGCATAAGATTTTCCCCATTTAACTGGGGATTTCTCTGTCATATCTAAAACAGCAGACTCATTTACATTTTCAATAGGGATCTCAGCAATTTTCTCATGTAAAGTGGCAATACCTCCAAATCCCAGCCTTAGCTCAGTCTTGTATATACCACCTCCACTTGGTCTCATTTGCCTCCTGGGCATGACTAATTTTGTGTGTTTTTGGCGAACTCATTACCCATTGCATAATGGGTACCTCTGGGTGAAGAATCACCTCATACCCTACTATCAATTGGTCTGTTTCTAATAAAGCCACATAGCACCTGAACAACTGTTTCTCCAAAGGTGTATATCTACTTCCTGCCTCAGGTAGTTTCTTAGTCCAGAATCATAGCGGAACTCTCTTTCCATCCTGTTTTTGCCATAAACTCCAGTTAACATACATATCTTTCACTGATATATTCAGTTCTACACCTCCTATTCGAAGGGGCCAAAGATCCAATGCTTGTTGTATTACTCCCTTGGCCTTTTGAAATGCCATTTGTTCCCTTTCTCCCCATTCAAAATTATATTTGTTCCTTGTAACCTGGTAAATGAGCTGAAATACCTGTCCAAGATGGGGAATATGTTGTCACCAGAATCCAAATAATCCTACAAACTGCTGTGCATCCTCCTTATTTCTGGATTTTGGAAATTCTAAGATTTTCTTGCCTGGCTTTGGGTAATATTTCTCTATGCCCTTTATTCCATTGGATTCCCAAGAATTTCACGGTTTGACTAGGTCCTTGTATTTTGTTGAAGTTGATTTCCCAGTCCTCATCTTTCATGTGTTCAATTATTTTAGTTAAACAATCACTCACTGTGTGTTCATTTGATCCTTGTATCAGAATGTCATCAGTGTAGTGTGTCAAACTAATATCTGTGATTAAATGTATTTCATCTAGACATTCTGCTACTATTCTATGACAAATTGTAGGGCTGTGCAGATTCCCTTGTGGTAGGCGTGTAAAAGTATACTGCCTACCTTGCCATGTAAAGGCAAACTGATCCTGGTTTTCTTCTGCAATAGGAATGGTAAAGAAAGCATTTGCAAAATCAGTTATGGCTTACTATCCCCCTTCTGTCTTTTAAATTTTCTCTATTAACGTAACCATATTTGGTACCGCTGCAGTAAGAGAAGAAGTCTGACGGTTTAACTCTATATAATCTGCTGTCATTCTCCATGAACCATCAGGTTTCTTTACTGGCCAAATTGGATTATTAAAAGCAGTAGTAATAGTTCGTAGTACCCCTGTTTCTAATAAATCCTTAATTGTATTTCCTATTTCTTCCTGTCCCCCTGGTATACGGTATTGTTTCATATATACCTTTTGTTTCACTGGGGGTAAAATTACAGGTGGCATTTTTACCTTTCCCAGTGTTGCAGCTGAAATATTCGGAGAACATGCTTGTAAACCAAATTGGTATGATCTGTCTGATAGATGTAAAGTCATACCTTTCAGTACATCTGTTCCAATAATGTACTCCGGTATCAGTACAATTAGTACAGTGTATGTCGCTACTGGTGACTATCCAATCTTCATAGTCAGTTTTGTTTGGACTGCATCAGTCTATTTTCCACCCAGACCAGTTACTATCACTCGCGGTACCTTGAAATGTCTAGGATTCCCATAAATTAATGTGGCCTCTGCTCCGGTATCTACCAATGCTTGGACCCTTTACATGTTTCTATTTTTCCATAGTATCTCTAAATTCACATATGGTCTGTCGTCCAACTTTCAGGTGGATGCCAAAGCTTGACCAGTTTCCTATGCATTTTTGTTTCTGGAATTCCTGCAAACAGATCTGCATACTGCTGCCGTATCTGATTGTATACCCCACCATGCAGTTCGGAACCCTTTTCAGCTTGTTGTGCTGTCTTACCTTCAGGGTTACTTACTACCTCCGTCTCTACCTTTGCTTCTACCTTTCCCATTCTTTTTTTCAAACCCCTGTCCTTATACATTTGCCTTAAAGTTTGTGTATCTGATCCTTCTATATCTTCCTTTTTTACTCCATCTTTAAGTAAAGCTAAAAACATCTTCCTAGTTACTCTGCTTGATTTCCCTTCATTATTTTGTGTATTTGTCCCTGAGCTTGATCGGGGTCCCCAGTCTAATCGCTTCTGCCACTGTAGACAAGGGATTCGTTGTCTGGTTTATCAATAGCGTCATAATGACTTGCTTATAAGCAGGCGGGGCTGTGCATATGATATAATTACATATGGCCATTTTCATAGCTTCATTCATCATAATGTTAGCCTGTCCTATAAAAATTGCCATTTTCATTCCTTCTTCTCTTAGTCTATGTATGGCATCATTTAAAGCATACCAAGGTTTATCATTGGCAGGCCAATAAGATGCTGTTGAGTATTTTTTGCTACACCCCTGCACCACCAACTGTAAAATTGTAATATTCTCTTCACCAGAAAAACTTCGGAATTCATCTTGTATAGTGGGATCAGGACAGAGAGTAGAGACTTTTTTTTGCATCATCCCAATCCACCATTACAATTCCTGCCCCTATATCATGCAATTGTACCACCCATGTCAATAATGATTCACCAGGGAGCTGTTTAAACTTTGTTGTGATATCTGCAATCTCCTGAGTAGCGTAATCTTCATGTACCTTATCCAGGACTGTCTGTCCCCTCTGCACTAATATTGCATTACCTTGTTGGTCTCATTGCATTACTGGCCACATCCCGTTGTGGTAATGGGACAGGCTCTATCATTTTCCACCTAATAGATGGTTTTACATCTTTTACCACTGTTTCATCTTGTTCTGAACTACCAGCTGAGTCACTGTCCTCATCATCCGAGGAATACCAAATGTCTCCATCCTATTTGTCTGGATCCCAGCTTACCCCAGCCACTGCTACTTGCTGGCGGATTTTCTTCTCATTTATTTTTCCTTTTCACCTTTTATATTTATAACGGGCTACCCGAACTGCAGCTCTTTCAGTTACGTTCTGGTAGGCATCCATTTTATCCATTAACAACTTATTTTGGCATTGTAACATAACTATTTTAGTTTGCAATTCATATGTGTTTTTGCAGGTTTTCTGCTTTAAATTTCATCATATGAAACTGACCATGCATTTTTCTGTATGCAGACAGCAGGATCCAGCCACGTCTGCATACGACACTTAATTCCTTTCCTTTACATATTTCTACAGTTTTAAGACATTTTATAACATTGTGTGGTTCACCAGAGGCTTAACCCTCTATTTTCAGACCATTCCGAAGCTAATTTACTATATACATGAACATCATCCCAACCCGAGATGCATTTTTCCTAATCACTATTCTTTTCCCTTGGTAACCTCTTTTTGAACATTTCGGAATCCTGTCGATTACTCCAAATGTTTTATTTTATTTTCCTTTTCTTCAGCAAATGTTCTAACTTAAAGTTTACCAAGGGTAAAGAAGAGGCCCAACACTTCAGTTAGTTTCAATGCTTTACTCAGATATCAAAATTCATACTATTATACAATACAATGCAATACAATAAAAAAAAAAGAAAGAACATCACCAGTTAAACTATGAAACTTCATTCGAGTCTTTCAGTGACTGGCAAATCCCGGAACAGTCAGACCGAATATTAGTTCATCTGGAAGTCTAAGTCCTACGCGGTGCTTCCATCCGTAGGTGAGATTTCAGTCTGCTGTCTGGAAAAACCCTTCTTTTATACAGTCAGGACAGTAGTGTAAACAACTGTACATGACTTTAGTCATGCTTCCCTTAAGCTGATGTGGCATAGTGACTGGGTGTTGGCCAGACAACCAGACACCATGCACATTCCAAACTTAATACAATATTCTGTTCCCATAACACTCTTGACATCTGTTACTGCATAGACGTGTGGAATTGCACACATTAGCACCCTACTGGATAAACAGACACAATGCACAGCACATTCCAAACCTAATACAAGATTCTGTTCCCATAACCTTTTAACACCCTGACATCTGTTACTGCATAGACATGTCAGATTGCACACACAGCTGTTCTAACTAATTCATAACTGTTTTCATGAATTTTAATGAGGCTATCCTTCAAGCATATCTCTCACCAGATATGTCACATTTGTATCACAGAGGACCACCTAGGATTTTTTTTGGTAGCTGGGGACTCTGTTCCCACAGGTTGAAGACCAAATGAAGTAAACTACTTCAGATAAAGAAGTTATGTACTCACTGTAACGTTCCATCTGAATAGTTGTACTTCATTTGTCTTCAACCTTTCCCCCTGACCTTATCTTTGTGCAGTCTTCATATACCTTTTTATAATTTGTGAGGTCCTTGGCCCAGTCTAGGCCAGGGAGTTGATAGTGACTCATGATTATGATAAGGTGCTGTTAGGTTGGGTGTCTGATACTACTTAGGCATCAAACTCGATCTGAAGGGAGATGGGGGCATTATGGGTAAGAGGAGGAGCTTGGCTCCATAGCTGGAAAATGTGGCCATGTTGGATCTTATGTGGATCCATGACCAGAGATTGAAGACAAATGAAGTACAACTACTCAGATGGGATGTTATGGTGAGTACATAGCTTCTCTTTTCTTGTTGTCACAGCTTATAAAACTTTTTGTTTTATTGAAATCCCTCCAAAAAAAGCACACCCCAATACCCCCTTAAACCTATTAGCTTAATACTAGCACACAAAACTATGTATACCTTCAAATATTGAAGTTTTACCCTCCTAATAGGAAAAGAATCCCAAACTGACAGCCAAATTCAATGACTTGAGTTATCCTAAAAGAAAGGTTATCCATGCAGAGATGCATGGTGCAGCATGTGCATGTACTAAGTGCTGATTGGTTTTGTTTTATCTTTATAGCTCTCCCAGCTGGGAAAACCCCTGAATGTTTTCAAACAACATTAACTAGGTTGGGAAAGCCTCTGAATGTTTTCAGAGAACATTTCCTTGGGAAAACCCTTGAATGCTTTTAGAGAACATTATCTACCCTGGGAAAACCTCTGAATGGTTTCAGAAAACAGCATCTCCCAGCCAGTATCTTTCTTTTTTCCCTAGTGAGTCACTCTCCACCAGGCTGTAGCCACTTTCTCTTTATCAGATTGTTTCCATGGAAACATGAAGACCAGCTGCAGAATTGTTACTGAGCATGCATGTATTTGCTAGAAAGCCTCATAATATTCAGTGCGCTTTTTCATTTACTTGCTCTCTCTCAAAACTTGTTATTAAATCAATCTATTGTCTTTAATCCAGTCATTCCCCCATGCAAGAGTGAAAAAAAGCACATTAATTATTTTTATTGTGATGTTTTACCAGGATTTTTTTATATTACAGTGCCAGCATTCCTTAAAACTGAACAGGAAGAGAGAAGGGAGAAAGAAAAGAAAAAATGTGTTCTTTATGGCATGTAAAGAAAACCACATGCCACAAAATTAGTACTATTTAAGAAAAAAATCTTTACTTAGTTAACTTTCTCCCCCCCTCTTCCCCTCCCCAAAGCACTTTTCCAAACATTAATGACATGATGTAGGGCATATGCTTTAGAGTCCTCCACAAGTCCAACAGATTCTGAAAAAGTCCAATATTTTCATATTTTCTTGTTCTGTCATATTTCACAAATATAATTTTTGCATTCTAATCCCGTATTAAGTTACTGGTTTTATTACTGTTCATCTCCAAAATCATACCAGTGCTTCATTTCCAATATACTCTTGATTCTTCTAATCTCCTCTTGTGATCCCTTCCTTCTCTCCAGCATTTTCCATTGAAAATTTGAAAGGTTTTCACAGGTACAATCTCTCTGAGGTCTTTATTACCAAAAGAACAAGAAGCAGAATCTCCTGCTGTTTCACAGCTTACATTTTGTTGGACAAACTATTGTATTTCCTCCTTAGCATGTACTTCATCAAAAATGATTTTTTTCCCTTCAGGGAAGAATACCTTGAAATACAGCTTTGTACAGCAGTTTGAATCTCTCATCTGCATCTTGACATTCCCTGAATAGTGCAATAAATTTGATCCTCTTCTGTCTGGTGTACAATGAGAAATCATTCTTCACAAACATTCTGCTGTCTCCCATTTCTAATAAACTTTGTCCTTCTCCCACAGTTTAGTCAGAATCAGCTCCTTCTGTTGGTAGGATTGCATCTTTACTATTAAAAGTCTAGGTTGCTTTCTTATAGCCAGGTTTAGAGCATACACACGATGTGGCCTTTCAACTAAAAAACTCCTGCTGTGGAATACCAGTTCAGCTGCTGAGCAGTCTCATATTCAGCAAGCATTTTCATCATTTCGACCTCTGATTTTTGGAGCTTTATAATATCATCTGAATATCTGTTTAAAGCTTCTTCCATTTTTCCAACCTTTTGTTCTTTGTGTTGATATATTCAATCAGAGTTTTGTTTATTTTAATGAGGTCTGTATGCAGTTGTCTTATGTCTTCCTGTAGGTTATTGGAAGTCATAAGCTTGCATTGTTTTTTTACTGAACAGCTGTAGAACTTTCCCCAGACAGTGTTTCTTCCTCACTTTTTGTAGCTGATTTTTTCCAGGTTTTCTGTATTTCTTTATTCCTGGCATCCAGGCCTTGCACATATTCAGCAGTTACTGAAATTTACTCAAACACAAGTCTACTGGCCACCTCTGCTGAGTTGCTGTCTTCACACTGGGAGAGGTAGAAATAAGCCATTACTCAGTGTGCAGTGATCTTGGAAGACGCATGTTTGCAGTTAGTTTTGTCTGTCCCATCACAGCTCCAGTAATTGCTGTCTACAGTTGCTTGCTAATTTCCTTGAGAATTTGTGTTTAGATTGCCCTGCTGTATAAGATGGAGCACTTGGGTATTATTTAGAAAAAAGAGGCTGCTTTCTGGCAAAACAAGCTAATATTAAAGCAGAGTATGTCAGCTTGGCTATAGAATTTTATTTATCAATTTTCACATCTAGTTTACAAATCCTTTTTTGAGCCTTTTAGTCCTTACTTTTTGCTTAGGATGTTGCTGCTTAGCCAAGACATGTCTCTGCAGAGCGCTGGGGCTGCCTTTGAATCACATATTTTCAATAAACTTTTGTGTAGACATCACACCAAAAGGATTTGAGATTTAGATGGGCATTTATGAGTAGACTGCTTTCCAACTACTCTAGCTTATTTTGTTGCTTCTCAGTTCTTTTTTATAAACATCTTTATTAAATTATCCGTTAATACATAGGCACACATACATTAATAGAAAAGAAAAATCATATTAACATTTTTCATTTGCATGCATTATACATTATTTATATGAGTTCTTTCTTTTTAATCGTCATTCATTCATTAATTACATAACTTGCTCCATTCCTGCCTTTTCTTAAACCTCACTGCTCCTCCTCCTGAACATTATTCTGCATGTATCGTTCACACAAATTCCATTTATTAATATGTAGTTTATCCATTCCCTTTTCTAAAGATCCCATCTCCATTTCCTTTATCCCTTTTACAATATTCAATATTTCAATTACAGTTGGTTTAGATTTCAATATTCATTTTCTAACAATTCTTTTTCTTGGCAGCCAATATCATTAAACTTTGTAAGACCTTAGCAATTCAGATCTTGTGTCCTAGCTTGAAAGAATAATTTCTTTAGTTACAGCCATTTGCTCCACCAGCATTTCTGTCGAGTTCTGTATAGGACATTTCCACTAATCTAGTTTAAGGCCTACCACCCCAAGTAGAACACAGTACATCTTGGTATTCAGTCAACATTGACTGCTAAGAATTATTCTAAAAAATAGTTTTACAGACACATAATCATTAGTATTATATTTACAAATATATTATCATTTCAGGCTTTCAGGAAGTATTCATTCAGCAGATGTGCCGCACATCCTTTGTGCACCACAGTAGTCTCAGTGATGCTCAACACCTTATTCTTTGAATTCTTCCTTGTGTGTGTCTATCTGATCTTGGAAGGAACTAGAGAGGGTAGATGTTCATGCTTCACTTGGTAGTTATAAGAGATGTTTCTTGAAGTGTTCTTTGAAATATCTAAGATAGTAAGTACTGTAAAGGAGGGGAAGAACCTGTCACTGTTTCATAAAGATATTTGGCATTATAGACTTCGTGACACAACTGACATCAATGAAGCATAATTGTACAGGTCTGCTCTCTGTCCGTGTTTAAGTGTTTTAAGTGTTTAAGTGCATTTGCTGATCACTGAGAAGTCAAGTTCAGGAATAGTCTTGTCATCATCAGTGCCATATAACTGGTGTCTTGTTGATCCACAAATAAGAGAAAAAAGCTAATTTGCTGTCTTTTCCCCACACCACTTGTGGAACTTCAGCAGGAGAATGATCCATTGCCTTTGGAAAGTATGGTTACTGCTGTGTCAGCAGTGGTGGAAAATGTAGATAAGTTTGACATTTTGAAAGAGGAGCTAGAGAAAATAAATGGCATTTTGCTGGACTACATAACCAGAGCCAAACTTGAACTGAAAGATATTAAAGGACTGATCAAGTTATGGTACAAAATGCGACCCTGTAAGAGACTCGGCAATGGCTGAGAAGCTAAAAAAATTTTCAGAGTTAGAATATGGGCAGGAGGAAAAAAATCTTTGACTGGTAGTTGTGCCTGAAAGATGCGCATGATCAAGATTGTGTCAGATATATAGCATCCCTATTAGCAGAATGGACAGGTGTTCCTCCACAAGACTTAATCAATGAATAAAAACACAGGGTGGCTCTGCTTCAGCAGATACCACATACAATTGTAGTTAGATTTCATAGCTTCGCTGTTAAAGAACAAGTACTTAGCTTCAAAGGCCAGGGAAGAATCTCACTATCCAATATAATATGTATGTTGAGCAAAACGAGTTGTCAGAGACAAGGCTGCTAAAGGCAGAATTTAGACCAGCTATGAAGCTTTGCCAGCAAAATGACTAAAATTTTAAGTTATACCCTGTCTCCTTAAATGTAGCACTGCTAGGGGACTTGGTGATGATCCTGTCAACAGAAGATGCTTTGACTAAACTGCAGTAGTCAACTTCTACAGAAAGTTCAGATGGCTCAAGAACTGTTTCAGGTACTTCTCAACATTTTAGAGAGCATAAATCCTCCAGCAGACAGCCGTTAGATGCATTTTGTGTCTTTAAAAGAAGATTTCATAATAGGCAAAAGGCAAC
Organism: Protopterus annectens; assembly: GCF_019279795.1. NCBI lineage: Eukaryota > Metazoa > Chordata > Ceratodontiformes > Protopteridae > Protopterus > Protopterus annectens. The sequence continues at coordinate 929,055,487 of NC_056743.1, read as the reverse complement.
TCGTGTTGCTACACTAGCAGCTCTCCAGCAACACCACACTGGGTAATGAGTGTGTGCTTTGCTTTCATAGTATCGGGATTGCTGAAGCAGATGAAGCAACAAGACACAGTAATTACTTAGAAATTAAATAACAAGTCTGTCTTTGAGTTTGTAGGTTCATGGGTTCATAGATTAGTACTAAGCTAACTGCCCTTGCGAGCCATTTTAAGCCTAGCCAATTATCCCTTGTGAGACTGAAACCCTGCACCTTGTGTTTGTAAAGCAAACACCTTAACCATTACGCCACCCTCCCAGTTCATTACGTTTAATTGGTTTTTAGTACTCACGTTTGTGGCAGGCACCAAAGTAGGTTTAAGTGGCATATAACAGTTGGTGTTTCATGGGGGTGGAGCGTCAGTCCACTTCATATTGCAAACCTTTTATATTGCAGTGACTTTGACAGATATGAAGTGCACTGGACTTCAGCATTCTTTTTCTCTCTTCTAATATTAAGCACTTCAAAGGGTGTCATCGTCACCCTTTGTCTTATAATTTGCTATTGTTGTAAATAGTTTATAGCTTACTATCAAAATAAGGAATGCCGCAATATTTTTTGTTTAAAAGATCGACTAATAATGTTGATTTTAGGAAGTTTGTTTAAAACAAATGTCGAAAGTGATAAACACGATGACACTTGAACTCCCAAATTTCTGGATTCAAAAGTCCATGTTTCTATTTACTTTTTGCAGGGGGGTCTAACTTCCCCTGCACCCACCTCCCTGCATATTATGTATACAGCTCCAAGATTGCACTACAGTGAGGAAAAGGATAATTTTCCCAATCTGCACTGTACCGTGATCTCCATTCAGAAAGTTGACTTCATATTAGCAAGTGCTTGCTCATATTCACTAATATAACTTTGACCACTTCCAGTTCAACATTACGACATTTTGAAAACAAGCATTCGACCAACCTGTATTCACCTACGTGCTATTCTGTATTTTGATAGTAAACCATTTATTATAGATGTCTAGGGTAAAAAGTGTTTGTAACTGTTTAAAGTTGAATTATCTTTGTGTTATTTTTTAAAGGTAACAAGCTTGTGGGTGTGCCCCTACTGTATATCAGTTTCCTAAGTACGTTCAGAGGTGCAGGGCATCAGAAATAAATTAACATTCACCACTCACATTTGAAATGCTTTAAAAGACATCACATTTAAACAACAACCAACCAACAAAAAAAAAATTATTACCCTAAGGCTCAGTACACTTTTTAAACAAGCAGTCTTTTGAATGCATTTTTAAATGTGATTGGTGAATGTTAATTTACTTCTGATGAAATTCTGTAGTAAATTTAGAACAAAAGCAGTAAAGCCAGTGTTGTGCTTGGTGGTTCCTTCAACAGTTTTTTTTTTTTTTTTTAAGTCTGTAACCCTGCTGTTGAGTTGGGGGTGGGATAACCTGCATTATTGGGGTGGAGCATTTACAGTGACACCCCCTTTGTAAGTTTGCATTCTTGTGCATTTGCTAATGAGATCTACTACCAGGCAGTGTTTTGCAAAGCCTTAAGCCCACAATGTGCCTTGGACTACTGTCCCTCTCTAAAGGATTGCAGATGTACTCCCCCAAGATAGACATGCCTATCCTCCCTTACCAGTGCCTTCAAGCTCCTTAACCACTAATCCGACACTTGTCACCTGGGCTATAGTTGGGAATTTAATCCCTCTCTGCCACATTGCTAGCATAATACTGTGCTTATAAAAATTGTACCATCAGCTTTTGTGAGGCTAGACTTTTAAATGTAGGTTAATGAATGCCGTGGACTGTGGAAGTGCAGCTTAACTGTTTGATATCTTTTCTAGGTATCATTGATAGTGACAGAAGAACTTCATATCTTCAGCTTTGATGCAGTTCTTGAATATCAGGGTCTCTCTATCAATTTAGAGGTAAGTGTTTTTAGGTAGTGTGTTCTTGGCAAAATCCAGTAAGTACAAGAATGGGTTATAGGCTTCTGTGAAAATGAGAGGAAATTATTTGCATTGTGGTTTGTTTTCTTTTTGAATATCATATAGATAAACACTAAAAAAAGAATACAGCTATGAAGTTGTCTGTTTTCATCCAATTAAGCCTTTGGGTATGTCAGAACTGAACGGATACAACCTTGGCAACGTTTTTGAATCTGTGAATCTAGGGCTTTGACTCGTCCCTTGCCCATAATTCCTTCTGTTCCCCTAAGCTACCTCAGATCTTGTTTTCCACTTCTAGTGGAAGCACATGCTCTATGAGTGCTCTAATCTTCTTTGCTTAGCTAAGTAATATTTTTTTCTATATTGTGTATAGTTTTTTGCTAGTAGGTGCTTTTACATATAACTTTTGCTTAAATCTCATTTTTTTCTCCTTGTTTAAAAAAATATATATATATTCTCAGGAGATGTTTCTTGTTTTGTTTCTACCTGCCCCTAAGCAGCCGGCTTAACATTAAAGTTTCTTCTTCTTCCATTTTCTTGCTTTGGTAATTATATTCCATCTTTTTTGTACAGCTACTGTAGGTTGATGGTGTAGTTGTTTTACTTGTGCTTGTGGTCTTCACATTATGGAGGGCAGGGTCCATGGATTTAAGAAGTGCACAGCCTGCAGACACAAAATTCCCCCACAGGACAAGCACTCAAATGTGTGTTGTCTTGGTGTGACATACCTAGACTCTGTGAAGTACGTACTTTATTTGGTTTGATAGAGTAGCAGGGGTGCAAGGACAAAACTGGTCCTGAAGGGTGGTCTTCTTAGCCAGTTGGGAACGTTGGCATCTCCTGCTTTGTCAGTTTCTATTTCTTCAACCAAGAAAGCTAAGAAACCTATATCCTCAAAGGAAAAAGAAGGAGAAAGAGACCAAAGGAGAAGGGATTAGAAAAGAAGTCTAGAAATCACTCTCCGGATCCAGCAGAACTTTCAAGCCTGGCTCAAAAAACTCCATAGTGTTTGGATCTGAAAAACATTCCGTTCCATACTCTGCCTCCTCCATGCTTTTCATTGGAACCAGAGAGTCTGAGGTTTCACTCCCCCTTCCTGCAGGAGAGTTGCTCTTCCCAGCCACCTTCAGTGGCTTTATCTCTGAAGTCCATCAACTCCACAAGGACCCTCATTGAAGTGGATGTTGACAGGATGATGCGGCGGTTCCTCCAGATGCAGATTCAGCTGGTGGTCCTCTAGTGCTGTTCCCTTTAGGCCCACCAGGTTTAGTCCCATCTGCCCCACTAAAGTAGAATGGATTAGAAAAGAAGTCTAGAAAACCTCAGGCCAATCTTAGGTCTAAGTCATCTGAGTCAGTTTGTGAAATGGGCAAAGTTCTGGATGGTCACAATTCACTCCCTTCTACCTCTGTTGAGAAAGGATGACTGGATGTGCTCCATAATCTCCAAGATGCCTACAATCATATCAAGATGGTGAGGCAGGCCAGGAGATTTCTGCTTTTCTGTCTGGGAGCCAATCATTTTCATTTCAGGATACTGCCCTTTGGTATCACCACAGCCCCCCCAGGTATTTACCAAATGCATGGCAGTGGTAGCAGTGCATCTCAGATTGCTAGGGTTATAGGTGCTGCCATATTTAGACGATTGGCTCCTTAGCGCCCCAACCATGAATCTTATAATTCAACAAAGGGATTTCTTGCTCCGTCTTCTACAACATCTGGGGATTACAGTCAACCAAGCAAAAAGTCATTTGACACCTAAGCAACAAATAGAATTTGAGTGCCATCTGAATATGATCAGTCAAACAGCCAAATTCATACAGTCAAGGATCCCCCCCCCCATACCAGGTACTTGTTTAAGTTTTTCACCCCCCCCCCCAGACTCATTCGTTGGCTGCTGAAGTTTATGGCCTCACTGAGCGCACTAGTTCCTCTAGCAAGATACTGTGTGTGTGTGTGTACCGTATCATTCCAGTGGTCTCTGAAATTGCATACATTTCATACTCACATTCGGTTGACCCCATCTGCAGGGCGAATATCAGTTGGTTACTGACATTTACAGTGGTGTCAGACAGTCGACCATTCTCCCTACCACCTCCCATGGCTTGCAGTAACCACATACGCTTCCATCCTGGGGTGGGGTGAGGCATTTCAAAGGGAAAATGCCAGTATTTAAATCAATATCTTGGCGATGAGGGCAGTCCTCCTTGCACTGAAGGCCTTTCTGTACCCTGTTCCCAAGAGTGTGATTTCTATCCAGACAGACAGTATGGCAGATGTCTGGTATATCAGCAAGCAAGGGGAATGCGCCCATACCCACATTTGCTGGGAAGGCTGTGTGTGAGACAATAGGCAATGCCTTCCCATCATATTCTTCAGCAAAGCACATCCCAGTGATGTCCAGTATTTTAGTGAGCAAGTTGAGGATTTCCATTCTTCTGCCTCACTTGTGGTCCCTCAGTCAAACGGTGGCAACACAAATCTTCAGTCACTGGGACCATCCTTGTCATCTTCTTGTTTCATATGGTAACATCAAGTTGCCCTGATCCCTCCACAGAGTCAGTCACCAAGGGATACCATTGTCCACATCTGCCACCCCCGGTCTTCTATATGTGTTTTCCTCCCATAACTCTGGAACTAAGGTTATTCAGAAAGCCAGATGGTACAAGGGCATTGCTCCATTTTGGCCCCGGCAGGTTTGGCTTCCCTTTCTCTGGCCTCATCCTGTACATCCTCTTTGGATGGTGGACTTGCATCCAGATTTCCTGAGTCACTCATTATGGATAGCCTTACCTGGATGTAAAGACCTTGAAACTAACCACATGGTTCCTCTAGTTCTAACAATGGCCAGAGATGCCAGATTGTCTGCTTCATTGGTTCACATTTTATCAGTTTCACAAAAAAATACTAGAAAGGTTTATCTTCGCAAATGGAAAAGGTTTACTGTTTATTTGGGTATGTTCAAAGGGAATAGATCCCTTTTCGGCACTCTTCCATCCATCCTGTACTTGTTGTCCGATCTTTTCCAAATAGTTCCAGGTTTTCAACAGTTAAGGTTCAGCAAGCAGGTACTTCCAGTTTTCACATTTTTCACAACCAAACTCCCATTGCTCCCCTAAAAATTTCAAAGCCTTTTGTAAAGGGAGCCTTCCCCTTTAGACTTCCAGTAAGGGACACATTTCCTGCATGGGACATTACCATTATGCTACATGCTTTAACTCAGGCCTCCCTTCAACTGGCAGCTACAATGGGTTTAAAATACCTCTGTTGGATAACCATTTTTCCAGTAGCTGTTATTCCTGCAAGGAGGATCTCTGAGCTGCAAGCATTGTCCTGTAAACCCCTTATATGGTTTTACATATGAATAGGGTATCATTGAGAATGAATCCCAGTTTCCTCCCAAGGGTGGCATCAGGAGTGAACTTTAACCAGACTGTCAGTCTACCAGTGTTCTTCCCAAAAAATTTTCTAACAAAGGAGAGTATACTTTACACTTACCAGATGTTCATCAATAACTCAGATTTTATTTACATGGGATTAGAAACAGAATATTTAATCAGCTACTTTTAGCTTTTTCTAAAGCAAAAACTGGGCAAAGTGTTTCAAAGGTCACTCTGTCTATGTGTCTTTCTGATTGTATAATGTTTGTTTATAGCAAGCTTAGACTGTCTTTGCACAAAGAATGAAGGCTTCTTCTACACGGCAATAGCTACCCCTACTACCATTTAACACAGAGTCCCTATTTATGATATTTGTGCTGCGGCAACTTGGTTTACAGTTCACATATTTGTGTCTCATTACAAATAGGGTATACAGTCTACATCCCATATCTCTTTTGGCTCCCCCATCCTCAGGAATATCCTTCCTTGATACCACCAAGGTGTTTTGATAGCTTAGGAATCTGTCCCAAATGTTGAATCAGGCAAAAACAGCATCTGATATGAAAGTTGTACTTACTGTGTAAGATCCATGTTGTCTTGGTTCAACATCATGCCCTCCTTTCCCCCTTCCTAAGTTATCTGGTGCTTCTTTGGATCAGATGGACTTCACCAGGGACCTTGTACTTTTACAGCCTTTGTTGCTGTTTCTCTTCCTGCTCGCTTCACTTTTTAGTCCTTTGTATAAGCTAAACCTATCTGTACAGATTATTAAATAATGTTTCTGGCTGTGAGCAGGCAAACTCAATCTAAGGTAACTTGTGGGAACAGGGTGAATGTATGGGTAGGGTTGTCAGAGCCCTGGATCCACACCTTCTAAAATGTTGCCGAGGTCTAATCCAATGTACCCAAAGGTAGAACTGATGAAACCAAGACAACACAGATCTTAAGAGTTACAGTAAGTATATAACTTTCGTTTAATTTTCAAGCATGCCTTGGGATAATGTGGATCATCTAGGGGGTGTCAGCAGGTACAGCCACAACAAAGCTTTTCATTTCTTGCAGTCCTTATCGGGTTAATTTTCTCATTTTTGCAGTCCAGGCTCACAATGACAGTGTTCAAGGATTACTTTCAAGAAGATGGGAACAGCACTTTCTTCCCTCATTTCATTCCTACTGGTCACCTGGAAAGGAGCTCTAGGTTAGTTTTCACAAGCAGTCTGTTTCTGAAGCCTTCAAACTCTTTTCTTGTGTTTCTTTTATCACAAAAGTTAAAACTGCTCTCATGCAGTGGACTGGATTAGAAAATACAGATGCAGTGCATGGTCTGGATTACAAAATACAGTTACAATAAATAGACATGCTGGATAATAACCATCATTGTGTATCTGTTAGTGAACAGTGTTGTCAGAAGATAAGAAGACAGTACTTCTATGTACCATCATAGTAATCATAAACATTTGTAGCATGGACATAGATGTTAATACATCAGTGTCTGTGTCAGTGAGTAGGGATAAACTTCCTCATAAGAGCACAATTCATGAGAAGCAAGTGCCTGGGAAAAATATCTACCTCTTTTGGCATTTAATAATAGACCAATAAGCATGCTTATGCTACAGGGTGATAGAATACATAGAGATGGAACCTGAACCTTGAGGCATGTTTGGGTTTACGTAGATGTTCTTCGTGTTTCACTGATGTTTATCGTGTTTCACTGTTGCAGTCATGACTGTAGGGTTCTCCCCTGCCGGCAGGCAGTCCTCAGTCGGCCAGAATCCCAAAGTCTGGGTCCGGCGTCGGCTGTTCAACCATGCTTCCTGACGTCAGAGCGCCAGGAGTACAAAGCTGACAGCCAACGCCATGTTTTCCAGTCTTTCTTGCCGTGCGGTGATAGCAGTTCGCAAGTGCTGGTCGGCTGACTCCTGACAACCTTTTTTGAACAAAACTTCAGTCCGAAGATTTTATTCTCCTACTCAAGCTAAGTACCCCGTTGGGGAAACTTTTTTCTTGCTCCAGTCCGATGTCAGAAAAAGTTAATAATTGTATTTCATGTGGGAAGCAAATACCTCATAAGGATTTTCATTCTTAATGTATTCCTTGCCTAGGCCCTGACCACGACGTAGCTAGTTGTCGGTTTTGTGCTAGATTCAATCAACATACTATTAAACTAAGGTACGATTTTGCATTTCATTACTTCGGTAGACGTTTTAATTACAAAATGTCGTCGGATACGGTTCCAGCTACCGGAGTTCACAAACAACGCAAGGACAAAGACAGGCCTCCGAGGTCCAAATCTGATGATATCGCACAAGCGCAGCCAGCTTCAGGTTCGGCCGTCGTCAGTGAGGCGCTTTTGCAGCCCCTGTCGGCCATTTCGGAACCGATGGCCGAAACGGACTCCCACGAGGGAGCCATCTAAGCCTTTCAATGTTTCAATTGCAGGACCTTCGGACAGTGCTCCTTCGGATGGGTCCGGAGCCGCTGTGCAGGTACCGGCTTCCGAATGGGTTTTCAGGCCTACTCAGCTTCTGATAAAGGCAAAGCCAAAGACAAAGGCAAAGACTCCTTCCAAATCAAAGACTGCAACACAGGCCTCTTCTGATCCGGCTCCCAAGTCACAGAAGCAGTTACTTAAGATGGCGGAGGATTTACTTACTATGATTAGGGGTTTTCATCCCCCTCCAGATAAAAGGCCAAGGCAGGAAGTTTATTATGACTCCTCTGATCAGGCTTCTGTTTCTTCAGTTTCTTCTTCTGACCAGGAATATTCTTTCCCTCCTTATGAGGATTCTGATGCTGAGGAATCCATTCCTTCAGCTTCTCCCCCTGAGGATTTCTCTTTTGGGGAAACCTTGCATGAAATGAGGGAACATTTCCACTGGGAAGGACAGGAGTATTCGGAATCTAAGAAAAGACTAAGGGATTTTCTTCTTCTTCCCCAACATAGACCCCTGGCTGTTCCTCCTATTTTGGATATTGTGGATGATGCTTTTTCGGAGGCTAACTTAACCCCAGACGCTTTCCCTCCTGCTCCTGTTAAGCCTGACAGATATTACAGGGTTCCTGATTCCCACCAGTTTTTGTACAAGAACCCTACTGCTGACCCTGAAACCATTTCACAGGGTCCTAAGGGAGTTAAGGCCGCTTCTGCCAAAAAACCCATTCCCACTGAGAAAGATTCCAGATCTTTAGAAAGATGGGGCAAAAAAGTGTACACTTCTGCTACTTTATCCATTAGGGCTTTAAACTGTCAGTTTCATATGCTGAAATACCAGCAATTTCTCCTGTCTGTTATAAAACAAAAGCTTACTTCCATTTCCGTCTGTGCAGATGATAAGGAATTACATGACTTAATGCATGCCACTGAACAAGTTGGGAAGCATGGTTTATACTGTGGATTTGATGCCTTGGAGGCTTCTTGTAGGGCTGCTGCCTCTGGCACAGTCATTAGAAGGCATGCATGGTTAAAGGAACAAAATTTGCCTGATCAAGTAAAAGTTAAATTATTGGATGCTCCTGTTCAGCATAATGTTTTGTTTGGATCTAAAGCTGAAGAGGTGATTAAAAAGATGGAGGACAAGGCGAAATCCATGCAAACTGTTAAAGATTTCTTACAAGTACAGCCTCCCAGATTTAGCAGGAATTGGCCTTTTCCCAATACAGACAGGCCTCAGAGGGGTAGATACAGACGCTCCCGAGGAAGGCCTCAAGCACAAGCCTCTTAGACCAAGACAGTGGACTGCTTCCACCCCTAGAGGGGGAGAGGACAGGTCGCAAACCCATAGGAAACAGACTCAATGACTCCCTCTGTTGGGCTGCAGGAACTTCTTGCCTGGAAGCCCCTCTCAGAGGAAAACTTTCACTTTTTCACCAAAATTGGACTCATATAACCCAAGACAAGTGGGTTCTGGATGTGGTTTTAAGAGGTAACAAATTCCATTTTCATACCCTACCAAGGCCAAGCGCATGGCCAGATCTTCCAAAACATCAATGGACAGAGGCCTTAAACCAGGTGGAAGCTCTTTTGGCTATGAAAGCCATAGAACTAGTTCCGCTTTCAGAGATGGGACAAGATTTTTACTCAAGGCTCTTTCTAGTCCCCAGGAAGCAAAATTCATGGAGACCCATTCTGGATCTGTCAGTCTTGAACTCTTTTCTAGAAATACCAAAATTCAAGATGCTTACTCTACAGCACCTACTTCCAATGCTGACCAAAAATGCATGGATGGTGACTTTGGATTTAAAAGAGGCATATTTACACATTCCCATCAGGCAGGAGTGCAGAACATACCTCAGATTCAAGGCCGGGTTGAGGCATTATCAATTCTCTGCGCTGCCCTTTGGATTGTCTACTGCGCCCAGGGTCTTCACCAAGTGCCTGGCTCCAGTAGTAGCTTATTGCAGACTCAAGGGAATTAAAATTTACCCTTATCTGGACGATTGTCTTATTCAGGCAGACAGCAAGGATGTCTTACTCCAGCATCTAGAATTTGTTCAGAAACTTCTCAAGTTCCTGGGATTCACTGTCAACATAAAAAAGTCAAATTTGACTCCCTCGCAACGGATGACTTTTCTGGGTGCTCTTCTAAACGCAACAACCCAGATGGCATTTCTGACATATGAAAAACAATTACAGCTGGCTTCAACTTTCAAAACCTTGGCAACTTTAACTCAGCTATCTGCAAGGAAATTCTTGCAGGCTTTGGGTTACATGGCCTCCTGCATCCTTCTCGTACCATATGCAAGACTACATATGAGGAAAATACAGTGGTACCTAAAAAGTGTATGGTCTCAGCATTGCCACAGTTTAGACATACTGATCTCCGTCCTGCCTTGTCTTCAAAAGGAATTCCTTTGGTGGTCCAAGGCATGTACTCTAAACAAAGGAAAACCCTTCTGTCTGCCTCCTGCCACTCAGATACTAACCACAGACGCCTCAGATTATGCATGGGGAGCCCATTTTCTGGGCAACTGTATGCAGGGCCTTTGGACAAAGGATCAGGAGCACCTACATATCAATTTAAAGGAAATGTTAGCCGTTCAGAAAGCTCTGTGGGCCTTCAGGAATCTTCTGCAACCAGGACAACTACTGATACGAACAGACAACACCACAGTTATGTGGTATGTAAACAAGCAGGGGGGATCTCATTCCTACCCCCTTTGCAGACTAGCCATGACTCTATGGAACACAGCTCTAGCTTGCAATCTGGACCTTCAAGCTCAATTTCTACCAGGAAAGCAAAACTTCCTGGCAGACAGTCTGAGCAGAAACCTTTCGTATCCGCACGAGTAGATGCTGGACACCGAAATATTCAGGATGATAACAGCAGTCTGGGGATGTCCTCACATAGACCTCTTTGCATCCCATCTCAATCATCAACTACAGAATTTTTGCACCAGGACTTTCCACAAACAAGCTTGGAAAGTGGATGCCCTATCATTCAGTTGGAGAAACCTCTCGGGATATGCCTTTCCGCCTCTTCCTCTTCTTCCACGGGTATTATTAAAGATAAAACAGGACAGGCCCAAGATGATTATCTTGCTGGCCCCAAATTGGCCTCGACTGTTTTGGTATCCAACTCTGAAAAACCTATGTCGGGAGCCCCCTTGGGTTTTACCACAGACTCCGAACCTTCTGTCCCAACATCACGGTCAGGTTCTTCACTCCCATGTCAGAATTCTCAGCCTGGCAGCCTAGTTAATCCAGGGTCTTTGATTCATTCTCTCCTACCCAAGCAGGTTATGGATGTCATTTTAGAAGCCAGACATCCTAGCACTAGAAAATCTTATGCAGGAAAATGGAAAAGATTTTGTTCCTGGATGCAGGCTCAGGATTCTGATCCTCTTCTTCCTAACATTCCTTTGATTTTACTTTATCTGACAAATCTCTTACATAAGGGTCTCTCTTTCTCTTCCATTAAGATTCATGCCTCTGCTATTTCCGCTCATTATAATACAGACCCTCCAGTCTTTTCCCACCAGCTCATGAGACAGTTTCTCAGAGGAGCTAAGAACTTAAGGCCTCCTAGATCTCCTCCCATTCCTGCTTGGGATCTTAACTATGTTTTGGAAAAACTCACCTTACCTCCTTTTGAGCCTGCTGCCTCTTCTGACATCAAGTTTTTATCTTGGAAAACAGCCATCCTGTTAGCTCTGACCTCTGCCAGGAGAGTTTCAGAGTTGCAAGCTCATATGGCTGTGGAACCTTATATTATTTTTCATCAAGACAGGGTTTCTTTAAGGACTAATCCTACATTCATGCCTAAGGTGGTTTCCAAAGTGGCTTTAAATCAAACTATTCACTTGCCAACCTTTTTCCCCACTCCTCAAAATAAAGGGGAAAGGATCTTACATTCCTTGGATGTACACAGACAACTACGTTTTTACCTGGACAGAACCAAGGACATCAGAAAATCAGAGCAATTGTTTGTTTCTTATGCTTCAAGTTCTCAAGGTAAAGCCATTTCAAAACAGACCATTTCTAAATGGATTGCTCATGGTATTAGATTTTGTTATTCACACCATGGAAAGCATATCCCAGGGAGTATACGGACTCATTCCACCAGAGCTGCTGCCACTTCAGCTGCCTTCCTCAGGGGAGTTCCTACCAAAGACATTTTGGAGGCTGCAACTTGGAGTTCAGTGCATACTTTTTCCAAGCACAACAATCTATCTCTCTACTCTAAGTCTAGGGCAGGCTTTGCTTCTGCAGTCTTGCAGGGCCTTTTAGCCGCCCCTTCTACTTTATGACCACCTCCCTTTCACTCTGCTTTGGGATTCTGCCCTACAGTCATGACTGCAACAGTGGAACATGATGAACATAGTACAGTTGTGTACACTTACCATAAATGTAGATGTTTGAGTGTCTTCACTGTTGCAGTCTGGGTTTCCCTCCCTCCTGTCCCCTCTTATTTCTACCTTTGTATGGTTTCCGTTTTCACCATTCTTTTGAGGTGTATTTGCAAAGGTTATGGGACCTTACTCATTTTGGAACTCCTGACATCTGGGGCAAGAAAAACTGGAGAACATGGCGTCGGCTGTCGGCTTTGTGCTCCTGGCGCTCTGACGTCAGGAAGCATGGTTGAACAGCCGACGCCGAACCCAGACTTTGGGGTTCTGGCCGACCGAGGACTGCCTGCCGGCAGGGGAGAACCCTACAGTCATGACTGCAACAGTGAAGACACTCGAACATCTACATTTATGGTAAGTGTACACAACTGTACTTTGCAGTCATTACATTTGCGTAATCTGCGGGCAGGTTGCCCACAGTCGGCCTGAATAACAAAGTCTTGGGTCCTGCGTCGGTTGCTGTCTCCTCTTCCATGACGTCAGGTCATCAGGGGTATAAAACATGCAGCTGACGCCATTTTATTCAGTCTTTCTTGTTGCGCGGTGCCAGAAGCAGAAGCAGTTCGCAAGTGCCGGTCAGCCAACTCCTGAAATTTTCGCATTCGAGTTTCAAAACTGAAGTCTTCAAACTAAAGCTAAGTACCCCATTGGGGAAACTTTTATTGCTCCCTACTGATGTCAGTAAAAGTTAATAATTGCATTACTTGTGGAAAGCAAATACCTCATAAGGATTTTCATTTGTACTGTATTCCTTGCCTAGGCCCAGATCATAACGTGCCTTGCTGTCAGTTTTGTGTTAGATTTAACCAACGTACTATTAAGCGTCGGTATATTTTTGCTTCTAAATATTTTGGATCAAGATTTAATTATCCTGAAATGTCATCTTTTAGCAATCCGACTACCGAAGTTCACAAAAAACACAAAGAAAAAGACAGAGACAGACCGTCGAGGTTCAAAACCGATGACGAAGCTTCTCCTAAGCCAGTCGCCGGTACTCAGTGAGGCGCTTTCGCAGCCCCTTATACCTGCTACTTTTGAGTCGCAGGCCTCTTATCGAGACCCATTCGGAGTTTGGTATGCTGGGAGATTCTCAGAGTATTGAACCCGCGGATGTCTCTCCCTTGGATGGGTCCGGAGCTGCTGAGCAGGCACCGGCTTCTGAGGGTGTTTTCAGGCCTCAGCATTTTTATATTAAACTGACACCAGCCTCAAAAACATCTTCTATGTCTAAAAAACTGACACATGAGCCACGTGCTCAGGCCCCTATACCTAAAAAACAGATGATCAAAATGGCTGAGGATTTAATTACCTTGATCAGGGGTTCCCAACCCCCCCCCCTGCTAAGATGCCTAGGCAAGGCACTGATTATGAATCTTCAGATCAGGTTTCCATTTCTTCTGATTCCTCTTCTGATCAGGAATTTTCTATTCCACCCTATGAGGATTCTGATGCAGAGGAATCCATTCCATCTGCATCTCCTCCTGAGGATTTATCTTTTAGAGAGACTTTGCATACTTTAAGGGAACATTTTCACTGGGAGAGTCAGGACTTCTCTGTCTGCCTCAAAAAAGAGGCTTAGGGATTTCCTTCTTCTTCCTCAGCCATAGGCATTTGGCAATACTTCCTGTATTAGACATTGTTGATGTGTTTTCGGAATCAAGCATGGCTCCTAATTCCCTTCCACCGGCTCCTAGTAGGCCAGACAGATATTACAGGGTTCCTGACTCCCACAAATTTCTATTCAAAAATCCTGCTGCTGATCCTGAGACTATTTCACAGGGTCCCAAGGGTGTAAAAGCATCTACAGCCAAAAATCCTACCCCCTTTGATAGAGATTCCAGGGCGCTGGATAGATGGGGAAAGAAGGTTTATACGTCTGCTACCTTGGCAATCAGGTCCTTGAACTGCCAGTTTCATATGCTTAAATATCAACAGCATGTTATGGGCTTACTGAAACAGAAAATTATGTTGATTTCTGTTTGTGTGGAAAATAGAGTTACAGGAATTATTGCATTCAGCAGAACAGGTTGGAAAGCATACTTTGCAATGTGGTTTTGATTCCTTGGAGGCCTCTTGCAGGGCCACAGTTACTGGATCTGTGATTAGAAGGCATGCTTGCCTCAAGGAGCAAAATCTGCCTGATCATGTTAAAGCTAAATTGTTGGATGCCCCTTTGCAGCATGATACTCTGGTAATAAGGCAGAAGAGGTTTTAAAGAAAATGGAAGACAAAACTAAATCTGTGCAAACTGTAAAAGATTTCTTGCAAGTGCAGCTTCCTAGGTTCAGTAGGCACTGGCCTACTAAAAATTGGTCCTTTCCTGTGTCCAACAGAGCCATTCAAGGCAAATCCAGGTGCTTAAAAGGCTCCCAGATACCAATCACAGGGTTCTTACATGTCAAAGCAATGGGGTTCCTCCACCTCCAAATCTGGAGGAAACACAGCACAGCCCTACAGTAAGCAGTCTCAATGACTTACCTCTACCATCACCAAGCACTTAACTTTTGGCAGCCCCCTTGGGGGGAAAACTAGCACTTCATGCTCAAGATTGGCAGTTAATTACCCAGGACAAGTGGGTATTAAACATAGTATCACAGGGGTACAGATTTCATTTCCATACTTTGCCAATTCCAAACGGATGGCCAGATTTGCCACAAAATCAGTGGGCAGAGGCTGAGAAACAAGTTATGTCCCCCATGGATATGGGGGCTATTCAACCAGTACCAGAAAAGGAAAAAGGACAAGGTTTTTATTCAAGACTTTTCCTGGTACCCAGAAAAGACAATTCCTGGCGTCCAATACTGGACTTATCGATTTTGAATACGTTCCTGGACATTCCAAAATTAAAAATGCTGAATTTACAACAGTTACTGCCTATGCTGGGCAGGAACGCTTGGTTAGTGACTCTAGACTTAAAAGAGGCATACCTGCATTGCCACTAAGAGAATCATGCAGAAGATACCTCCACTTCACGGCAGGTGTTTTGCATTACCAATTCTTTGCACTGCCCTTTGGCTTATCTACTGCTCCCAGAGTCTTTACAAAGTGCCTGGCACCAGTAATTGCATTCTGCAGACAAAGAAGCATACAAATTTATCCTTATCTGGATGACTCTCTCATTCAAGCAGAGGACAAGGACACTCTTTTTCAACATCTGGCATTTGTAAAAAGGCTTCTGACATGCCTAGGGTACACTATAAATGAAAAGAAATGCCAACTGGTGCCCTCTCAAATTACATTCCTGGGTGCAAGCTTGAATACAACTGCCCAGATGGCTTACCTTACACCAGACAAACAAAGGCAAAACTGACAACATACTTCAAACAAATGGCAACAAAAAAACAGTTATCTGCAAGACAAATTCTGCAGGCTTTCGGATTTGTGGCATCCTGCATTCTACTAATTCCATATGCGAGACTGCATATGAGGAAACTTCAATGGTACCTAAAAAGTTTATGGAGTCAACATTGTCACAGTCTGGAAACAATGATTCCTCTCATTGCTTGCCTACAACAGGAGTTTCTTTGGTGGGCAGAGACATGTCACCAAAAAAAGGGACTGTCATTCACTCTACCCCCTGCCACCCAAACCCTAACTACAGACGCATCAGACTGCTTGGGGGGGGTCCACATGGCGGGGAGATACATTCAGGGCAAATGGAGCCCAAAACAAATGCATCTGCATATCAACCAGAAAGAGATGCTAGCTGTTCAGAATGCTTTGACAGCCTTCAAGGACTTACTTCATCCAGTACAATTACTGATAAAGACGGACAACACCACGGTTATGTAGTACATAAACAAGCAGGGGGGTACACATTCCTACCCCCTTTGCAAACTAGCCATGGCATTGTGGAACACAGCTTTGACTTGCCAAATACATCTTCAAGCTCAATTCCTGCCAGGAAAACAAAATACTCTGGCAGACGACCCAAGCAGAAATCTTATGGACCCGCAAAAATGGAAACTGGATCCACAAATCTTCAGCATGTTAACACAGAAATGGGGGAGCCTAGACATAGATCTATTTGCCTCTCCACAAAATTGCCAGTTGGACAAATTCTGCACAAGAACTCATCACAAAAAAGCATGGAAAGTGGATGCCCTATCCTTCAGTTGGAAACACCTATCAGTCTATGCCTATCCCCCTCTGCCTCTTCTCTCCAACGTCTTACTAAAAGTCAGACAAGAAAAACCAAAAGTGATCCTACTTGCTCCAGACTGGCCTCGCCAGCACTGGTACCCACTTCTAAGGAATATGTATAAACTTCCGCCTTGGTACTTGCCTCAAAAACCTCATCTACTGTCTCAGCAGAACAATCAAATTCTGCACACACAGCTCCAAACTCTGAATCTTGCAGCATGGCTGATCATTTAATTATTCAATCAACACCTCTCAGTAAATTTGTGATGGATGTCATTTTGGAAGCCAGAAGGCCTAGTACTAGAAAATCTTATGCTGATAAATGGAAGAGATTCTGTGCTTGGAACCAAGCACAAGAAACAGACACAGCAAAGCCCAATATTCCTCAGATTTTACAATATTTGACTGAGATGCTTGACAAGGACCTATCTTTTTTTTCAGTAAAAATCCATGCCTCTGCCATTTCGGCTCATTACAACACAGAGCCTCCCCTCTTTTCTCATCCTCTGCTTAAACAATATCTTAGAGGGCCAAAAATTTTAGGCCTCCCAGAAGATCGCCAACTCCTGCATGGGACCTCAATTTTGTGCTGGAAAAACTCACTTTGCCTCCTTTTGAGCCATCAGCTACTGCGGATGTAAACTTCTATCTTGGAAACCAGCTTTTCTCTTGGCAGTCACTTCTGCAAGAAGGGTTTCAGAACTACAGGCTCTCATGGCTGTGGGGCCTTTTATTACATTTTACCTGGACAGGGTATCCCTCAGGACCAATCCTTCTTTTATGCTTAAGGTGGTATCCAGTGTGGCTCTTAACCAGACAGTTCACCTGCCAACATTTTACCCAAATCTGCAGAACAAGGGGGAGCAGATTCTGCATTCATTGGATGTACACAGACAACTAAGAGTCTACTTAAACAGGACCAAATCTCTAAGAAAGTCTGAGCAACTACTGGTAGCATTTGCTACAGGGTCAGAGGGGAAGGCTATATCAAAGCTGACTATTTCTAAGTGGATAAGCCACTGCATTCGTTTCTTCTTCTTGCACCATGGTAAACCTGTGCCCAAGGGGATCAGGTCACATTCCACCAGGGCTGCCTCTGCCTCAGCAGCTTTTCTCAGAGGGGTTCCAACCAAAGACATTCTAGAGGCTGCTACTTGGAGCTCTGTTCATAATTTCACAAAGCATTATCATTTGCCTCTCTTCTCCAAATCCAGGGCAGGCTTTGCCACTGCAGTTCTGCAGGGCCTTATAGCCGCTCCTAATGCTGTGTAGTTCCATCCTCCCATCCATAGCTTTGGGATTCTACCCAAATGTACTGACTGCAACAGTGAAACACGAAGAACATAGTACAGTTGTGTAGACTTACCATAAATGTAGATGTTCGAGTGTATTCACTGTTGCAGTCCGGGTTACCCACCCGCCATCCCCCTTTTCTATACCTTTTCTTTCCTCCGCTGTATACTAAAGCCTTTGTGGTGTATTTGCTTTTAGATGAAGGTAAAGTTTATGCTGCTAAAAGTGCATTTACATATATTTTTGCTTATTTATATATATATATATATATATATATATATATATATATATTTTTTTTTTTTTTTTTTTTTTTTTGCTCCCCATTTGGGGGGCACCTGACATCTGGGGCAAGAAAAACTGAATAAAATGGTGTCGGCTGCATGTTTTATACCCCTGATGACCTGACGTCATGGAAGAGGAGACAGCAACTGATACAGGACCTAAGACTTTGTTATTCAGGCCGACTGAGGGCAACCTGCCAGCAGATTACCCAAATGTAATTACTGCAACAGTGAATACACTTGAACATCTACATTTATGTTAAGTGTACACAACTGTACTTTCTTTCCTGTCTGATTTTACATTCTGGTGGCTATTTATATTGCTTGTTAAGACAAAATTGTAGTGGCGCCAGTAATATCCTATTTCTCAGACTAACTAAATCACATCTCCATTGCTCTTCACAGACGGAGCAGGTCAAAACTGCGTGCTTAATTGGTTCTGTCAAGTTTTCCCTTGATTGAGTTTTGGTTTGCACTGAGCTCATTGGATGTACTATGCAAGACCATTGCCAAAACTTACTGAAAATGAAACATTTTTCATAAACATTGAATCTGATTTCTGAGACATTTTGCATTGGTAAACTTTTGGGGTTTCCTCTTATGTCCCCAGTCATTTGAGAAGAATTCAGAAGTCTGTCTTAGTTTCTGCTCTTGAGGATTGCTCATGTTCCCACTCAGTGTATACCTAGTGATATAATGTGCTAGACCAGGAGAGAGCTGTTAACCTCTGTCCACTGCATTTCTTTTCTCCCTACTCGCAAAATTCATATCTCAGGCCTAGCATTTGTCCTAAGAAAGTTCCTGCATTTTTACATAAAAGCACAAACCTCCAAAAAGTTTTTATAGTCATACTGTCACTGCTGTTGACCAGCACTGCGTTTCCTGTCTGGGAAAGGGGGACTGTGTAAAGCATTGCTGCAAGTGTTAGTGCTTCATTATGATCATCTACAGGAAATATTGTAAAGGTGAAGGCATATCTCCATTAGTAAAGAAGCAGCTCTGGAGAGAGCTTGGCATAGACACTAGCAAGGAAATCCTTCATAACATTCATTGATTGATCTAACAGTGGCAGCTGGGTAAAATAACTGATCCAAAGACCATTCTGTTTTCAGACAAAACTCTGTCCAACAGACAAAAAAAAGATTGAACAAAAGTCAGTAACAATTTTGCAAAACATTTATAAAAGATTACCTCCTGTTCAGGTTGCATTTTTAAACCAACATTTGCATTTAGGTTGAGAAATTAGATAAGCAATTCACAAAGAAACAGTGGGGAGATATATGTACTCTCCCAAATTTGCAACAAAATGTAGAAGATTTAGGATCTTTGCTTGGAATTGTTTACATAGGTATTTTTATACCCAAAGTAGACTTTGTTGGAGGTGTGATGGGGAAGAAATAGGTAACTGAGAACATATTTTCTGGGAGTGTAATGAGTTGGCAAACTTTAAAGATTCCCTGCAGAGTGCTCTGTGTGAGATGCTGGGTGAGCAAATTGGTGTAACTAAGGAAATGTGTTTTTTGAGCTGTGGTACATAATCTGACTTGCCAAGACATAGTAAGGCCTTGCTGTGTCTAATTATGATGGCTGCCAGAAAAAAAGCAATTACTAGAAAATGGAAATCAATGTGTAAACCAACTTTACTAGAAGTAGTGACGATGGTAACAGAGATAAAACAACTGGAATTTGGACCGTTAGAAAAGGTAGGAGCAAATTACATAGGAAAATGGGAAGTGTGGAATCAGTGCATGCAAAAAAGGAATGAGGTTTAAAAGAAGGTAGGAATTGAATGAGCTATGTAATGGTTGACTGACCATGACTGGATATGTTATAAGTGATATTGCAGCTACAGTTATGTTGGCATGGCGTGTAATGTATAATGTTTGCAACTGAGATTGTGTCTGTATGGTTTATTTTCATTTATATAAATGTAAGATTGTTAATGTCATACATGATAATTTAATAAAGATGTTTCTTGTTAAAAAATGTGCATTCATGTTACATTATAGTCAACATTTACAGTTCAGTTATTACTGCAGTTGTGATTTTACATGAATATGTATAGGTTCATAGTTCAGTTCTAAGCTAGTTACTCTTGTGGGCCCTTTTAGCTTAGCCAGTTTCCCCTCAAAGATGAGAATCGTGCATTGAACCTTGTGTCTCCGTGGTAAACACCTTTACCATTATACAACTCCCAGCCCCTGTATTACACAAATCGTTGCATTTAGTGCAAGGATCCTAATACCAATATAGTTTCATAACTGCTATAGATGTTCATATAGATTACTTTTGTAGTGGCCTAAGCTATATGGGTCCTGCCCCACTGCAGCCAGCTAGCTTCATAAAGCTAAGGCCCCCTACCACATGCTCCAGCTGTCAGAAGTTTTACCAGAGTTCCCTAAAAAAATAGTTGGAATACAAAAGGCTTCCAAGTCTTTTTGTCACCAAAGTGAGCAGTAGTTCTGCAGACTCTGCAAAGCTGTTAAATAGCTAGCAATCTTCAAGTGTTGGACAGATAAGTCCCTTGTTGAGTAAAACCTTCCAGTAATTATTGTTTTATGAAAATAATTTGTGTTTTTTCTGTTATTGTGTTTTGTTAGGAAATTGCATGTGTACACTGTCATTACATTTCTGAAGTTGTTATGTAAATGCTTTTATGAACTTGCTGTGAGGAAAAGTTTTATTTTTGGCAGAAATTTTACTTAGTGAAGGTTTTGTGTGATTGGAGCAGAATACTCTGCTTATGGGGAATGGGAAACTTGTCGGTAGTTTACTTTCCTCAGAACCACTTTAAAGACTCTCCCAGACTCTGTTCTTCTCTTTCAGTGTCTCTTCCTCAGCTTAGCTATGGATCACCTCCGATCTGCATGGTAGTACCTTCCTCTGCATGTAAAAAGAAATAGTTATAAGAAGTCTTTGGGTGTCAGGCTGGCTTCTAATCTGCCTCAGCTAATTTTGGATGAGACTGATATGGCTGCTTGTTCTTCAGACCTCCCATTTTTTACCCCCAGTCCTGTTGTTGTGGCTGTTTCAGCCACCAAAGACTTGAGGGATAACTACGTCCTCTGTGGCTTTAGGGATGCCCTTAATGGAAAGGGAGAGACATTTTTGTCAGTGATACGGGAAGGGGCAGGTGAAGGGTCTTCACTTGCCTGGGAAGAAGGGGGTTGTGGAGGCTGACACTAATGTGTGCTTACTTTGAGTCAATCTGTTCTTATGGAGAGGATGCTTAGTGGGAAAATCTGTCAAGCTTCTGATGTTCATCGTGTTTCACTGTTTCAGTCATTACTCTTGGGTTATCCTGCTGGCAGGCTACTCGCAGTCGGCCTGAATTCCAAAGTCTTGGTCCAGCGTCAGTTGCTGTTGCCTCTTCCCTGACGTCAGTGCGCCAGGGGTATAAAAGATGCAGCTGATGCCATTTGCTTCGGTCTTTCTTGCCGCGCGGTGCCTGAAGCAGAAGCAGTTCACAAGTGCCGGTCGGTCGACTCCTGAGATTTTCGTGTTCGAATTTCAGATCCGAAGTCTTCATTTAAAGCTAAGTACCCCATTGCGGAAACTTTTTTCTTGCTCCAGACCATTGTCAGAAAAAGTTAATAATTGTATTTCATGTGGGAAGCAAATACCTCATAAGGACTTCCATTCTTATTGTATTCCTTGCCTAGACCCTGATCACAATGTAGCTAATTGCAGATTTTGTGCTAGATTTAACCAACGTACTATTAAGCGTGGGTACGGTTTTGCATTTCATTACTTCGGCCGAAGATTTAATTACTCAATGTCGTCTGATAACCATCTGACTGCCGCAATTCACAAAAAGCGCAAGGAAAAGGACAGGCATCCGAGGTCCAAAATTGACGACGAGGCTTCTTCTAAGCCAGTCGCCGGATGTCCTTCAAGGATGCATCTGCAGTCCTAACAAATGGGTTGTCCTGTCGTCAGGCAGCCCTTCGGTCGGCCGGATTCCAAAGTCTGGGTCTGGCCTCGGCTGGTGTCGCACTTCACCCGACGTCATCTCTGCTGGTCTTCGGGTATAAAGGCATCAGCCGACGCCATTTTCCTCAGTCTTTCTTGCCGCGTGGCCAAGCAGAAGCTGTTCGCAAGTGCCGGTCGGTCAGATCCAGAGATTACTACTACTGAATACTACTTCGAAGACTTCTAAAAAGCTAAGTACCCCGTTGGGGACTCTTTCTTGCCTCAGCCGATGTCAGAAAAAGTGAATAACTGTTTAACTTGTGGGAAACAAATACCTCATAAAGATTTCCACTCTTACTGCTTACCTTGTTTAGGCCCAGACCATGACGTAGCAGCCTGTTTAGCCTGTGCTTCCTTCAACCGACGAACGCTTAGGCGTCGGTCGGAGTTTGCTGAACAGTTTTTCGGCTCGGATTTTGCGTACATTATGCCGTCGGATCCTCCGACTTCTCAAATTGTTAAGAAACGCAAAGAAAAAGACAGACACTCGCGGTCCGCGGTTTTAACCGAAACCACGGTTAAGCAAACCGCGAGTGTCTCGGTTTCGGCCGAAACCGAGCAAACGGGTCAATCTTCAGCCGAATCCATGACTACTACCGAGGCTCCCGCTACCCTAGTTGAATCGGCCTCTGAAGTTTTGCCTATTAATGTGGTTCCTCTAGAATTATCGGACAACATCCCTTTGGATGTCTCTACCCCAGCACGTGGTGCTGCTAGGCCTCCTGCAGCCATGTCTATAAAGGCCTTTGCCAGGGCTAAAGCAGCCAAATCTGCTAAATCTGTGCCTGTTAAGCCCCCCTCACACAGGCCCAGTTCCAGTTCTCAAATGCTTACTCTGGCAGAGGATCTCATCTCTTTAATAAGGGGATCCCAATCTCACCCAGACAGGGCCTCTCAGCCTCCAGAAAAGAGACCTAGAACAGAGCCCCCTGAGCCAGTGTCCTCAGATGATTCTTCTGATGATTCAGACAATACAGACCATCCAGAGGCTCCTTTTTCTACTTATGAAGATTCCGATGCTGAAGAATCTATTCCTTCTGCCTCTCCACCAGAGGAATTTTCCTTTGGGGAAACCTTACATGCCATGAGAGAGCAATTCCAATGGCAGGGACAAGATTTCTCTGATTCAAAAAAAGGCTTAGGACCTTTCTACATTTACCGCAACATAGGCCCTTAGCTATACCTCCAGTTCTTCCTGTTGTGGATGATGCATTTAATGATGTTTGCACTGCCCCTGATACTTTACCTCCAGCCCCTGCCAAGCCCGATAGGTTTTACAGGGTACCGGACACTCATCACCACCTATACAAGGCTCCCCTTGCAGATCCTGAGACTATCTCCCAGGGGCCTAAGGCAGTAGCTTCGACCTCAGCAAAAAACACTCTCCCTTCTGAAAGGGAATCCAGGTCCTTAGAGAGATGGGGTAAAAAAGTTTACACCCCTGCTACTCTCTCAGCTAGAGCTTTGAACTGTCAGTTTCATATGATCCAATACCAAGAGTTTATGCTTGATCAGTTAACTAAGAAACTGTCCTCTGATGATTCCTTAGATAAGAAATATGTTTTAGAAATGGTGAATAACATTCAGCAGGTTAGTAACCATTCTTTAAAATGTGGCTATGATGCACTGGAGGCTTCATTTAGATCAGCCATGACTGGCACAGTTATAAGAAGGCATGCATGGTTGAAAGAACAGGTCTTGCCGGATCGTGTTAAAGCAAAGCTATTAGATGCTCCTATGGATAAGGTCAGTCTATTTGGTTCTCCTGCCCAGCAAGTAATGAAGAAAATGGAAGAGAAGGCAAAATCTGTACAAACAGTTAAAGATTTCTTACAGGTTCAGCCCCCAAGGTTTAGCAGGAACTGGCCTTCCAAAAATTGGTCCTTTCCAGACTCCTCTATATCTCAGAGAGGCAGGAATAGATGTTCCAGAGGCAGAAATCAATCCTGAGGAGGTGCCTACAGAGGACGCCAGTGGCAAGGCAATAACCAACGAGGCACAGACACAACCACTGCCACTGCAACAGGACAATCACAGTGACTTGGCTCTGACACCGCCTACCAGGGAACAAATAGCAGCACCCTTAGGCGGAAAGTTAGCCTTATTTTCAAAAAATTGGCACTATATCACAAGAGACAAGTGGATTTTACAAACTATAGACCAAGGCTACAGGTTTCATTTCCACACCTTACCAGTAAAAAGAGGAATGCCAAACCTACCTCCAAATCAAAAAACAGAAGCTCTAAAACAGATAGCTCAATTAACAAAGATGAGAGCTGTGGAAAGGGAACCACCTACAGAACAGGGCAAAGGATTCTACTCCAGACTCTTCCTAGTACCAAGAAAAGAGAAAAGTTGGAGACCTATTCTCGACCTGTCCCCCTTAAACACATTCATCATTGTTCCAAAATTCAAAATGCTGACCCTACAGCAACTTCTTCCCATGCTGGGCAAGGAGTGTTGGCTGGTAACTCTAGATCTCAAGGAGGCATACCTGCACGTCCCCATACGACCAAATTGCAGAAGATACCTCAGATTTCTTGCAGGATCAGAGCATTATCAATTCTCAGCATTGCCCTTTGGCTTATCTACTGCCCAGAGTATTCACAAAATGCCTGGCATCAGTAATCGCTCATTGCAGGCTACAGGGAATCCAAATTTATCCATACCTGGACGACTGCCTGATACAAGCGGACAACAAAAGCAAGCTGACAAAAGACTTACAAAGAGTCATTTGCTTACTACAAGCCCTGGGATACACAGTCAATTTAAAAAAAGTCAAGACTGATACCATCCCAAACAAGAACATTCTTGGGTGCAGAATTGGACACAGTAAAACAGATGGCATTCCTAACTGCAGAAAAACAAGAACAACTCCCTCTTTACTTCTTGGCATTAACAAAGCAGAACAAACTAACAGCAAGGAAAGTACTGCAGGCCTTGGGCTTCATGGCATCATGCATAATCCTGGTCCCCCATGCCAGACTGCATATGAAAAAGCTACAGTGGTACCTAAAGAATTTATGGTCTCAACACAGGCACAGCTTAGAAACCGAAATACCACTAATCCCATGCCTGAAACAAGAGTTCCTATGGTGGGCTCAAGCATGCCAGTCAAACCCAGGCTTGCCCTTCCACAACTTTCAAGCAAGCCAAACCATCACAACGGACACCTCAGACCTAGGTTGGGGGGCACACATGCTGGACAAATGCATACAAGGATTATGGACTCCAGACCAGCTGCACCTGCACATAAATCAAAAAGAAATGCTGGCAGTAAAACTAGCAATCCAGAATTTCAGACCATTCCTCAAAGAAGGCCATTTAATGATAAGGACAGACAACACCACAGTCATGTGGTACATCAACAAACAGGGAGGCACTCATTCATACCCCCTATGCCGAATGACTCTGGACCTATGGAATATGGCTGTGAGCTACAACATCCAGTTACAGGCAATATTTGTACCGGGAAAAGAAAACATCCTAGCAGACATGTTAAGCAGAACTACCTCGGATGCTCACGAATGGATGCTACACCCGGACATCTTCAAGGCCATCACAAAGAAATGGGGAATGCCACAAATAGACCTATTCGCATCCCCACTCAATCACCAGCTCAAGAAATTCTGCACAAGGACATACCACCCACTTGCATGGAAGGTGGACTCTCTATCCTTCAGTTGGAAAGGCCTGACAGCATATGCATTCCCACCTCTTCCTTTGATGCACAAGGTACTACTGAAAATCAAAGAGGAACGTCCAAGGATAATTCTGATAGCTCCAAATTGGCCAAGACAACCCTGGTATCCATTGCTGAGGAGCATGTCTCGGGGGAGAAGATGGACACTACCCCTGATGCCTTTGATGTTAACTCAGAACGACTACAACATCATGCATCCAAACCTAAAAACTCTGCAACTGACTGCCTGGAACATTACATAACAGCAACTAACCCAGATTTATCCCAAAGGGTTAAAGACATTATCCTTGAGGCCCGCAGACCTTCAACAAGAAGGAACTATGCAGGAAAATGGAAAAGGTTTGTCATTTGGAGTACTGAAAGAGGAAAAGATGTGTCAAAGATAGATATTGCTAACATCCTGGAGTACTTGGCAGAGCTTCTCCATACAGGCCTGTCCTATTCCTCCATCAAGATACATGCATCAGCTATTTCTGCAGAATACAGCTTGATCCCCTGTCTTCTCACATCCCTACTCAGGCAGTTCCTCAGAGGAATCAAGAATGTAAAACCTCCTAGGAAACCACCATTACCAGCATGGGACTTGAACTTTGTGCTAGAAAATTGACACTCCCTCCATTTGAACCAGCAGCAACAGCAGATCTTCAACACCTATCCTGGAAAACTGCTTTCCTACTGGCAATTACTTCAGCAAGAAGGGTTTCGAACTACAGGCCTTAATGGCAGTACAACCCTTCCTAATCTTCCATCAAGATAGAGTGTCCATGAGAACTAATCCTACATTTATGCCTAAGGTGGTATCCAGAGTGTCTCTAAACCAGGCAATCCACCTACCTACCTTCTTTCCCAATCCACAGAACAGGGGAAAGACTGCTGCATACCTTGGATGTACATAGACAGTTGCGCTACTACCTGGACAGAACCAAGGGCAATAGAAAACTGACCAGCTTCTAGTAGCTTATGCAACAGGAAGGGAAGGAAAAGCAATTTCCAAACAGACGATCTCCAAGTGGATAGGAAATTGCATAAGATTCTGTTACTCCTACCATGGAAAGCAAATTCCACAGAACATAAGACCTCACTCTACAAGGGCTACAGCCACTACCACAGCTTTCTTACGAGGAGTGGCTACCAAGGACATTATTGAGGCGGCTACTTGGACCTCCGTGCATACATTTGCCAAGCATTACAACTTACCTCTATACTCTAGATCCCGAGCAGGGTTTGCCACTGCTGTATTGCAAGGGATCCTAACTACACCATAATTCTTCTTCCTCCTCTCCTAGTTTAGCTATGGTATTCTACCCATTTGTTAGGACTGCAGATGCATCCTTGAAGGACATAGTACAGTTTTGTACCTACCATAAATGTAGATGTCCGAACAGGATAGCATCTGCAGTCAGGATTACCCACCCTCCTTCCCCTCTGTGGTACTCCTAGGGTATTTACCCTCCTTATAGCTAGCTAGGGGGGGATCTCTTATGGTGTATTTGTTTGTATATATGTACATACATGCTAATTTTCTTGTGTTTGCCTACTATTTTTTTTGGAAACATTGGCATTTACCCAAAATTTAGTTTTCCAAGAGGGCAACTGGCATCTGGGGCAAGAAACACTGAGGAAAATGGCGTCGGCTGATGCCTTTATACCCGAAGACCAGCAGAGATGACGTCGGGTGAAGTGCGACACCAGCCGAGGCCAGACCCAGACTTTGGAATCCAGCCGACCGAAGGGCTGCCTGACGACAGGACAACCCATTTGTTAGGACTGCAGATGCTATCCTGTTCGGACATCTACATTTATGGTAGGTACAAAATTGTACTTTCTCAATGATTCGCTTTTGCAGCCCCTGACAGACGCTACCTCAGAGCCACAGGCCATTTCCGACTCCCACGTGGAGCAGACTAGACCTCTGGAAACTCAAGGTATTGCCGGGAGATTCTCAGAGTATTGAACCTGCGGATGTCTCTCCCTTGGATGGGTCAGGAGCCGCTGAGCAGGCATCGGCTTCTGGGGGTGTTTTCAGGCCTACACAGTTATATATAAAACTGACTACAGCTTCAAAGGCAAAGACTAAAGCACCACTAAAGACAAAGAAACAAGTGCAGCAAGCCCATGGACAGGCCTCCATGCCTAAAAAACAGATGCTCAAAATGGCCGAAGACTTAATTACTTTGATCAGGGGTTCCCATCCCCCTCCTGAGAAGAGGCCTAGGCAAGAGACAGAATATGAATCTTCAGATCAGGTTTCCATTTCCTCTGACTCCTCTTCTGACCAAGAATACTCTCTCCCTCCCTATGAGGATTCCGATGCTGAAGAATCTAGCCCTTCAGCCTCCCCTCCTGAGGATTATTCTTTTGGGGCAACCCTGCATACCCATGAGGGAGCACTTCCACTGGGAGAGCCAAGACTACTCAGAATCTAAGAAAAGGCTTAGAGATTTTCTTTTACTACCTCAGTACAGGCCTCTTGCTATCCCTCCTGTTTTAGACATTGTAGATGATGTATTTTCAGAGTCGGGCCTGTCCCCTGACTCTTTACCCCCCCCGCACCAGTTAAGCCAGACAGATACTACAGGGTTCCAGTTTCACATAAATTTCTTTATAAAAATCCTGCTGCTGACCCAGAAACTATTTCTCAGGGTTCCAAAGGGGTCAAGGCTTCCACTGCAAAAAACCCTATCCCCTCTGCTAGGGATTCAAGGGCACTGGACAGATGGGGGAAAAAGGTTTACACTTCTGCTACCTTGGCTGTGAGGGCTTTAAATTGTGAATTTCATATGCTTAAATATCAGAAATACTTATTGTCACTGCTTAAACAGAAAATGTTAAATTCTGAGTGTGCAGAAAACAAGGAAATGGAGGATTTATTGCATGCAACTGAACAAGTGGGAAAGCATACTTTGCATTGTGGTTTTGATTCTCTGGAGGCCTCTTGCAAGGCTGCTGTCACGGGTTCTG
The DNA here is from genome assembly GCF_019279795.1 of Protopterus annectens. Lineage (NCBI taxonomy): Eukaryota > Metazoa > Chordata > Ceratodontiformes > Protopteridae > Protopterus > Protopterus annectens. The sequence goes on along the minus strand of NC_056743.1, from coordinate 929,026,964 downwards.
TCATTAGGCAGTATGCTTGGTTAAAGGAACAGAATCTGCCTGATCATGTTAAAGCAAAATTATTAGATGCTCCATTACAGCATGATAATTTGGTGTTAAAGCAGAAGAAGTGTTGAAGAAAATGGAGGACAAAGCGAAATCTATGCAGACAGTTAAGGATTTCTTACAGGTGCAGCCACCCAGATTTAGCAGGAACTAGCCTACAAAGAATTGGTCCTTTCCAGTGTCAGAAAGGCCACAAAGAGGCAGATACAGACGCTCCAGAGGCAGATCCCAGCCCCAAGGCTAATACAGGCCTAAACATTGGGGTGCTTCTATCTCCAAAAGCGGAGAAGATAAATCACAGCCATACAGGAAACAGTCCCAATGACTTTCCTCTGCCAGCACCAAGCACTTATATTTTGGCAGCCCCCACAGGGGGAAAACTAGCACTTTTTCCACAAAATTGACACATGATCACCCAGGACAAATGGGTCTTGAGCATAGTTTCTCAGGGCTACAGGTTCCACTTTCACACCCTGCCAAGGGCAAAAGGTATGCCAGACCTGCCACACAATCAATGGGCAGAGGCACAAAAGCAAGTTTCATCCCTCTTGGACATGAGGGCCATTCAGCAAGTACCACATCAAGAGCAGGGACAAGGATTTTACTCAAGACTTTTCTTGGTACCCAGAAAGGACAAAGCCTGGAGACCAGTACTGGACCTGTCTATTCTAAACACATTTTTGGACGTTCCAAAATTCAAAATGTTGAGCAGCAGCTACTGCCCATGCTGGGCAAGAAGGCTTGGCTTGTAACTTTGGACCTAAAAGAGGCATACCTGCATGTCCCAATCAGACAATCTTGCAGAAGATACCCCAGATTCATAGCTGGCTCAGTGCACTACCAATTCTCTGCACTGCCCTTTGGCTTATCTACTGCGCCCAGGGTCTTCACAAAATGCCTGGTACCAGTAATTGCTTTTTGCAGACAGAGGAATTCAAATATATCCTTACTTGGATGACTGTCTTATTCAAGCAGAGAACAAAGACATTCTACTAAATCATCTGGCGTTTGTAAAAAGATTACTAATTTGCCTAGGGTACACAGTAAACAAAAAGAAATCAAAACTAGTACCCTCTCAAGAGATAATATTCCTGGGTGCAAGCTTAAATGCAACTGCCCAGATGGCTTATCTCACGCCAGACAAACAAAGGCAACTGACTTCATACTTCAAAAAGTTGGCAACAAAGATCCAGTTATCTGCAAGGAAAATCCTGCAGGCCTTGGGCTTCATGGCATCCTGCATTCTGCTAATTCCATATGCTAGACTGCATATAAGGAAACTACAGTAGTATCTAAAAAGTGTTTGGACACAGCATTGCCACAGCCTGGAAACATTAGTTACCCTCATCCCCTACCTGCAACAGGAGTTTCAATGGTGGGCACAGGCCTGTCACCACAACAAGGGTCTGCCATTCAGTCTACCCACAGCCAGGCAGACACAACGGATACATCAGATTATGCCTGGGGGGCACACATGGCAGGAAAATGTATTCAGGGCACATGGCCCATAAACCAGATGCATCTTCATATCAATCAAAAAGAGATGCTAGTTGTTCAGAATGCCCTGACAGCTTTCATGGATCTACTTCATCCAGGACAACTACTGATAAAGACGGACAATACTACAGTCATGCAGTACATAAACAAGCAGGGAGGCACACATTCCTATCCCCTCTGCAGACAAGCCATGACTTTGTGGGACACAGCATTGACTTAACACGTTCACCTGCAAGCACAATTCCTACCAGGAAAAATAAATACTCTGGCAGATGAACTAAGCAGAAACCTCATGGATCCCCATGAGTGGAAACTGGATCCACAAGTCTTCAGCATGATAACAAGGAAATAGGGATGCCCAGACGTAGATCTATTTGCCTCCCCTCACAACTGCCAACTACAGAGATTCTGCACAAGGACTTATCACAAGCAAGCATGGAAAGTGGATGCCTTATCCTTCAGCTGGAAAAACCTAACAGTATATGCTTTCCTCCACTGCCTCTCCTCCCCAAGGTACTCCTAAAGGTCAGACAAGAGAAGCCAAAGATGATACTGATTGCCCCAGACTGGCCACGCCAGCACTGGTACCCAATCCTAAAGAACTTGTCTCAAGGTCCAGCCTGGACATTGCCTCAAATTTCTCACTTACTGAGCCAACAAAACAATCAGATCCTGCACAGTCAACTCAGGACCTCAAATCTGGTAGCATGGCAGATAATGTAGCCATTCAGAACACTCCTCTCTCCAAAGCTTTGATGGATGTTATTTTGGAGGCGAGGAGGCCCAGTACCAGAAATTCTTATGCAGAAAAATGGAAGAGATTCTGTGCTTGGAATGAGGCACAAGGAATTGACACGTTTGTACCAAATATTCCTCAGATTTTACAATACTTAACTGAGATGCTGGACAAAGGCCTATCCTTTTCATCAATTAAAATGCATGCCTCTGCCATTTCAGCCCATTACAATACGGAACCACCTATCTTTTCTCATCCTTTAATAAGGCAGTACCTCAGAGGGGCCAAAAACATAAGACTTCCAAGGAGAGCACCAATACCTGCATGGGACCTCAATTATGTCTTGGAAAAACTCACACTGCCTCCTTTTGAGCCAGCTTCAACAGCTGATATAAAATTCTTATCCTGGAAAACAGCACTGCTCCTAGCAATAACCTCTGCAAGACGAGTCTCAGAGTTACAGGCACTCATGGCTGTGGAATCCTTTATCATTTTCTATCCAGACAGGGTTTCTCTGAGGACGAACCCGACATTTAGTGTGGCCCTTAACCCAAACCGTTCACTTGCCTACCTTTTATCCAAACCCACCGAACAAGGGTGAGAGACTTCTGCATTCTTTGGACATACACAGACAGCTACGCTTCTACTTGGACAGAACTAAAGCTTTCAGAAAGACTGAGCAACTTGTAGTGGCATATACTGCAGGATCACAAGGAAAGGCTATCTCAAAACAGACTATTTCAAAATGGATAGGCCATTGCATTCGTTTCTGCTACTCACATCATGGCAAATCAGTGCCTAAGGGCATTGGGCAACATTCAACCAGAGCAGCAGCCACTTCAGCAGCCTTCCTCAGAGGAGTACCAACCAAAGACATCTTAGAGGCTGCAACTTGGAGTTCAGTGCACACTTTTACAAAGCACTACCACTTACCTCTCTACTCTAAATCCAGAGCAGGCTTTGCCGCTGCAGTTCTGCAGTGCCTCATAGCCTCTCCTAATCCTATTTAGCCCAGCCACCCATCCTCAGCTTTGGGATTCAACCCAAGAGTAATGACTGCAACAGTGAAACACGATGAACATAGTACATTTGTGTACTACCATAAATGTAGATGTTAGAGTGTATTCACTGTTGCAGTCCAGGTTACCCTCCCACCATCCTCCTTCCTTTGCTGGGTCTTATCTGTACTTCTCCATTCTATACAGCCTATGTGGTGCATTTGCTTGTAGATGAAGGAAATGTTTACTTTAGTGCATGCATGTTATTGACATAATTTATTTAGCCTACCCTTTTGGGGGCACCTGACATCTGGGGCAAGAAAAACTGAAGAAAATGGTGTCGGCTGCATCTTTTATACCCCTGGCGCACTGCCATCAGGGAAGAGGCGACAGCAACCGACGTCGGACCAAGACTTTGGAACTCAGGCCAACTGCGTAGGTAGCCTGCCCGCAGGATAACCCAAGTGTAATGACTACAACAGTGAATACACTCGAACATCTACATTTATGGTAGGTACACAACTGTACTTTTCTATTTTTTTGATAAGGGCAGATTTACTGCAATTTTGTAAGGAACTTATTACTGTTTTTCCTGGCTTCTGTTTCTTCAGGCAAGAAAAGGAAAATAGTTATTTCTATTTCTGACACATTTTCCGTTTGGAAAACAGACATTGCAGGTTGATGGTTGTAATTCCAAATTTTTCTCAGTGTGATTCTGAAGAAAGTATGTCATTGGATTATCCTGCTGAAGAAATTTCTTTTGTGGATACTTTATATAAGATGAAAGGTTTTATTCAGTGGGGGCAGGGTAAAGGTACTGTGACACAAAAATATTTTATGATTTGTTGCAGTTAGAGATGTTTATAGTTGCAGCTATCCCTCCTGTAATATCTGTTAGAAAATGCTTTTCCCACTGCTTCTAGCTTAAGTGATGGTCAGCCTCCTGTTCCCAAGAAGTCTGACAAGTTTAACAAGGTGTCCCAGACACACACATATCTGTTCTGTAATCCTAAAGCAGAACAGCAGTCATTTCTCTCTTCAAATCTGCTTCTGCTAACTTCATTTTCATTGGCAAAGGTGGGAAAGCAGTGGATCACTTGGGGAAGAAAATGTACTCTTTTAGTACATTAGCTTCTAGACCTTTAAACTGTTAAGCTGTTATATTAACTTTTTATTGTTATGCTTTGTGAACATACAAACGTAAATGGTGACCCTTTCTTCTTCTGAAATAAGGAATTCATTAAATGCTTCAGTAAGAGGTGTTTTGCAAGTGACTTGAGCATATTTTAAAGTATGCTTATGATGCTGCTTCTGGATTAGTTTTGTGGAGGCTTACTTGGCTTTGTTCTCAAACTCTTACTGATTTTTAATCTGAGATTTTAAATACTCCCTTAAATAAAGAGACTCTTTGACCTTTCTGGAGTTGAGGTGCTTGAAGAAGTGTAATGAAAGGGTAAAACTGATTCAAGGATGACTCAGACTTTTCAACCCTCCTTTTTCAAACCAAATTACCTTCCTCCCCAGCTCCCTTTCCCAGTAAGCAGTTTAAGCAGCAAGGACACAACAATCAATATTTGAAAAAAAAAATCAATGGAAAGGAGGCTCAAAAAAAGAAATGAAAGGCTCCTAAAAGTAAAGGACTTCCATTTAGCATAACTATCTGCCTTTTCAGGCTGTTGTCTCCTCCCACTGTGGCAGCCTTTCTATCCTTCCTTGTGGCCTCAGTTTGTTTGAGACAGCTAGGTTCTGAATGTAATCTAGTGGGGTTAAACTTGGGAGTGAGAATCACTCCCTCCTAGTCAGAGGATTTCCTCTTATCCAGAGAACTAGATTTCTCTATTTTCACCCATTTTGCACCATATGCTGTCTTTGGGAGTCATAGAACCTGTGCCTCCCAATTTCATTGACAAGGGTTTTTATTGAAATTTTTTTTAGTTCCCAAAACAAAAGGATCCTGGAGGCCTGTGGCTAGACCTTTCTTCTTTAAATCTTTTTGTTAAAATTCCGAATTTCAAGGTGTTAATTGTTCATTCTGCTGTACCCCCTCCCCAGCTTTCATGGTAAAGCTAGGCCTACATCCCTATTGCCAAGCATTTCAGACATTTACGATCTGCAGTGTTTGACTTACATTATTAGTCAGCTGTTTTACCCTTTTGACTCTCCATTGCACCAAGAGTATTCACAGATTACCTGGCTCCAGTCATTGCTAACTGCAAACATCAAGGCATTCATATATATATTTTTTTTCATTTTTGTGCAATTTTCTTGTCTTTGTGGGCTTTGTCCAGCTGTCAAAAGCTATCAAGTGTCTAGTGAGTGTTGAGTAATTCTGCTCAGTCTGGGGTTTCAAATCAAATTTCAGAAATCTTCTGTCATCCCTTTTCACAGAATGGTTTTCCTGGGAATATTTGTTAGACTCTGCCTTGGGAAAAGCCTTTCTTTCTTCAAACAGAGTAGACAGGTTCCAGCAGTTCTTCCTGAGTTTCTCCAGTCAAAACCAGGCATCTGCAAGGGAGTTTCTTCTTATTCTGGAGTACATAGCATCCATGCTTCCCTTTGCCAGTTTATGCATGAGGAAAATACGATAATACCTCAGGTCAGTCTGGACTCAGCATCTACACCCCTTGTCCTTTCAGATCTCAGTTATCAGATTTGTAAAGGAGGAGACTGGGTGGATTTGGAGAGCAGATAGCTTGCAATCAAGGTCTTCAACTTTGTCTTTTGAACCCCCCTCCAGTCAGTTACTACAGATGATTCAGACCCTGGAGTGAGGAGTGGTTTCAAACGGGTAAACGTACATGCTGTGAGGGATCCTATAGACAGATAAACACGTAAATATTTGAGAGATGTTGGCGGTTACAAATGCTTTGAAGGCCCTAAATCATCTCTGGTTCCTAGAACCTCTGCAGGTATACATAAATGTCTCAACATTGATGTGGTTCATAAACAGGAATGCCAGTTCTTACCCTCTTTACAGACTTACTATGATACCTTGGGAAGGTAGCAGCTTAGACCACTAAGCTTAATGTATTCTGCCAGAACAAAACTTTGTTTCATACAGCACACCAGGACCAAGATGGGTCCCAACAAATGGAAACTTAATCCTGGGGTTTTCCAATAATTGATCATACTGTGGGGAACATATCAAGTACATTTGCTTGCTTCCTTTCAGAACAAACAACTAAAGAAATTCTGCACCAGGACTCCTTGCAAACAGGCCTGGTAGATGAATTATTTCTCATTCCAGTGGAAAGGAATGTTCCTGTGTGCTTTTCCACCCGTTCCAGTGATATCCAGTGTTCTTCTAAAGATCCAGAAGAACTCTCCAAAATTTGTGGTGGTGAATCTCATTTGACCAAGGCAACAATGGTTACTTATTTTTTATTTAGCCAGAGGCAGTTACTACAAGCTCCCCTGCAGACTAGATGTACTCGTACAAGACAGAGGGAGTTTGATACACCCCCATCTAGAAACTCTTCAGCTGACTTCCTTTTAGGCACCTCTTTTGTCAACTTGCATCAGTTAACAAAAGGAGGCAAGAAAACCTGCTACTAGAAAATCATATGTGAGTAATTGGAAATGATTGCTAGTCAGTGCAGTCAATGAGCTACGGTCATCTTTGAGACAGTCTGCCCCTAGTTATTGATTAGTTGTATGTGTTACTGTCCTATGGCTTTTCATTTTCCTCTATTAAGCCATTTCTTCTTGGATCCCCTTTTAATAAAGTTCAAGTTAAATTTGTATTGAAAGGGGTGTTGCATACTTGTCCACCTAGGAAACAAATGGCTCCTTATTGGTTAACACCTTTATTAAATTATCAGTTAAGGCATGGACAGACACACATTAATATAAAAGAAAACAGACGATACTAACATGTTTCCAGTTGCATACATTATACATTGCACATGTTCTTTTCTTGTAACTATCATCATCCCAGGATTATATAAATTGCTCATTTCCTGTCTTCCCTTAAACCTTACACCTCCTCCTGAACATTATTCTGCATTTATTATTACCACATTTTACATTTTTGTCTATGTAATTTGCTCCTTTTTTCTAAATATCCCACTTAGTTCTTTTTATCTCTGTTATAGTAGTATTCAGTACTTCAAATACAGTTGGTTTAGACTTTAATTTCCTTTTTCTTGTAATTGCATTTTGGTAGCCACCAGAATTAAACTTAACAAGACATTACTATGTCTAGGCAGTTCAGATCCTGTGACCCAGCTCAAAAGCATAATTTCTGTAGTTACACCTATTTGCTCACCCAGTGTTTGAGTATTCTGTAGGGAATTTTTTAAATCTACCAACTCATTGCACTCACAAAACATATGATGTTCTTCATCTCACATTGCTGCAGTCCTTACATATGGGTAGTCCGCTGTCCTCGGTCGGCCCGAATACCAAAGTATTAGGCTGACGTCGGTCATGGGCGCTCAGATCTGACATCAGAGCGTCAGGGTATAAAAGCGCATGACCGACGTCATATCCTCAGTCTTTTTTGCCGCATGGTCCAATGCAGAAGCAGCGTTGCAAGTGCCGTCGCGTTCTGAAATTTTCGTATTCTGAGTTTCAGACTGAAACCAAGTTGGGCTAAGTACCCCGTTGGGGAATATTTTTGTTTTTTCTTGCCTTTGTTAATTCCGGATGTCAGAAAAAGTGAATAATTGTATTTCTTGTGGGAAACAGATACCGCATAGGGATTATCACTCTCTTTGCATTCCTTGTTTGGGACCGGACCACGACGTAGTCGGGTGTCGGTTTTGTGCTAGGTTTAATAAGCGCACTATAAAAAAAAGGTTAGATTGTGCTAGGTTAGTTTTTGGTAAGCGGTGTAATTATAATATGCCGTCGGATCCTCCGCGCCCGCTCACAAGAAGCGCAAAGACAAATCCTTGAAACCTAGACAGGTTGATTCGTCCGTTTCGGACGCCGGTCCTGCAGAAGCTACAGTGGAGCAGGTGGATCCGGCTGAAGTTTCTGTTGAGTCTCAGGGGGAAACTTTGATTTTGCAGGATGTGGCCTCACAGGAGTCAGGTCAAGCTGAAGGGGCCTCTCAGGTTACTGTTCTCCCTTCTATGCCTAAGGTGGTTAGGCCTTCTGCTACTATTTCTAAGGCTTCTTCTAAGGGTAGGTCTGTTTTGCCTTCCTCTGGTGTCCCTCCAGTTACTTCAGGGTCTGTGCCTAAAAAGCACATGCTTAAAATGGCAGAAGATTTGATTACTTTAATTAGAGGTTCTATGCCCCCTACTGATAAGAGGCCCAGGGTGGAGCCAGAGTTGGAAAGTTTGGATCAGGCCTCTGACGACTCAGACTCTTCTGCTGAAGATATTCAAGATTTTCCCCCTTATTCGGATTCTGATGCAGAGGATTCCACTCTTTCTGCTTCTCCTCCAGAGGATTTTTCGTTTTCAGAAACTCTGCATTCCATGAGGGAGCATTTTAAGTGGGAAGGACAGGATTTCTCTGATTCACGAAAGAGGCTTAGGGAATTCTTGTTTGTACCACAGCATAGACCCTTCGCTATACCTCCTGTTTTGGATGTTGTTCAAGATGCTTCCTCCGCGGCTTCCCTTAATCCAGATTCTTTGCCTCCTGCGCCAGTTAAACCGGACAGGTATTACAGGGTGCCTGAGGCTCATAAATATCTGTATAAGAGTCCTAGGGCGGACCCAGAAACTATTAGTCAGGGGCCTAAGGGTGTTAGAGCTTCTGTTGTAAAGAATCCGGTTCCTCTAGATAAGGAAGCTAGAGCTTTGGATAGATGGGGTAAGAAGGTGTATACCTCTTCTACTTTAGCAATGAGGGCTTTAAATTGCCAGTTTCATATGTTGAAGTATCAGAATTTCCTCCTTTCTCAGCTAAAATCTAAAGTGGATGCTTTGGCAGAGGGCATAGAGTGTAAAGAATTGCAGGATTTAGTACATGTCTCTGAACAGGTGGGTAAGCATTCTTTGCAGTGTGGTTTTGATGCTGTACAGGCCTCTTCTAGGGTGGCCGCCACTGGATCAGTTCTTCGAGGCACGCCTGGCTTAAGGAACAGAATTTGTCCGAGCATGTTAAAACTAGAATTCTGGATGGCCCTTTACAGTCTGAAGTTTTGTTTGGTCCCCTGTGGAGTCGGTTTTGAAGAAAATGGAAGACAAGGCTAAGTCTATGCAGACTGTTAAAGATTTTTGCAGGTGCAACCTCCAAAGTTTAGTAGAAATTGGCCTACTAAGGGGTGGACCTACCCTTCTTCTGATTCTCAATCTAGGGGTAGATCTAGACGTGGCAGGGGCAGAGCTCACAGTACATTCAGGCCTAGAACTTGGAGTTCGCCTGCACAATCTGCAGGTGAGGGCAGGAGCCAGTCCTTTCGTAAACAGGCCCAATGACCTGCATTTTCAGCTGCCAGATTCTTCTTCCTGGCAGCTCCTTTGGGAGGAAAATTAGCACTCTTCAAGCAAAACTGGCTTTTAGTCACCCAGGACAAATGGGTATTGGACATTATAAACCGAGGCTACAAGTTCTATTTCCATACATTGCCTCCTTTCAAAGGCATGCCAGACGTTCCTCCTCGGCAAAGGATAGAGGCTCACAAGCAGATTTCTTTACTTCTTCAAATAGGAGCTATACAGCCAGTTCCTCTGTCAGAAGTGGGACTAGGATTTTATTCTCGCCTGTTTCTAGTACCAAAGAAAGGGAACACGTGGAGACCAATTTTGGATTTATCCATCCTCAACACTTATCTGGACATTCCAAAGTTCAAGATGCTGACGTTACAACAGCTTTTACCTCTGTTGGGAAAAGATCACTGGATGGTAACTCTGGATCTCAAAGAGGCTTATCTTCATGTTCCTATCAGGCCCAGTTGCAGGAGGTACCTGCGCTGGCTGGAAATTTACATTATCAGTTCTCTGCATTGCCCTTTGGCTTATCTACTGCCCAGAGTGTTCACAAAGGTTCTGGCTCCAGTGATAGCCTTTTTCAGGTTAAAAGGAATACAGATTTATCCTTATTTGGACGATTGCCTGATTATTGCACAACACAAAGACGAACTTCTGCATCATCTACAGTATGTGATGGTAGTGTTAAGATGCCTAAGGTATTCTGTGAACGAAACAAAGTCCAGTCTAGTACCCTCTCAGGACATGTGCTTTCTGGGTGTGAGACTGAATACAGCTTCCCAGATGGCCTTTTTGACCCCGGACAAACAAAGAAGCCTTTCTCTTTATTTCCATCAAATGTCTCTACAGTCCAGGCTGACTGCAAGGACAGTCCTTCAAGCCTTGGGGTTCATGGCATCTTGTATTCTGGTGCTTCCCAATGCCAAACTGCATATGAGGAAGCTTCAATGGTATCTCAAAATGTATGGACACAACACTGCCAAGATCTAGACACTGTCATTCAGATAATACCTTGCATTCAGAAAGAATTTTTGTGGTGGGCTCAGGAATGTCACCTAAACAAGGGACTCTCTGTGACCCGACCAGAGGCGAGTCAGATTCTAACGACAGATGCCTCGGACAAGGCTTGGGGAGCACACCTCAATGGAAAATGGGTGCAAGACACGTGGCCTGTCAGACTTCAACATTTGCATATCAACTTGAAGGAGATGTTAGCAGTCCAATTTGCATTGATGGCTTTCAAGGATTTACTTCACCCAGGACAGGTGTTGATTCAAACAGACAACACTACTGTCATGTGGTACATCAACAAGCAAGGTGGAACCCATTTATACCCTCTTTGCAGGCAAGCGATGATTTTGTGGGAGACTGCTCTCAGTTTACACCTCAATCTTCAGGCAAGGTTTCTACCAGGAGCACAGAACTCCTTAGCGGATGTGTTGAGCAGACAAATTGTGTATCCTCACGAGTGGAAACTGGATCCTCATGTGTTTCAAAAGTTGACAGTGTTATGGGGGACTCCAGACATAGATCTGTTCGCTTCTCCACTAAATTACCAGTTGCCAAAGTTTTGCACAAAAATGTTTCATCCCACAGCTTGGAAGGTGGATGCTCTATCATTCAGTTGGAGCAATCTTCATGTCTATGCCTTTCCACCTCTGCCTCTCATTCCCAAGGTACTCCTGAAGGCCAGAATAGACAAGCCATCCATGATTCTGATAGCCGGATTGGCCTCGACAGCACTGGTACCCAGTACTGAGGAGTTTGGCACGGAGCCTCCATGGCCTCTGCCTTTGATTCCGCATCTTTTGTCTCAGGAGGGCAATCACTTCCTCAATGTCAAGATTCAGTCTCTGCATCTCACAGCCTGGCATATTCTGTTTTAGACCCTGGAGGGTCTCAGCTTCCACAACACGTTTTGAATGTTATTTTGGAGGCCAGAAGGCCTAGTACAAGGAAAGTTTACGCTGATAAATGGAGGAGATTTTTTCTTTGGAGCAAAGCGAAGGACTTTGATGTTTCCAAGCCTGATTTAAGTGTTTCTCTTCAATATCTTACTGAGTTATTGGACAAGGGTTTGTCTTTCTCCTCGATAAAGGTTCATGCTGCAGCCATTTCTGCTCACTATGACTGTGACCCTCCTTTATTTTCCCATCCTTTGTTTAAGCAATTTCTTAGAGGGGCAAAGAACATAAGACCCCCACGTAGAGCTCCTACTCCTGCTTGGGATCTCAATTTTGTGTTGGAAAAGCTTACTCTACAACCTTTTGAGCCTGCAGCTACTGCCGAGTTAAAGTATTTATCATGGAAGACTGCTTTTTTGTTGGCCATTACCTCTGCAAGAAGGGTTTCTGAATTACAGGCCCTTATGGCAGTGGAACCTTTCCTGATTTTTCATAAGGATAGGGTATCTTTGCGTACTAATACTTCTTTTATGCCTAAAGTGGTTTCTAGTGTGGCCTTGAACCAAACTATTCATTTGCCTACTTTTTATGCAAACCCTCAATATAAAGGGGAGAAGATTTTGCATACTTTGGATATTCACAGGCAGTTACGTTATTATTTGAGCAGAACCAAGGGGTTCAGGCAGTCTCAGCAGTTGTTTGTTTCTTTTGCTTTGGGTTCTCAGGGAAAACCTGTTTCAAAACAAACTATTTCTAAATGGATTGGGTTTTGTATTTCTTTCTGTTATTCCCATCATGGTAAGGAGATTCCGGCTGGAATCAGACCTCATTCCACTAGAGCTACTGCCACTTCTACTGCCTTTCTAAGGGGTAGCTACAAAAGATATTTTGGAAGCAGCCACTTGGAGTTCAGTACATACTTTTTCCAAGCATTACCACCTTCCTCTTTATTCTAAGTCTAGGGCTGGATTTGCCACTGCAATTTTACAGGGCATTTTAGCAGCCCCTAATGCTTTATGATTTTGCCATCCTCCCTTTACCTCTGCTTTGGGATTCTACCCATATGTAAGGACTGCAGCAATGTGAGATGAAGAACATAGTACAGTTTTGTACCTACCATAAATGTAGATGTTCGAAGATCCACATTGCTGCAGTCCAATTTACCCTCCCTCCTCCCCTCTGTAGTTTGGCATGGTTATATGGTTTGGGTGATGGTTGTTGTTGGGCATGTTTTTGGGAGGTATCCTGTTTTTGGGCTGTGGCCTTTCTTTTTAGGGCCTTCTGACATCTGGGGCAAGAAAAGACTGAGGATATGACGTCGGTCATGCGCTTTTATACCCTGACGCTCTGATGTCAGATCTGAGCGCCCATGACCGACGTCAGCCTAATACTTTGGTATTCGGGCCAACCGAGGACAGCGGACTACCCATATGTAAGGACTGCAGCAATGTGGATCTTCGAACATCTACATTTATGGTAGGTACAAAACTGTACTTTCCCAGTTACCTTTTTCTTCCCTGTCACACCTCCAACATTTGTCATCTACCTAAAGAAAAATTCTTTGAAGTCGGTTTGGGCTATAAAAATACCTAGACAAACACTTCTGAGCAAAAATCCTAAACCTTCTGAACTGCAGTGCATACTTAGGAGCCATACATATGTCTTCACATTGTCCCCCTATAAATTGCTTAGCCAGTCTCTTTTTCCATTCTTTTTCTAATTTTCTGAATGACTCGTAGTTATCATGAAGTATTTTATATTCCCTTGTGACTCCCCTGCGCTGGCCCAGTAATCAAGGAGCCTCAATCCTCACTACTTGCACCAGTGATGAACATGCACATTGGGAGAATGACAAGTATACTCGCACAGTAAGGTACAATTTCCCTTAAGAGCACACAGAGATCACAGTCAGTCTGGGGTTGGTTTCCCCCTCTCTCTCCAGATCCCTAATAAGACTCCCCACTGGCACAGCTATAGGGTTAAGATCTCAGCCAAGCAGTCAAGCCAAAACCTCCAGCACCCTCTGTGTCCAACCAGTGCTTCGTGTCCCTGCCCAAGTAGCTGACACACACACACACACACACACACACACACACACACACACACACACACACACACACACACACACACACTTTGAGATCTGATTTATATGCAAACACACACACACTCCTGGGAAAGGCTGGCATAGGTTTACTAGCTATCTCCCCTTCTGCCCGGACTAGAAGGTAGTTATAACTGCCACCAACCAGCTCTTTACTATAAGGCCCTTTCCAAAGGGTGACCAATCCTACTGTGTGATGTTACTATTTTCCAAATGGTAAGTGTGACCAAAGCTGTTTAGGAGTGACCTGTACAGTGTCACCAAATACATATGCAAGTACTTTAAGAGCTTAAATATCTCTAAACAAACCGGCCACATTTAAAAGGTTTAAATATTTAATAATAAAAGAACAAGGCAATATTCAATAACTCAGCACAGTGACTACAGAGTTCAGAATCACAGAAAATATTTTAAAACAATATTGCAGAACAGTCTCAAGTAAATGCAGAAAACATCCAAACTAATCTTACTATATTCCTATCTATCTCTAAGAGAAATCACTGTAATCTAGTTTCTTACTATTAGCAAGGCAAATGCTGATGAGAGGATGTTGTCAGATCCAAAGACAAATACAAAATGCACAGACTCACTCTCTGAAATAGTTCTTAAATTAATAATACACATTACTGCTGGGTTAGCTGGGATGACATCACTCTTTGTCACCTGCCTTCACTACCCAAGCTAACAAAAAACTTAGAATTTAGCACCGCTGTGTCAGAGGTACATATCTCTCAGAGGTTTGCCTAGAACTGAAAGTCTTTAAAACAGTTACACACTTTTACATTGAAACCTAGTCATTATTTCTGTTTCAAGACAATAGGAAAACCTCCAACTCTAGACATTGTGTCTGCTCTGAGCTGAAACAGAGATAACAGAATCGTAAAACAATTTCCAGTTATTTTCTTGAGGTTTTGCAAGTTAACTCTGTATGTTCCAACTTCTGCCATTAAAAGACACATTTGCACAGGCACATAGTCCATGCACATTTCTATTATTTTGCAGTAGGATGCACTGTGGTTAGATCCTTGAAGCTCAGTACATAACATACAGTTCAACACACACTTCTGCACCAGTAGTTTAATATACATATAACATATAATTCTCTTACATTTGTAAGACAAGTGTATGGATCATATTAATAGTCACAAATGACATATGATTATTTACAAAATTCCTGCTAGCCGGGCTAGCAGCCTTACATCCCTACTAATTATCACTTTTTTAACACTAGCCTCTTCCCTACATTCAACTAAATACTCTACTAGAGTGGGTCTTTCATTTAGGATTCCCGTATTCCTTTCTCTTTGCCTATACTCTTACTAGTCTCTGGTAGGGAAGGCCATCTCTAACCTGCAGTCCAAATGTTGTCTTGGCCTTATCCCTTTTTGTTACCTTTCCCCTCTCTAGTTATTTTGCTCCCGGTACCTTGGTTCCTTTGCTAGTTTTCTCCAATAAATTCCAGTCCCCTGTTGCATATCCTCTGTACTTCTACTTGCAGTCATCCCCATTGTCAAAATCTCCTTTCTCCTGTTGGCTTAGTTCTTAGAATGCTTTCTGCTACTTTATGAATATAATATTCTGTATGGCTGCCTCTGTTCTTGAGGATTAGCATTCAAAATCTCACTCTCTTCTTATTTCTTGAATTTCCCCCTGCTTCATTATCGGCCCTTTCATCTTTGAATTATAACTTCCTGCTTGTGTTATGTGTTAGCCTTCATTATAGCTGTAAAATATCCCTTCAAATCAGGTAATCCTAAACTACCTTGTCCTATTGGAAGTATCGGCCTATCCCACTTAACTTTTGCCTTCTTCCGCTCCCAGATAAATTCCTTCAACTCTTTATTATTGTCCACAACTTCTCCACGGGTTGATAAAAATGTACCTGACCTCTATATAAAACTAAAGGGAATAAAACATTTTCAATGTTTGTATCTTACTATCCATATCCACAAACGAGCTTCCAGTTTTTGTATTATCTTTTATTTAGTCTGTTTCCACATCTCCTTAGCTGCCATAACAGAAGCCTTTTTAATCCATACTTTTAAATACTTCATGTTATCGTGTTCCCATAAATATGGGTAGTGCTGAACCAGTCCATGTGTGGATACATAATTTACAGCTATAGCCTTTGTTTTATCATCATTATTTTTATATCCTGAAAAGACTTGAAACTGTCTCAAAATGTTCCACAAGACTGAGATGTCTTTTCTGGATTTGTCAGGTACAAAGTATCATTTGCAAATAAAGAAAGCTTTTCTTGATTACATGCCAAATACATCATTGAGTTTCTGAGACCCTTATTTTTCTTTACTAGTGGCTCCAAATTTAAAGCAAATAAAAGGGAAAGAGAACACCCCTGCCTGGTTCCTCTGTTCAGACACAACTTAGAGAGGAGCCCTCACACTTTAATTCTTGCTTCCAATTCTTCATATATCCTCCTAATTAACATAATTGTATCAGGGAATGCAAATGCGTCTGTTACCCTACTCATAAAATCCCAACTTACTCTGTTGAATGATTTCTCTGTATCAAGACTCACCAGTAGTAGCAGCAGTATTTTCTTACATTCTGCTTCTCTCTGGATCATCATTGTTCTATTAATGTCAAATGTTTGCTTCCCCTCCATAAAACCACATTGATACATATCTATCAATTTTTGCAACACCTTTGCCATTCCTTTATCTAACGTAGACACTGTGTAATCATGGTTTAAAATTGAAATGGGTCTGTATAAAGAAGGGTCTGATAAATCTTTACAGGCTTTAGGTGTTACAGCGACCACACTTTCTTCCAAGATGTTGGTGCTACCCTCCTTTCAAAGCAGTATTGAGCAAAACCTACCATATGCTTTTTGAAGACTTTCCTGCAGATTGATTATACATCACCATTCTATCTCATCACCTTCTATCTTAAGTGTTAATTGCTGAGCTTCATCTACCCCTAACATTGGCATAATTAAGTCTTCCATAAATATTTCTATTTGTACTCTTTCATGATGTCTACATTTCTCTGCTTTATTCAATTTTTACAAAATCTGAAATATCTCTACCACCTTTACAGTTTTTTTTTGGTTATTTTTCTTGTTAGAGGCTGCCAGGTTTGGCAACAATCCTTTCTACTTTCTGTTCCCTAAGTCATTGTGCTAAATGTTTTTCTCCTCTGGAGTTATTAAAAATAGTTATTTAGCAGTGGTCTTTCTAAACTCATGTTTATTAGCCAAACACTACCTTATTTTCTCTTTAGCACTACTTTAACCTTTGTTAGGCTGTCTAAATAATCCTTATTACTTCTTAACTATCTCTTTCTCTTTTGTTTCTACCATAGTTGAAACTCTGTTTTCATTTTATCCCACTCACTAGCTATAACCTCTGAAGAAATGTGTATCTTCCTTAATGACTCTCGAATAATTTCCATTATCCATTCATTAAATTCCTCTTTTTTTAACAGGAGATGAGAAAGTACCAGTGTCTCATTTTTACTTCATCTTACTTTATCTTAGATTTATTGGTGCATGATCAGAAATAGTTATTGGATCTGTGTCAGAACTTTCAGTTAAAGCACATGTTACTGTGAAATATAATTTCTATCTAATCTAGCCCAGTTATTGTACCTTGGGGAATAATATGTAAATTCTCTCTGAGGTCCTACTACTGAATTCACGTCTTCCATACCAAACATTTTCATAAATGTCTTCAGAAATGTATACTTGTTTGTTAATATATGCCCTTCTAGGTCCTCCAGATACATCCCCACTGTTACAAATCAGGTTGCAGTCCCCATCTGTAAGTAATATTTACTGCTGAAAGTGGATTAATTTTCCCGAAATGTTCTTAAGCTCCATTATAGCAGTGTTTGGTGAAATATAACTGCATGCCAGTGTAATGATCCTCCCTTCCAAATAACCCTTTGCTACCACAAATCTACCACTGTTGTTTTTTATTCTCTTTTGTCACTTGTAGAGCTTTTCTAGCAGTTAGTATAATTGCTGTCCTTTTCGTTTGTCTCTGATTTTCTACTGAATATGCATCCCCGGAATCCTTTTTCAAACTCACATGGTCATTTCTTTCCAAATGTGTCTGCTGCAGCATTGCTGTTTGTAATGTGCATTTCTTAATATACTTAAATATTTTTTTCCTTTTTGTCTATACCTCTAAGCATTCTGTTAAGGTTATTGTTTCCATGTGTTATTCTTGACAGTTTCTTGAATGTATGTTTCCAACTTTTATTTATGTGCAGACACTGTTTGGGTGGGTGATCTTTTATACATTTTTTTGTCATCTCCAGATGAACCTATGTCACATTTTTCAGGATTTTTTGTTTTAATAAAAAACCCTTTAGCAAAAAGCTAACTATAGTTTTAGACACCCTCATAACCTATTCATTTGTAAGAAACATCCACAACTATGTACATCTTCAAATATTGAAGTTTAACCCTCCAGATAGCAACAATTGCCCTAAATTGACAGCTGCATCGATAGGCATTACCTTACCTAAAATTAAGCGTACCTATACTTAAGTGCATGTTACAGCCTGTGCTCTCACTTACACCGATTATATCTTTTCTTTTCTCATCTCTCTTCCACTCCCAAAATGTAAAACAACAGCTTTTGTGCTTCTTTTTGTGCTATGAAAAAGTGGACTGGCTGTCTTTAAATAAAACTAAATAATGCACTGTTGTATTAAATGCAAGTCTGATAGGAAAGCTGCTCTTATTCATCCCAATAATTTCAAACTTTATTTCTCACTGAACTATTTCACCTTTTACCTTTAAATTTTGGATTTCCCGTCAGGAAAGGATGCTCAGAACTCTCAAGATTATTTGCAAATTCCTGCAGACAGCTCATCTCTGTGGAAATGTCACTAATGAGAAAAAAAAACTGCTAACAACTCTGCAGATGCATAAAGGAATATTTGTCAATTTCACTCAGAGGGAAACAGAATGTGCAACTTTTTTACAGTTGTAGACTTCATGACTCGCGCCGATCATTTGCTAATGGAAAAAAAAGCTAATATCATTGCATATGCAAGAAACCTATGACATCTTGTGCCTTTCATCATTCTGTTGTATTTTCAATCCTACTTCCTTATAGAAACACTTGTTTGCCGATTAAGCCAATCCAGACATTCATCTCTTCAAAAAAAAAAAAAAATCTCAACTCTACATATAATTGGTATACTTTTACACCCCAACCCCACCCCAACAGCCCAAGATCACATCATGTTAAACTTGCTTTTGTCCAGCCTTTCTTCATTTGTTGCTGTAAAGCTTGTGTTTATTACAACTTAAATGTACTTGTTTACTTTAATATCTTTATCACATTCAACAGTCATTGAAATACCCCCCACCCCCTTATTTAAAATAACCCTGTCTACACAAAACTGTTTTACTATATAAAATGTAGTTTATATCATTAAATGTTTTATACAAATACTCTTAAGGGCAAAAATTGTTTTATTTACCGTTACTTTTTTTTCTTTTAGTGTCCTAAACATTAATTACATAAAGTGGGGGGTATATGTTTTACAGTCCACCCCCAATTTTTTAACAAAGTCAACAAGTTTTTGTGAAATGCAAGTTTTGTCTAGTCTAGCCCAGTTTTTGTATCTTGGGGAAATATGTAAATTCTCTTTGAACTCCTACGCTTCCTCCTTGCTCCAAATCAAATTCCAGACCCCACCTATAAGTAATATTCTCTGCTGAAAATTGATTATTTCTCCCAGAATATTCTTAAGCACCATTATAGCAGTTTTAGTTGGAATATAATACATGGTAGTGTAATCCTCCTCACTTGTCAGTAAACCCTTAGTACTACAAATCTAAAATTATCTTTTTAACCTCTTCTATCACTATTGGAGCTCCTCTTGCAATTAATATAAGTATTCCTCTTTTCCTTTTTCCCAGGTTTTCTGCTGAATAACCATCCTAAAAACATTTTTTTTATCAAATTCACATGTTCAGTTCTTTCCAAATGTGTTTCCTATAGCACAGTTATTTGCACTGTACAATTTTAATGTAGTTCACTACTCTTTTGTTTTGTATATATCTGAGACCTTTCCCATTTAAAGGTAATATCAAAAGGGTCATAATGTTAACAAACTGTTATTCTCACCTTTTATTTACAACAGCTTTGGCAGGTTGACCTCTTATATAGTTTCTTGTCATGTCCATTTGAGCCAATGTTGCATCTTACAAAACTTTGTTTTATTGAAAGCCCTCAAAGAGAAAAACAAATGCACCCAATACACACTAAAAACATATCAACTTAATATTAAAACACAAAACTGTGTACATCTTCAAATATTGAAGTTTTACCTTACTAATAAGAGCAGTTATCACAAACTGACAGCCACACCCATAGACTTGTCTTATCTTTGTTTCTCTCCCAGAATGAGAAAACACTTGAATGCTTTCAGAAAACATTATCTCTTAGCCATTGAAAGAAAGAAGTATTCTGTTTTTATTGCTCTTTATCAGATTTGTCCCCATGGAGACATGAGTACCAGATACAGAGTTGCTTATACACGTTTTTATTTATTTATTCGTTTGCTTGCTAAAGGAGAGATTTTTTATATTCAATGTTCTTATATATTTATTTGCTTTCTCTTAAAACTCATTACTAGATAAAGCCAAGAACCTTAATCCAATCATTCCCCTACACAAGAATGAGGAAAAGCATATAATTTCCTTGTATCATACTCTCTTAATCTTTTAAACAGACTTTTATTCTTTTTTTTTTTTTTTTTTTTTTTTTTAACATTGCAGTGCCTTGTGTCTTTCAACTTTTTCCCAGTTAGGGGTCGCCACAGTGGAACTCCGGTCCACTAATGATTGGCAGTAGATTTTTACGTGCCGAGTTGCCAGCTCTGACGCACAACTTTCAACAAAGTTACGTCCATTCACGCATGTCTCCACACAGAAGACGCTCTAGCTGAGAATCGAACAGGACAATGTCTTACTGTGAGACGACAATGCTACCGCAGAACCACCACCGCAGTTACATTTCTTAAAACTGAACAAAGAGAAAGCGAAAAAAAGAAAAAAGACGAGCACCTGTTTACTGTAGTTTCTCCGTTACACTTGAAATTAACTGAGAAAACGTTATTTTATAACATGCAGATATCATGCACTAAACAAATATTAAGAACAAAAGTTTGCTTTACTTACAGTTAACTCTTTCCTTCCTCTTCCCCTCTTCTACGTGTTCCTGCAAACGTTAATGACATGAAGTAGGGCATGTACTGTAGAGTCCTGTACAAGCTGCAAAAAGTCCAATATTTCCAGGTTTTCTTGTTCTGTCACAGACATAATTAATGCTTTTTAATCCCACATTTATTTGTCAATTTCTGAATTGCTGGTTTTATTCCTGTGTTTTTTTAATAACAAACATGTTTATTAAATTATCAGTTATGATATAGGTAATGATACATTTCTATAAATGAAAACAAACCATATTGACATAATCTCAGTTGCAAGGATTTTTACATCACAAACTGTACTGACATAATTCTAGCTGCAAACATTATGCATCACTTATAATCTACCCAAATGTTGTCAGTCAAACATTGCATGGCTCATTCAAATCCTGCCTTCTTTTAAATCTCGTTCCTCCCAAAAATATATTATTCCCACAATTCACATTTTTTCTATGTAATTTTCTCCTACCCTTTTCTAAAGACATAAATTCCAGTTGTTTTTTGTCTCTGTTACTATATTCACAACGTCTAGTACAGTTGGTTTACACTTTGATTTCCATTTTCTAGTAATTGCTTTTTTGTTGGCCACCATAATTAGACTCAGCAAGACCTTACTTATGTCTAGGCAATCCAATTCTGTATCATAGTTCAGAAAAATAATTTCCTAGTTGCACCAATTTGCTCACCCAGTATCTCCAACAGAGCAGTCTGCAGGGAATCCTTAAAGTCTGCCAACTTATTACAGTCCCAGAAGATATGTTCCCAATTACCTCTTTTTCCCCATCACACTGGCAACATTTGCTGTCTACTTGAGGAAACATTCTCTGGAGTCTACTTGGGGTGTCAAATATCTTTGTAATTATTTCCAAGCAAAAATAATAAGTCTTCTAGATGTTGTTGAATTTGTGGGAGACATGCATATCTCCCCACTGTTTCCTTGCAAATTGATTATCCAATCTCTCTTCTCAGTCCTTTCTAACCTCCTCTAGTTGATTCTTATAGTTATCATGCAATATTTTATATGCTGTACTAATTCCTTTTTTAACAGCAGCTTCTGTTATAGATTATACTAATAAAACTACGAGTGCTGGTATTTCGTTTAGGACCCCCTTATTTCATTCTCTTTGCCTATACTCTGATATCATTCCTTGATAGATAAAGCAGTCTCTAACCTGCAGTCCAAATAAATTCTTGATGTCTTCCCATTCTATTACCTTTCCCTGTCAAGTTATTTGCTCTGGATACCTTGGTTATTTTGCCAGTTTTCTCTAATAAATCCCAGCCCCCTGTTGTCTGTTTTCTGTATCCCTAATTGCAGTCATCCCTATCGGAAGAATCTTCTTTCTCCATTCCCCTGTTGGCTTAGTTTTTAGAATACTTTGTGCTACTTTATGACTGTAATGTTGTGCTCTTTTATGTATATAATATTCTGTATGATTATTATTGTTCTCCTTAAAGGTCTGCATCCAAAATAACAGTCTGTCATCATCATCTCTTTCAACTTTGAATTATAGGTTTCTGCTTTGCTATGTATAGAGCCATAATTGTGTAGCTCTGAATACCTCTTCAAATCAGGAAATCCCAATCTGTTTTGTTCTTTTGGAAGAATTAACTTTTCTGACTTGAGTGTTGCCGTTTTCCCTTCCCAGATAAAATCCTTAAGCTCTTTATTAATTGCTATCCACAGCTTCTCCTCTGGTTGACAAATATATGCCTGACCTGTGTGTAAGACTAAAACATTTTAACTGCTTATATCTTGCTATTCATATCCATATGACAGACCTTCCAATTTTTCAGTTTTTGTATTATCTTTTGTTTAGTCTCTTCCCACATATCTTTAGCTGCCACACCAGAATATCTTAATCCATACTCCATTTTATGATGTCCTCTTAAATAAGGATATTGCTGAACCAGTTTGTGTGGGGGTGCATAATTTACCACTATTTCCTTTGTTTTAGCTTCACTAATTTTGTACCCCAGAAGATTTGAAACTATTTCAAAATGTTCCATAACACTGTAATGTCCTTTTTCTGGTTTTATCAGGTATAAAATAATATATACAAATAAAGCCAACTTTTTTTTGACTGCATACCAGTTATATCCTTGAATTTCTGAATCCCTTATGTTTTTTTGCCAGTGGTTATAAATATAATGTAAATAATAAAGGGGAAAGAGGACACCCTTTCCTAGTTACTCTGCTCAAGCAGAAATTATCAGAGAAGAAGCCACCAACTTTAATTTTCGCCACTGATCCCTCATATATCCTCCTAACCACCCTTATAATTTTATTAGGGAATTCAAATGGTTCCATTGCCCTGGTCATAAAGTCCCAGCTTACTCCGTCAAATGCTTTCTCTGCATGAAGACCCACTAAAAGAAGTGGTATTTTCTTAAATTCTGCTTCCCTCTGGATCATAAATGTTCTGTTAATGTTTTCAAATTTTTGCCTCCCTTCCACAAAACCGCATTGATACACAACTTTCATTTTTGGCATCACTTTTGCCATCCTTTTAGCCATTATAGACATAAACACTTTATAGTCATGGTTTAGTATTGAAGTGGGCCTATATTTATTTTATTTTTACATTTGTTAACCAGGTTAGTCCGACTGGGCTAGCCCTTTTTCAGCAGAGACCCGAGGAGAAAAACTCCAGGAAAGTAAATAAAGAAATAAAAAAAAAAATAACAGTTTAAGTTGTAAGATACTTAACAGTACAAAAACAGAGAGAAATATACAATGAAAATATATACAAGACAAAAGTACAGTATTTTGAGAATGCAGTAACGATGTCATTGAGAAATTTGGTTAGCATTAAGTTATTTTACAAGCAATGTAGCAATGCATAAAATACAAATTCAGAGTAACATTATGACATAGTGCAACAAAGATGCATTTAATAGCATAGGTACTAACTGCACAGAGAGTAATATATGTAGACAGTTTAGATAGATACCAGGCAGATATGTTAATTGAGAGAAGAAGAAAAATTAATTATGTAATTTCCTGACAAGTACATATCCATGCATACTGGAAATTAATTTTTAATTGCTTTTTGAATTCGCCACTTTTGGTAGTGGAACAAAGGGACAATGGAAGTTTGTTCCATGAGTATGTAATTAAATGACTGTAAAGTATTTTTCCAATATTTTTGTTTGGCTTGGTCACCTGCAGAAGGTTTTGTTGTGTACTTCTGAGGGTGTTTAGGGTGTAATTATGGATGTAAGGGCAGGGCAGGAGATGGGGCTATTTAGGATGCTGTGTGCATTTGGAGGTTAGTAAGTATGGGAGCAGCATACAGCAGGGATGGTAGAATACATGTTTGAGCCACTATAGTTCTAGATTTGTTAGGCATACATCTGTTGCAGTATAGAAGACCTAGTTTTTGACTGACTTTGATACAGTTTAAGATATGTAGATTGAATTTTAGTTGGTAATCTGTAGTAATGCCAAGCAATTTGGTGTTTGAGTCGGTGGTGATAATTGTATTATTTAAGGATGAGATAGTGAAGTTGTCTTTAGCTTTACTGAGGTTTTTGGAAGGAAAAGGAAAAGCTTTGAAGCTGGATCTGATGGATCTTTATCCTCTTTAGATATTACAGCTACTACTACTTTTTTCCAGGATGTTGGTAGTTCTCCTCCCTTTATATTGTTAAACAAAACCTTCCAGATCTTTATTAGTTTTTTCTCCTGCTGTCTTCCAAACTTCCACATGAATACCATCTGTTTCTGGGACTTTCCTGTAGATTGGTTATACATCACCATTTTATCTCATCTCTTCCTATCCTAACTGTTAGTAATTGAACCTCATCTACCTCTAACCGTGGTATATTTAATTCTTCCATAAACATTTCCATTTGTACCTTTTCTTGATTTCCGTATTTCTCTGCTTTGTACAGACTTTCATAGAATTAATGAACTGTTTCTAATAACTCTACAGGATCTGTTATCTTCCTTGTTGTAGGCTCCCTAAGCATGGCGACAGCCCTTTCTACTTTGTTGCATGGGTTGTTGTGCTAAGCGTTTTTGTACTCAAGAGTTATCAAAAAAACAGTTGCTTGTCAGCAGTCTTTCTAAACTCATGCATATTTTCAAGGTTATCCCTTATTTTCTGTTTAGTATTCTGCAGTTGCTCCTCCTCTTGTTGTGTGAGATTCCCTCTGTTTTGCAGTACTTTAACAATTGTCAATCCATCTAAATAATTTGTTACTCTTAACTGTATCTCCCTTTCTTTTATTTTCACCTTGTTTTTAAATTCCACTTTAATTTTATTCCACTCCCTAGTTATATTTTTAGAAGAAATTTCTATCTTCCCTAACAGCTCCTGAATAATTTCCACTACCCATTCCTTAACTCATTACATATAAGTGTCACTTCCAGGTGCATCTGCAGTTGACTACTACTGATGCCTGTAGGCATCAAATATTGTTTGTTCATATTTGTGTTAATAATTCCAAAATCATGGTATGAATAAGGTTTTAAAGGACTTCATCTTAAAGCTTACACAATGGCAAACTCAACTGCATTAATATTTGACCTCTGTCTAGTGCAGGTAAATAGATATTAACTGTTGCTTTATGATGATAATTTATATAGATATAATTTTCACATTTTTCTAAATATCTCAACCTAGTAACAGTAAAATCAGAATAATACCAACAGTAATCCCATGTCTCTGACATGATAGATGTGATTGTGAATGATCATAGATGGTTCTGCACAAACACACTTGTACAACTATTATGAGATGTCAGCAATCTGTGAGGGTAATCAAGCACACTGTCCTGATATTGTAACATCTAGTGGAGGTGTTAGGAGGGACACTGCTATACCTGTATGTGACTTTATGATCAATCCAGGGTAGTTGACAGGTGTGCATGGCATATACATGTCACAATCCACACTGTCATGAATGTAACCCATCCCATCGATGTTGTCAAACAGGTATATATGGGATGTGTCCGTCATTGTAACAGGTATATCACATGCGTCTGGTTTAACACCTTGATGTAGGTTCTGCACCATCAGACAGTAATGTTTATGCACCAAGAAGAATACCTAGATATGGTCAGTAAGATGTGTTGGAGCTCACTGTGGCAAAGTTGGTACACTTTGTTTACGCATCCCTGGAAGATGTGTAGGGAGGTACATGAAGAATTGTGCATTGTACTCAGTTATGGGTGTGATGAAGGCTGTGAACTGTGGAACTATTATCTGTTTTGATGTGGATGTCCTGCACACACTTGGGAGTTGTGTTACATACAAGGGATTAGTCACTACCATGGTCACATGCTGGTTAGATGTTCCACATACAATCTAACTCAGTACACAGGTCACATACCACTTGGTCTGATCAGGGGTGTGTGATGTCTACATTATCACTGAGTTGTGCATTTGTTTTCATAATGTACCTCTCTGGACTATATGAAGGGACATAAGACTGAACTGTCAGATAATGTGTCCCAGGTAAGTATGACCCTAGCACTAAGCAGCATTTCGCCTTCACTCAGGAATTAGGCTACAATATAAACAAAATTGATGGACTTCAGCAACTAGTTTAGTTTCTAGAGTCAATCCAGGGGGATCTGGTATCTCTCAGCCTTGGCTTACATGGTCGACAAGCCACACTGCTTTGCCAGAGATGGTCTGAACCTGTGTCCTCTAGGCTGCTGGATACTGGCAAAGGCACTTTCCTCCCCCATAGTGCCTTTGTTAAGCAACGTGAAAGCAACAAAAGTTCTGACATAACATCTGCTGGAGGCAAACTCAAAGTTCTGCTGCTTAATGCTGGTAGTCTAAACATTAAGCTACTCCTGAGGAAATGACCAACCTGCTAGCTGACAGATTTGCAGCAAACTTCAACCCCCAGGCCCCACTGGCTATACCCAAACGTATACCTGACATCAGTTCCCTTGCCTGGTATCTCTAGACATCAGGTGATATATGTGCTGTCCAAGGCTAAAAACCTTAATGGTAACAGATAACACCCCAGGTTGCTTACTAAGCAATCTAAAACAGGACCTAGCAGACCAAATTAGCTTCCTCTTTAGCCGTAGCCTGAGAACTGGCTTTGTTCCAGTGGAGTGAAAAATGATACAAGGCTTAAACAACATGTCCTACATGGACCAACTCAAAGCCCTGTTACTATATTATTTGGTATTATGCAGGCTGCTAAGAGGACATCTGTGTTTAGCACACAAGGCATCATCTAACCCATTACTTGTGGATTTTCTGCACATGAAGTGCACTGTCTAAGGATCTAAACCTTTTCTGCAGCCTCAGTAGAATGGATTGGAGGGACAGGTTTATCTCACAGAAGATACTGCTGCTGTGGAACAGACTCTCCATCCACATAAAACAAAGTTAATTCTTGTCCATTTTCATGTGCAACTTAGATCTGTGGATGGGAAACAGAAAATGTTCCCCAGGACTGCCCCCCAGTACTACTAATGGACATTGTCAGCTCCTAAATACTTTATCCCATGCATGGGATCCCTTCACATTATCTCTGGTATGATTCCAGTTATTCTTATTAGGGGTAATATATAATTCTCAACAATGAGATTGGTAAGGCCAGTCTGTAACCAAATTGGATAGGCTATTTGGAGCACAAGAAAGGAAATTAGCTTGCCTTAAAATGGTCTAAAAGAGCAACTAGCCTATTACTTGCCTGTGAACCTATGAAGGATTTTATTTTGGTGAGGAAAATGGCAAGGGTCAAGTGGGATAAGCTAATCCTTCCAATAGAATAAGGTGGTTTAGGATTACCTGATTAGGAAGAATATTTTAGAGCTACACACTTAAGGCTCATATACATAACACAAATGTAAAGATATAATTTGGAGTGGAAGGGAATGTTGATGAAGCATGATGGAAATTCATGAAATAAGGAGAGAATGGGATTTTGGACGCAGAGCCTTAAGGAGAATCCACACAGAATGTTATATTTATAAAGTAGCAAAAAGTATTCTAAAAACTAAGCCAACACTACAATGGAGAAAAGAGATTTTGCTAATAAGGATGACTACAGTTATGGGTACAGAGACTAGGCAAGAGGGTACTGGAATTTACTGGAGAAAACTGCCAAAGGAGCCAAGGTATTACAAGCAAATTATCTAGAGAGGGAAAGGTAATATAACTGGAAAAAGCCAACAAGACATTTGGACTGAAGACCAGAGACTGCCTTACCTATATGTGAGTATAGTCAAAGAGAAAGTGATAGGGGAATCCTAAGTGAAAGACCTGCCGGTAGAGTTTTTAATTGACTTTAGAACATAAGCTGCTGTTAAAAAGGGATAATTAGTAGGGCATGTGAAATAATGCATGATAATAATGGAAATCAATCAGCGGAGGTTAATAAAAGATTGTGAAGAGAAATTGGATAAGCAGTTAAGGAAACAATGGGACGGCCTATGTATGGCGTCACAAATATGCAGCAAAGTCTATAAGATTTATTTTTTCTTTGGAGTGTTTGCATAGGTATTTTTATATTGCCAAGTAGACTCCAAAGAATTCTTCCTCAGGTAGATGGCAAATGTTGGAGGTATGATGAGGAAGGCAACTGGGGACATATGTTTTGGGAATGTAATGAGTTGGCAGACTTTAAACATTCCCTACAGAGTACTCTTGATGTAAATAAAGTGAGCAAATGGGTGTCATAAGGAAGTGATTTTTTTTTTGAGCTGGGATACAGGATCTGAATTACATAGACATAGAAAGGTAAGTTTAATTCTGGTGGCTGCCAGAAAAACAGTTACTAGAAAATGGAAATCAAAGTCTAAACCCAACTGTACCTGAAGTGTTGAATATAATAACAGAGAAAAAAGAAGTGGAAGTGGGTCCTTTATAAAAGGGTAGGAGCACGTTACATAGAAAAAATGGAAATTATGGGAAAAACACGTGCAGAATAATGTTTTGGAGGATGGGTGAGGTTTAGAGAAGGCAGGATTGATCAATATATGTAATGTTGAATTGATAAATATACAAAACAGTGTACATGATGTGTGCTTGCAACTGGGAATATGTTAATATGGTTTATTTTCTTTTATATAAATGCATGTTTGCCTATGTCTTAAGTGACAATTCAATAAAGGTGTTAAAAATAAAAAGGTTGCTTAACACCAATTTTTCTAAACTCATGCATATTGTCCCGATATTGCCTTATTTTTAGTTTAGCAATCTGCAGTTGCATCTCTTCTTTTTCTTTAAGATTCCCCTTATTCTGCAGTAGTTTAAAACTTTGTCATTCTCTCTTAACCATATCTCCTTTTCTTTTGTTTGTCGTATTTTAAACTCCTTTTTCATTTGATCCCACTCTCTAGCTATAACTTTTGAAGAAATGTTTATCTTCCCTAATAACGTTCAAATAATTTCCACTACTCATTCCTTAAATTCCTCTCTTTTTATTAGGTAGGTGGGGAATTACCAGTGTCTTGTTTATACATCATTACACGTTTTATCTTTGTTGTTGTTGATGCATGATCTGAAATAGTTACTGGATGTGTGTCAAAGTTTTCAATAAAATGTACATGTTCCTGTGAAATATAATTTCTGTCTAGTCTAGCCCAGTTATTGTACCTTGGGGAATAATATGTAAATTCTGAGTTCCTACTATTGAATTCATGTCTTCCTTAACAAATATTTTCTTAAATTTCTTCAGAAATCTACCCCGTTTTGTTATATTTTCCCTTTTAGGTCCCCCAGATGCATCCTCACTGTTGTAAATCAAGTTTTAGTCCCCACCTACAGGTAATATTCCATGCTGAAAGCTGATTATTTGTCAGAAAATGTTCTTAAGCTTCATAATAGTAGATGTTAGGTAGTCCAATATCACCTTCATTTTTACATATGGGTTCGGAGCCGATCCTCGGCTCCGACTTGGCCGATTTTCAAGCTTGAAGACTTCTGGTTGCCTCGTGGCTAAGCAGGTATCCCATGGTGCACCAGTGCAATCCCCAGATCTCGTTTGCCACATCAACGAGTTCGGATATGCTTCTCTTGGCTCTGGCTAAGTCTTTTTCAATTCTTTCATTAATAAGTGGGTTTTTTTGCATATCACCCTTATCTAGTGGTATTATATCTATATAGGCATTTACCCGAATTGTTCTGCGGACTTGTTTGAGCTTAGTAGTTAGTGTCCTGTGTACCAGTAGTTAGGTGCTGTTGCGCCTTTTTTGCCTAGATCGTTCGTTTTGGCAGTTTTTCACCTCTCGTAATCAACAGGGGCTCCTGTTGATTTATTTGTACTGTTAACTTGTTGATTGTTAACTTGTTGTCTTTGGCGGGGAATCCGCTAAAGTCGTATTTTAGGATTGCTGTTGCAATTTTTTCCTGTGCGATTGAACCTGTGTGTGTGTCTGGGTTATATACTTGGTCTGTTTGTGTTAGAATACCTAGTTTCTGTTACACCGACCTAGGCCTGTTTATCTTTGAGGACCTAGTCCTCGTGTAACTCTACTACTTGTATTTTCACATCTAAAAAATTTCCTGTGTGACTGAATCCTGTGTGTGTGTGTGTGTGTGTGTGTGTGTGTGTGTGTATGTGTATGTGTGTGTGTGTGTGTGTGTGTGTGTGTGTTAAAATAACTTGGTCTGTTTTAGTGGAAGACCTAGTTTTCTTGTACACCGGGCTAGGCCCGTTTAACTTAGAGGACCTAGTCCTCGTGTAATTCTTCTGCAGGGCTAGGCCTGTTTTAGTTAGAGGACCTAGTCCTCAGTTATTCTCTCTTTCCTATCTCTCCTCTGGTTTTGCGTGTGTGTGTGTGTCTGCAATGTCTAATGATAGCAAGGAGCATAAACCCTCTGGGTTCAAAAAATGCATGAAATGCTCCCAGAAAATGTCATTAACGGATGGCCACAGTAGCTGTGTCTACTGCTTGGGAGCCATCCATTTGCAGGAATCATGCTTCTTCTGTCATGCTTTCTCTCCTAGAGTGTTGTAGGAGAAAAAGAACAAGCTGGTACTCAGGGGTCTTCTGAAACCAACCTTTGAGGAAGCCTTATCTAGTTCGTCGGCTTCTTCTTCCAAGTCTACAAAATACAGATCTGACTCCAAATCTAAAGCTTCAAAAAGGCCTTCTCCGGCACTGGCTGGTGTCTCAGAGCCACCTTCCAAATTACCTAAATCTGCCTCCTCGACTCCTAAGTCTTCGGAGCCAAAAGAAATCTCCATGGTATCAGAGTCTGTCACAGCTGCTTCGGTGCCGACTTCTGAACCTTTGTAAGTAGCAGTCGACTCTACTGCTCTGAGCCGGTCTGTAGAATCCCTACTGGTCTCCTTGCTAATCAAGTCTCCA
Organism: Protopterus annectens; assembly: GCF_019279795.1. Lineage (NCBI taxonomy): Eukaryota > Metazoa > Chordata > Ceratodontiformes > Protopteridae > Protopterus > Protopterus annectens. The sequence continues at coordinate 928,995,807 of NC_056743.1, read as the reverse complement.
GTGCTTTCTAGGTTGAGATCCCCGACTTTATTTTCCAGATCTTCCAGGAGCCTTTCGAAAGAAGATGTGGAGAGAGTAGTACTGAGATTCCTGAAGGTGTCTGCTCTGCCTAAATTTTTGTTGGCTGCGACCCAGTCGGTGTCGGAGCCACCCGAGCCAGTTTTGCCCTCGTCTGTGATTCCTCCTCCGAGCCATGTTGGCCTTTTGGAGACGGAGTGCTTGTTACCAATAGAGGAACCCTCTGTTCTGGCTCCCTTTGGCTGCTGCATTGGAGCCATGTTCAGCTCCTGCACTCTTGGCTCTGTCCGTCGTGTCCAGGGACCGAAGCTCTTCTGTTGGCACCGATGGGGAGGGTTTGAATCGATCTCCGGTTCCGAGCCTTCCTCTCGGTGCTTCGGAGCTCGGACCCTGCATCTATCTCTGAGCCGATGGCACCAACCTTTGTCTCTTCGGAGCGGGGGAAGTCTTCGGAGCCGGAGAGATCGGCTTTTGAGGTAATGAGGAGCATGCTGTCTCAATCTACAGCCCCTGCCATTGGTACAAGCACTCTTCCCTCCCAGGGCTTCCACTTCAGTCTCAGTACCTACTCTCTCCAGAGACAGCAGAGACCCGCAGCCTCGGGAGCCACTGGCTGGTGGTCCCCACTCTTCCGAGGCCTCCCCAGAAGGTCCCTTCGAGGAGCCCCCTCAGAAGAGAGTATGCAAGAGGAAGCATATTGACTCCCAGGATGAGTCTCTGACATCGGACGCTGACCTCAAAGAGTCGGAAGGGTCCCCCAAGTTGTCCTGTGATGATGTCTCCTTTGTGGACATTTTGGAGAGCCTTAAACAGAGGTGCGACTGGCCCACTGTCAACCCTTCTGATGAGGAGTCTGTGTACCTGAAGGCTTTGGAGTCTCAACCCTCTGCCTCTTGGGTGTCTCCACCTTTCGATAAACTAATGGACCTGGTTAGTCGGAAGGTGTGGGATACTCCCGATGCTGTGGAGCCAATTCCCAGGAGACCGAATAAGTTCCTGTCTGCCCCTCCTGGAAAAAAGTTCTTGTCTAAGGGCGTTCCTGTAGATGCCATGGTGGTGGCAGAGACTTCTTCCTCTGTTCATCCGCCAAACAAGGAGTCTCGGCAGATGGACAGATTTGGGAAGCATGTATTTAGTTCAGTGGCATTTTCACTTCGATCTCTGAGCTATCTTACCCACTTCACGAGGTTGCAGAGGGATCTCCTCAAGGAGTTAGAAGATTCCATGCAGGGTGCTTGTCCTCAGGGCGTCCCTGATAGGATCTCTGCTCAGTTGTCCACCCTAAATTCTGTAGTTAACTCCTCCATGTGGCTTATCTCCCATGCGGCTGATGGAGTGAACAGAGCAGCGGGTTCAGGAGTTTCCCTTAGGTACCACTCTTGGATGCGCTTGTGTAATTTTGCGGAGCCGTTAAAGTCCACCTTCACCAATGCTCCATTTGATGGTTCCTCCTTGTTTGGTCCCAAGGTGAAAGAAACATTCACTCTGTGTGAGCAGGAAGGAAAGACTCTCTGCCGTGGGAGTCCGTTTTACCGTTGCCTCTCGACCATACCCCAAAGGTCAAAAGGGAGGTAAAATGCGGTTCAAAATGTCCCAGAGGGTCTTTCCAGGCACACAGAGTGAATCCCTCCTTCAGAGGCAGAGGAGGAGGAAATTGTAGACATTGCCCTAGAGGCAGGGGCAGTCCGCAATACCAGCAAGGCCGTGACTCCTTTTGAGGGCGGCCTTACCAGTGCTCCTGATGTGGGGCCCGACTGCGTTTCTCTGGGGCCAGTCGGGGGTCGCATCTCTTTGTATTCAGAAGTCTGGCTAAATGCCACCCAAGACAAGTGGGTACAAAGTTGTTATCAGAGGCTATATCATACCCTTTTCCCTTCCACCGTTTGTTCCCAAAAGGATCCCAGATGTTCCACCCAATCACAGGGATCAGGCAAGTGTGGAGATCAACAAGTTGCTCTTAAAAAGAGTCATCCAGCCCGTCCCAGCAGACCGGACAGGATCCAGAACTTACTCCGGATTCTTTTTAGTCCCAAAACGAACTGGAGACTGGAGGCTAGTTTTAGACCTCAGCAGATTAAACGAATCCGTGGAGAAGGACAAGTTTTGGATGGTCACACTGCACTCGATACTCCCGTTGTTAGGGAAAGACTATTGGATGTGCTGTCTGGATCTCCAAGATGCCTACTACCATATAAAAATGGACAAGGCGTCAAGGAGATATCTGCACTTCCAGCTGGGAGCCAGTCATTATCAGTTTCGAGCTATGCCCTTTGGTCTCACCACAGCCCCCAGGGTGTTCACCAAATGCATGGCAGTAGTGACAGCTCACTTGAGACGTCAGGGATTCCAGGTGTTTCTGTATTTTGACTGGCTCCTGACCACCCCCACCAGGCATCTACTCGTCCAAAACAGGGATGCCACCATTCAACTTTGTGCTCAACTAGGGATCTCCATAAACTGGGAAAAATCTGCATTACTGCCCTTGCTGTCTGTGATTTTTATAGGCACAGAGGTAGACACAGTGGATATGACAGTTAGTCTCCCTGCCGAAAGAGCACAAAACCTCATCTCACAAGTTCAGCGTCGTCTTCTTCTTCGGAAGGTCAAAGCAAAATGGATTCTTCAACTTCTCTATACGATGGCCTCAACCATTCTGTTAATACCTTTAGCCAGGTTGCACATGGGAATTCTCCAATGGCTTCTTTTTTCCCAGTGGTCATTCCAGTATCTACTGCTGAGTCACCCTATCCTGCTGATGGGATCATGCAAAAATGACCTTCATTGGTGGATAGCCCCCAACAACTTGTTCACGGGAGCTCTCTTTGTGCCTGCCCCAACCCGTTGCCACTGTGACCACGGATGCCTCCCAGGTCGGATAGGGGGGCATTATCTTGGCAGGACTGTCCACGGCACATGGCAAGAACACAAGGCTCATCTGTATATCATTGTTCTGGAGATGAGGGCAGTGCTTCTGGCATTCCAAGCATATCAGGACCTTCTTCCTCCAGGGATGATTGCGATACAATCGGACAACATGTCGGTTGTTTGGTATATCAACAAACAGGGCAGTACCAGATCTTACCCACTTTGTCAAGAGGCCATGCAAGTTTGGGAATGGGCGATTTTTCCCTAGTGGTTTCTGGTGGCAACGCACATTCTGGGGACAACCAACGTGATAGCCGACAAGCTACGCCGGGCAATCTTACTGCCTCACGAGTGGTCTCTGAAATGGGAAATAGTGGAACAGATTTTCTGGAGAGGGGGGACAGCCTTGCTGCGACCTTTTTGCCAGCCCAGTCAATGCCAAGTACAGCAGCTATTTCTCCCTAATTCCCCCTACAGGGGAAACGCCCAGAGACACTCTGGTCCACGATTGGCCCACGGGACTTCTATATGCCTCTCCTTCATTCCCTCTTATCCCCAAAGTGATTCAGAAAGCCAATCGGCTGGGAAGCAAGTTGATCATCATTGCTCCTTACTGGCCTTGTCAGGTTTGGTTCCCCTTCCTCGAGCCTCTTCTCCTGGATGATCTTTTGATTCTGGACCCAGTTCCAGATCTATTGACCCACATGTCGGGTTCGCTACATCCCGCTCTCCACACCCTCAAATTGACAGCATGGCTGCTCCATTTCCATCTCTAGTCAGGCTTCATGATGTTTCTTCCTCAGTGTCACATATTCTCTTATCCTCGCATAACCCCTCAACCAGAAGACTGTATGACAGTAAATGGAAAAAGTTTTCTATTTGGGCATAGAAAATGAACGTGAATCCTTACACCGCTCCCGTTCCCGTGAGTCTGGAATTCCTTTAGGAGCTTTTTCAAAAGGGATCTGCGGTGGCCACCATCAAAGTACAGTCGGTGGCAATCTCTCATTTTTATTTAAGGTCCCCAAATGGCCAGCCTTATGTCTCATAAGCTGTGCAAGACTTTTTTGAGAGGAACCACTTTACTGAGACCACCATTACAAGACCCTGTGGCTTCTTGGGATTTAAATTTTGTGTTGTCCAAATTGACATCCCTTCCCTTTGAACCTTCTCACTCATCTTCTTTAAAATATTTGTCTTGGAAGACTGTTTTTTTAGTAGCTATTACGTCAGCCAGACGTGTTTCTGAGCTACAAGCCTTGTCTATTAAGCCACTTTATGTAATTTTTCATAAAGACATGGTATCTTTACGTACCAATCCCTTGTTTTTTCCCAAAGTTTGTTCTTCTGCCACCTTAAATCAGTCCATTAAGCTCCCAGTTTTCTTTCCCAGTCACTGTAATGCAGCTGAATATTGTTTCCACCAGCTGGACATTCATAGACAGCTACGTTTTTATTTGCAACGGACCAAAGAATTTCGGAAGTCAGTCCAGTTATTCATTTCCTTTTCCGACTCCAAATTAGGCTTACCAGTTTCTAAGGTGACATTGTCTAACTGGAGTTCTAGTTGCATAGCCTTCATCTACAATTCGGAGGACAGACCGTTACCCCACAGGATCAAGGCTCACTCTACCAGGTCTCTGTCTACCTCTGCAGCCTTTCAAGCCAGGTTACCACTTGGATCATATTTGTGCAGCAGCTACGTGGGCTATGCCTCACCTTTATTACTCATAAGTTGGATTTGGCATCCAGGGGTAGAGCATCCTTTGGCTCCATAGTGCTCAGGAGTATTTTCCAATGAGCCACCCAAGATTAAGGTGCTAGGGACGCTGCCCCATATGTAAAAGTGAAGGTGATCTTGGACTACCTAACATAAAGAAGTTATGTACTCACTGTAATTTTCCGTGTTGGTAGTGTATCTGTCCCTTCATTTTTACCAACCTGCCCTCCTGCCTCCATCCTGGAAGATCTGGAGGTAATAATTTGATTCTCTTGGATGTTGACCCTTTAGTATTGGTTTGTTGGTTAGGGTTTTTTCTGTTTCTAGTGAGCAGCAAACAAGATCTGGAGATTACACTGGTGCACCATGGGATACCTGCTTAGCCACGAGCCAACCAGAAGTCTTCGAGTTTGAAAACTGGCTGAGTCAGAGCCGAGGATCGGCTCTGAACCCATATGTAAAAATGAAGGGTGAGATGGACTACCAACATGGAACTTTATGGTGAGTACATAACTTCTTTTTTAGGTGTAATCCATCTCCTTTG